>NW_025814889.1:11207500-11577500 GCF_022079265.1 Lynx rufus | reverse complement strand
GATTAGAAAGAACAGTGTGTTTCCCTTTGTTGACGATTTTTTAAAAGGTGTGTGATATACACATCATCTTTCCAAATTACAGTTTCAGGGGAGATGGATGTTAAACGCCGAGGCAGTTCTGAGTTTGTAGTTTTATTATGTCCTGCTAATAAAAGATCATGATAACCCATGGGGAAATCAGTTCTCAAGAAACTTGCCAGGGTGAGCTCCAGGGCTATGTGCAATTCTCAGGAATGATAATGCTAATTAACTACGGTGAATAAACCAGTTGCTAATCACCCAGCCCTCGAGTCCTGAGTTTGCAAGGGAATTAGGAAGGCAATTGTGCCATGAGGGACGACGGGGTAGGAGAAATCCAGCCACGTGGATCCAGCCGTCGGAGCCCTGACAATGACACAAAGGTAGCCAGAAAGGGGAGGATGGCAGTTGCCAAATTCCTGTGTCCCAGTGGTGTCTACGGTCTCCAAGCCAAAGAACAGGGGGGACTGGCCCAGGCTGAGGTCGGACACAGGCCACTGGGTACATCTTCGGTGATTCTGCTTTTTGCAGAACAAGGTTTAGAGATATTTATTCTCTGAGCATCAGAGCATATTGTCCACTGGCTAGACTCCACTGAGGTCACTTTTGGCCGGTGCTTCTCAATCCGGTTTCCCCCAAAGCCCCCAGGTTCTCAATAAATATTTTAGGAATTGTAATGAAATACAACTGCACAGACCCAACTGCAAGAGATACCAGATGTGAACACACAGTGGAGACCCCCAACATGTTCACCGGCAGCCTCCTTGCCAGGATCTGTAATAAAGTCATAAAACTGAACTTGCAAATTCACTCTGGTAAAATACCACACTTCTTACCTGCTTACGTTTCGGGGTTCTGTAGAAGAATTTATTTTTTATAAGGGTTCTGCTACTAAAAAATGAAGAAGGAAGGAAAACAACAGAGCAGAGTGGGGGGAAAAAGGGAAGGAGACAGGAAACCAGTACAATCAAGAATTCAGAAGTAAAGAATAAAGTTTCTTCCCTAGAAGAGGACTATTAGTATATTTTCAGATACAAGGAGAAGTGCTGTCCCTCGGAAAGTTATTCCCGAAGATGCTAATGTACTTCTACTTCCTCAATCCTTAACCTCTTTGGAGTCTTTTTAAGTTATGTTAAAATCAGGAAGAAACTAACAACGTAACAATAGGGACAGGCAGGGTGGTGAGGAGATAAAAACACAGACACATATACACACGTGTGCATGCATGCACACACAGACACGTGCACACACATACACATACATATATACATATATACAGTCTGGAGGCCACTGTCCTTAAGCCCAGTCTCAAGTCACACTGCTGGGTCCACAGCCTTGGAGCTGCTATTTCACCAGAGGCCGGGAACAGCCCGCACCGTGTAATACACTCTGTACACAGAGAACCTAGCAGAATGATTTATCTTAGGGAAAGGGTGCCAAGAACATTTGAGGAGCAAAGAAACAGAGAGAAAAAGGGCGTGTGTGGAGGAAGGAGCAAAGCGTGTGCCTCCTGAAAAGCACACACAATCCTGACTCAGGATTATTTCCCAGTCTCACTATGCAAAAGCAGAAGGCAGCCGAAGGCCCCGTGTGGCCGTGCGCTAGTGGATTTCAGGAGCTTTAGGGGGAAGCAAGCTCTACTTCCGGGAATGAAGACAGACAGTTCTAGGCTCTTGCAGTAAAGAGGTGGAGTTAGAAGAACCATCTGGCGGCTTTTCCTCTTTTCCCTTTTTTCTCTCCCTCGTTTTTTCTTGGGGGGTGAGGAATGGGGCTGGCGGTAGAGGTAGCATTTGGAGATCTAACATGGTTTGATGATGAATAAATGCAGAGAAGTTCTGCTTGACAAGACAGCCATGCGATGTCACGACAGAGCACTGTGCATGACAGCCACCACTGTGCTGCAGGGTGAAGTGTGTGCAGGGAGAAGGGGAAGGGAGGGCAGAAGTGCGACTTCTGCTGTCACTACGGTCCTGTCCCAAGCTCACTGCATCCCTTATTTGCAGATAGCACGCATAAAACTCACAGACCTAGACTTCATAAAACAGTGAGAGAGTACCTACAAGAACCAGACATGGGGCTAAGTAAGCAGTGGGGAATAAAGACTAATGAGACAGTCCCTAAAGCCAAGCAATGCCCGATACAGCGTGGGAAGACAGATGTGCTTATAACCATCATGATACATCACGGCCCATGTCCTGCCAGGAAGCCAGCCAAGGGTGGGGGGTGGGGGAGGCGGTGAAACACAGCCAGGTTCCATGTCTTCCATGAGCTCTGGGTGCCAGCAAGTTTATCATGTAGAGGAAGACAAGGAAAAGAGCCCACCAGAGGCAGGGAACAGCATTTGCAAAGACACAGAAGAGTAGTGTGCTGTATTGGGACAGAAGAGTGCTCGGGTGGGTAGGGGTCAGGGGAGACCAGTCGATGAAGGTACACTGGGGAACCTCATGAGGGGCTTCGGTGCCAAGTTCAACAGTGGGGGTTTTATGCTAAAGGAATGAAGAAGCAATTTGCAAAAGACCCAGCTCTGAAGAAAGGAAATGGAGTGTTTTGTGTTGCAGAAATTTTTAAATTGAGCAGGGTGAAAAAGCTCTTTAAAAACCATGCTTGGGGGCGCCTGGGTGGCGCAGTCGGTTAAGCGTCCGACTTCAGCCAGGTCACGATCTCGCGGTCCGTGAGTTCGAGCCCCGCGTCGGGCTCTGGGCTGATGGCTCAGAGCCTGGAGCCTGTTTCCGATTCTGTGTCTCCCTCTCTCTCTGCCTCTCCCCCGTTCATGCTCTGCCTCTCTCTGTCCCAAAAATAAATAAACGTTGAAAAAAAAAAAAAACAAACAAAAAAAAAACCATGCTTGAAGACCTACCCTATCTCTCCTGCAGACAGGGTAACTTTGAACATGAAATTCACTTTACTCCAGTCCATGTTTAATTTCCCAAGTGGAAAGTTCATATGTACGTTTCTCTTTCATCATGAGCAAGTATAAAACGTCAATCTGACAACAGTGTAAATGTCTAGACTTCTTTGGGGATTGAGGCTAACTAGGAACTCTTAATAGGCAGTGATGGGAAGACTAGAGTCTTGTGAAATGTCAAGTTCATGATTCTTTCCACTGTTTTTTTTTTTTTCTCTAAAGGAAAGGGGGTTTGTGAGAAAGAAAATGTATCTGTCATTATCTGGGGTTTTGTTCTTCAGTTTTCCTATATCTCCAGAATTGGAATGTCATTGACCATTGTCTCCAGAAAACACACTGTACATATTGGAAAGACTTTTTTTATCTTTGACAACCACAAATACCTTGAATAGAGAACATTTGAGTTACTTAATGGAATTTCTGGTAATTCAGAAACCCGTCTAACCTCCCATGGGCTCCCAGCAAACAGCCTTGGGCCATTTACCAGTTTGGCCTCTTCCCTTTCAGAGACTATCTGTTCTTTTTCTTCTTAACTGTCTTTCAAACTTGGTACCTAATAAAAACACAGACTGAAAGTCAAGGCAGTGAACCTCACGGCTGCCTCTCTCTATTAGTGTGTGTTCAAACTCGGCACAGCACAGATCTTAAGAGATACCAAATAAATAAAGCGTCTCCCAATGAGCACATGGCCCCTGATCTCCACATATATTGGAAAATAATCTTTGAAGTGGAGAATAAATAAACAGAATAACCCTAAAGTCTGTCTAGTGCAGTGGCAGAGATCAACTGATCCTCAAGCTCCCCCAAGTAACAGAGAAAAAAACAACATACATTTGCACCTCATACCAGATTCTACTAAAACACCATTGCCAGGCTGGTGGGACCTGGGAATCATGTATATTTTTTAAAGTCTCTGACAATTCTGGGATGCCTGGGTGGCTCAGTTGGGTAAGCATCCGACTTCAGCTCATGATCTCACGGTTTGTGAGTTCGAGCCCCGTGTCAGGCTCTGTGCTGACAGCTCGGAACCTGGAGCCTGCTTCGGATTCTGTGTCTCCCTCTCTCTCTGCCCCTCCCCAGCTCACCCTCTCTCCCTCAAAAATAAATAAATGCTAAAAATTTTTAAAAATAAATAAATAAATAAAGTCTCTGGCAATTCAGATGATTAGTCAAATTTGGGAACCAGTTTGTTGTAGCCAGCCCTCCATTTACATATGGAAAAATGGGATGACTGTCCAATAAACTCTCAGCTACTTATGACAATATGTCCCGGTATATCATTTCTTTATATTCTATCAATAAACAGTTGTTGTAGAAATGAAGTGATAAATGAAGACAACAAGGTAGTAAGTAAAACACGTTCTACCTCCTACCCAGTCTGAATTTGGGGTTCTCCGATTCCTCTCAAGGTGATGGAATGGGGAGGGTCTCTGGGGGCAGAGCGGAGGGCACATGTACTGGGTGGGAATTATCTCCCTGGGCCTGCATTCCCTGCAGACACCTCACCCAGGAGAAGGGCATGGCTGGCACAGGGGCTGGAAGGGACCCGTGAGCCAGGGTTCTTCTTGCCGGGGATCAGGACAGAACCTTCCCCAGATGAAAGCCAGCCTCTTCCCCTCTCCGTATACATTCACACATGGAACTGTGTATATAAACTTCACAATGACAGCTTCTCTACTAAGTCCTGGCATACAGAACATTTTGAAGGCAATTATTATGTTTCTAAAGAAAAAGAATCCAACATGACAAAGGATAGAGAATTTGTAAAGCTTTAAAGCAGTAGAATAATTTCTGCAATTCAGTTGGATGTTGGTAGTCTCATATTTTTTTTAATCACTACCATGTACGTAGAGCTTTCTATGTGCAGGACACTGGGTTAATCACCCCTCATTTCAATGTCTTATTAGAACAACTGAGGGGTGCCTGGGTGGCTCAGTCAGTTAAGCATCCAACTTTGGCTCAGGTCATGATCTCATGGTTCATGGGTTCGAGCCCCACAGCAGGCCCTGTGCTGACAACTCGGAGTCTGGAGGCTGCTTCTGATTCCGTGTCTCCCTCTCCCCTTCACACTCTGTCTCTGTCTCTCAAAAATGAATAATAAACGTTAAAAATTAAAAAAAAAATAACTGAAATGCTTGGGGAGGGGCCTATTATCCTTACGCTACAAGAAAAGAAACACATTTCAAGGGATTTAGCAATCAGCACGGGTTACTTATGTGGCACATTCTGGATTCCAACCCATGACTCATTCCTAAACGAACTTCTTTCTACCACAGGAATTGCCTTTGAAACAAAAGCATGGATGTATCTCTCCGTATTTCTTTGAGAAAAGTTAATTTTTCCAGAGAAAGAGAACTTTGACTATTTCTGTAATAGCATGACAGTATTGGTTATATAACAAGATTTTTTTCACTTTTCTACTCTATCTATAATTGTGGTCAGAGAGGGTTCTTGAAAGCTACACAAGTCAGCTGGGGAGAAACTATGAACTATTAAAATGAGAGAATATTAAAAAGTCTCACTGACAGTTCAGGAAATTACTATCTTAACATCCTTGAAAAAACTATTTTAAAATCAATTACAAGAATGCTTTACTTCAGGGGTGCCTGGGTGGCTCAGTCAGTTAAGTGTCTGACTCTGGCTTAGGGCATGATCTCACCGTTTGTGAGTTCGAGCCCCACATTGGGCTCTGTGCTGACAGCTCGGAGCCTGGAGCCTGCTTCAGATTCTGTGTCTCCCTCTCTCTCTGCTCTCTCTGTCTCTCAAAAATAAATAAACATTAAAAAAATTATTTTTAAATACAAAAATTTAAAGAAAGACTGTTTTACTTCAGAAATCACCTCTCATACAAAGATTCAAGGTTTTACCTAGTTTCTGGATAAAAATACTTAACAGAAGAGAAAGGAATAGTAAGTCATTCTTCTTACATTTATTTTCTATTTTAGAGGAAGATCCTCAACAGAAGGTATTTATGACGTTTCAATTACTTAAAAAAAACAAAAAACAAAAAACTAAGCATGTGTGATGAATTACAGAAATTCTTCAAACAGTATGAAAATAATTTAAATAAAGCCAGGTAGCCTCATAATGAAAATGGACACATTAACTGTAACATATCCTTAGTCTTATTTACAACATAGGGAGTATTTTTAGATGAACTGTCCATAGGCTATTTTCACATGGTTGTGGCAGGCACTAGGTTGCCTCTCATTGGCCATGAAGCTCTTCCTTCATTAAGTTCTTGATTTTCACTGGGTCCACATTGCTGACTCACAGCTTGTGCTTTGGGGAAAATCACCTCTACCTCTGGCAGTAAGACTGTGTGAGGCATCTGGCTCAGGCCTGGAGCAAGGACACAACTGTTCTAGGAGCTGCTGGCAGCCATCTTGTGAGCAAAGAAGAAACTCTAGAATGAAGCTGTGGACCGCACAGCAAAAAAAAAAAAAAAAGGGCAGAAGCCAAGGTCTTGATCTCAAGTATTGTTTTACTGAATCAAACCAAATGTAATCCATCCTGTCTTTGGAGGGTCAAACACACCAACCAATCTCCCTCCTTGGTTGCTTGAGTCAATTTCAGCTTTGTTTTCTGTTGGTTACAATCAAAGGCGTCCCAATTGATACAGACGGTCCAATAACTGAAGAAGTTTGCATTATTCTGAGTTGTTCCCTAAGTTTGAACAAAAATAGAAGTATAGTTCATATCTAGCTTTAGAAATCCAGTTGAAAACCATAGGGTTAGTGTAATGACAAATATGTCATTATTATGGATCCTGGCTAAAAACAGTAGGGGGTAAATGGTTGCTCCTGTCCAATAGAAAGTGTGGGGGAAGTGTTAACTGCTCCCCATACCCTTCAAGGAAGTGTTCAGCCACCAAGACTTGTGAAAATAACAAGACAGAAGATGATATCTGAGAGACATGATAAAGGTGAGATGCTAAAAGTCCGCTCTATAGAAGAAGGAAGTGGATTTAAACCATTTGTGAAATTATCTAACCTTCAAACAATCCCACTTAGATTTCTGCATATCAGAAACCAAATCCTGGGCGCCTGGGTGGTTCAGTCTGTTGGGCCTCTGACTTCGGCCCAGGTCATGATCTCACAGTTCATGAGTTTAAGCCACACATCGGGCTCGGAGCCTGGCGCCTGCTTCACATTCTGTGTCTCCTCTCTCTCTGTCCCTCCCTGACTCGCTCTCTCTCTCTCTCTCTCTCTCAAAACTAAACATAAAAAAAAAAGAAGTCAAATCCTAACATATGAAACTTCTATGTGAGCAACCTGACACCTATTTCCACTGTCGTCACAGATAAAGAAAAGATCCACTGAACACAGCCTTTTGGAATATTAACGTGAACTTCATAGGAACTTGTAATGGCTTATGAAAAAATAATGTAGAAAGTGATTTCTCTGCAGAGTTACAGAAGATAGGAATCAGAGCTTGCACAACCAGTAGGGAAAATATATAATTTAGTACAAAAGGCCTGGTGCTCCTTCAGAATCGGCGGAGAGCCTCCACGTCTGAGGTTACTGAGATTCTACGGGGAAAGTTCCAAAGCCCAGATGGCTGGGAAGCGCCAGGAGCTCTGAGGAAAAGGTGAAGGCAAGCCAAATGCTGAGGCAGGAGCGACAACCCGGGAGAGGAATGAAGATGAGCCAGCTTCTGAGGAGAAAGGTCATGGAGGTTTCCAGTGATGAGGCAAAAGCTTTAGGTAAGGAAATATTGAATTTCATGTGTTGTGAGATGTTGGGTTATCTGATCTGTCACAGACATGAAAGGAATTGAATTTTGGTGTTAAAGGTTTAGTCCCTTGGCATAATCCTTGGGCCTGGCTTGCATTTATGTTTTGGACTCACACGAGTGGAAAAAAGAGACATTTATTTTTGTTGAGACATTCAAAGAGGTAACTCTGTCCTGTTTGTTTTACTCAGGCAGCTCTGGGGGAAGGGGCACTGGGTGAGAGGCCTGGGGGACAGGGGACTTTTACACCCAAAGAAGGCTGGCTTGCACAGACCACATGAAAAGAATGCGTTGCTTGCCAAGGAGAATAAATAAGTTACCCTAGTTTTTACAGTCATTTGGGGGGAAAAAGAGAAAGAAAGAAAAGTTACGTAACTCACTCTTCCAAGACTACTTTTGACTCATTTTTTTTTAACCTCAAATATACTAGGAAAAACTCTGAAATTTTCTTCATAGAACACTCCCCTATACTCACTGGAAATGACTACAGAGCATTCTATATCCTTCTGTATTGTCAAGACCCAATCATAACTAGAAACCCTAAAATAAAGAGAGTGGGTGGAAAATCAAATTAAAAGCATACAAAACATGCAAAAAAAATGAAAAGAAAAAAGACCAGTATTAGGGTAAATTTAATTTATTGTGTCATCTATTACTGGTAGAATTATTTTTGAATCTAGCCTCTGGCCATATGTAAATTTAATAAGTATGCTATTGGAAAAAATATGTTCTGAGGCAGCCCTGGGGAAAATCCCTAGAAATTTCCTTTCAGGTTCCTGCTGTCCACTGATCAACAGCGTTTGGGCATGACTGCTCAACCAAACATCCATCCATTTAAGTGTGACATTGTGTGTGTGTGTGTGTGTGTGTGCGTGTGTGTGTGTGTGAGAGAGAGAGAGAGAGAGAGAGAGAGAGAGAGAGAGGGAGATTCCTATCTCACCTCCAAGGATATTCACTAATTCATTCAACAATCATCTACTGAAACTTACTACACACCAGCTCATGTCAGGGCTGCACTCAATGACTCTCGGCCCATGCCTCAAGGAAATCACAGTCTAGTCCATCGATAGGTCAATAAATAATTACAACACACGGTGACAGGTACAGCATTGCCGGCACATGAAATTTCATCCAGGTCAAAATTTTGCTGAAAACTCACTGCTGCCTCAAAGTTTTTCCTGCTTCCTTTTTTTCAGGTGCTCGCAACACAGCTCTCTTCCATGACGTGTTTCACGGTCTATAAAGAATCAACTTTATAGCTATAGATTTAGCTGTTTCTATCGTTTAAATATTCACTCATTTTTAAGTCAAAATAATTTACGAAAACTGTATTTTAAGCCAAAGGATATCAATGATAACTGATAGCATAGTCTTTATTTTTTTTATCTTCTGTTTATTTATTTTATTTTTAAGTAAGCTCTACCCACAATGTGGGGCTTGAACTCATGACCCAGAGGTCAAGAGTCACATGATCTACTGACTGAGCCAGCCAGGCAACCCTGATAAAGCAAGCATTCTTTAAAATCAACTTGAGGGGCGCCTGGGTGGCGCAGTCGGTTAAGCGTCCGACTTCAGCCAGGTCACGATCTCGCGGTCCGTGAGTTCGAGCCCCGCGTCGGGCTCTGGGCTGATGGCTCAGAGCCTGGAACCTGTTTCCGATTCTGTGTCTCCCTCTCTCTCTGACCCTCCCCCGGTCATGCTCTGTCTCTCTCTGTCCCAAAAATAAATAAACGTTGAAAAAAAAAATTAAAAAAAAAAAAAAATAAAATCAACTTGAAAGAGGGGTGTCTGGGTGGCTCAGTCAGTTAAGAGTTCGACTTTGGCTCGGGTCATGATCTCATGGTTTGTGAGTTCGGGGCATGATCTCATGGTTTGTGAGTTCCAGCCACTCGTCAGGCTCTGTGCTGTCAGTTCAGAGCCTGGAGCCTGCTTCGCATTCTGTGTCAACCTCTCTCTCTGCCCCTCCCCCACTCATGCTCTGTCCCTCAAAAAACGAATAAACATTAAAAAAAATTTTTTTTAATCAACTTGAAAGAAAGAATTTACCCAGAATACACAGTTAAGAGAGAGATTCCAATCTTTTTCATGTCACCACACCGAAAAAGATCCCACTTGTGGAGCACTGCAGTAAAAACAGAGCTAGGCCACGCCCAGCAAACTCAGGAGCAATTCAGAGCAACACAAGACAGCTTCGGTCAGGAATATTCTCTGAGAATGTGTAAAAAGTGTGCTCAATCTTCTTTTTACCAAACTGCAGACAGATGCAAATAGCCCGACTTTATCTCAGGAAACAACAACAAAAAAAAATGCTTTAGGGTTGTCCATTACTAACATCCTCGTGGTTTCCACAGAGAAAATAAAGTACCAACTGCCGCCGAGCTGTTGTAGCTGGTCTGTCCAATAGGTTTGCAAAGAATAAGCTCCCCAAGCCAGGTTCGATGTCGTTGATACAACACACCCTCACGAAGCACTCACACGTGGAAAGCTCTGTGCTAGCACGTGGGGTTGCCACGTGTGACACAGAAAGCACAACGCCCATCTCTACAGGGAGGGGGCCTGGGAACGGAGAGGCTCCCAGGTGTGCCCGATCTAAAATCCTTTTACTTTCTACCGCCCCCTGCTGGCAAAACCTGTAACTGACACAGAGCCTCGCCTAATTGAATCGGATGGAGGCAAGCCGACAGCAACCAAAATCCCAAATCAGGAAAAACACACTCCCAAGCAGAATGAACGGGAAGAGTTTTCTAGGAGCAGAAATTACTGGGTCTAGGAACACAGATTCTCCTTGGTGAGAGGAAGGAGCTGTTCTGTGGAATAATAATAAGGACATCTGTCGGTTTCTATCATCCAATACAGTTTTTTTTCCCTCATTAAAGTCGCAGAGTTTGAGGGACTAGTGCTATCAGAAATCATCAATGATTCCGGCACATCCACCGAGGGAGTTTTCATGTAAAACTTCAGGTGCAGGGAAGTCTCCAGGTGAACACCAGGGATGCAGACAGAATCTCCAATTAAGGAATATATATCCACGAGTCATTGGATTGTTACATAATAATCCTTTCCCACAGAGCACTGTAATGAGAACCACCTAAGGGCTTAAAGGATCTGGTAATGAGTGCAATAATATGCAAATCAATGTAGCTAAACACATAATAAACAGATGGACAGTGAAAAACAAAATGTTAATTAAAAAGTAAATAAACATTAGATCTCTTTTAAAGCAAGTTTTCACATGAGAGTGTCCTAGAAAAAATGGAGAAGCACATTCTCCTGGGGTTTCCTGGGAGTCGGGGTGAGCAGAATAGACCAACCCCCAAAGCCCTTTCTGATTTTGATCCTACTTCTTGAAAAACTTTTTCTCCCTATTTGTAAGGCAAATAAAGGGAGAGCTGTTTTTTTCCTTCTGACGCTGAGAGTCCTGTACTTTACTGCCACCAGATGAATTAATGTGCACATTCGGCACGAGATACTGAACACCTGTGTGTCGCAGGAAAAAACTGAGGGATGAGGCCCCCACCCCAGAAGAGAACGAGACAGGTGAGACCGCCTGTTGTACCAAACACTGGGAGGCAACTGGCGGAGACAGAGACAGTGATGGAGACAAGAGTGGCCAGAGAAGGTGTCTCTGAGAGGCTTTCCCCACCACAGTGGAGAGAAGGTACAGTCTCACCTTCCCCCTCCCACACTTCCACCACATTTAAGGATCTGATGATACAGGGGCACCTGGGGGGCTCAGTCGGTTAAGCGGCCGACTTCGGCTCGGGTCATGATCTCACGGTCTGTGGGTTTGAGCCCCGCATCAGACTCTGTGCTGACAGTTCGGAGCCTGGAGCCTGCTTCAGATTCTGTGTCTCCCTCTCTCTCTGCCCCTCTCCCACCCGTGCTCTGTCTCTCAAAAGCAAATAAACATTTAAAAAAAAAAAAAAAGAGGATCTGATGATAGAAAATGAGGCACGGGCAGGGAGGTCTGCACAGGCAGTGCCGGGGGGGTAAGCCTATTCCTTCAGCAGACATTCACTGAATCTGAGGACAGAGCTATGAGCAAACCCCCTAGGTTGTCTCAGAGGACACGGAGACTGGAGTGGACAGGCTATGCTGTGAGTGGCATGTCAACTTGGGGTTGTGGGATCAAGCGGGGGTGGGGGGGGAGCCTGAGCAGCTGCAGGGGCTTGGAAAAGACTTCCTGATGGAAATGAATGAGACAGATGAAGGACCAGTAGGCTTTACTCAAGCAAAGTGAGCTGGGCTGGGCTGGGAATAAGGCAGACAGTGTCCTCCAGGCCGAGAAGAGGCTTTGCAAAATGGGGGCCGGGGTGGGGGTGGGGGGCAGAGAGCACTGCACGTCATGAACAGCACGGAGGACTTGGATTATAAAGCACTGGGGGTGGGGATGGGGAAGGATGGTGGAGGCGCAGGGGTGAAGCCAAGAACGAGGGCTAGAGCATGGAGAACAGCCAGGCCAGGAGGTTGGACTTTATCCAGATGGCAACGCAGAGCCATTAAAAGTCAACTTGAGGAGGGTCACAGGACGAAAACTACAGATCTGCAAATGGGAAAAACTGAAAAATCAGCTGGGACCTTGACCTCTGTCAATCCCCAGCCCTTCACATTGACCTTCGGGTCAGTGGATGAGGAAAGCCCTACCGTGTGTGTCAGAGAAGGGAGAAGGGGAGGTGAGGCAGAGATGGGGGGTGGAGACAGAGGAGGAGGGGGCTCCTTCCATTCCCTGAGGGTTTCTCACCACAAGGATCTCGGGAGCCCCACCCACCTCCCCCCATCATTCTGCTGCCTGTGGCTACTGGAGGCACCGGCCAGCAGGAGGGGCGGTAGTGGGGAGGTGAGGAGGGGATGTCACGGGGCTCCCGGTCGGGGTGCTGGGTGGCCTTCCCCTGCTCTCTAATATTAGAAGCCAGCTTCTGCCTTTGCAGTGTTTTCCCTCTTATTTGCATGTCAAACTAGAGAAAGCACATGTTTCTTTCCCTCTTCTACCATATGTTTGATGTTACCATCTGAGTGATATGCCTTAATATAGCACCACAGCCTCATAACGGGGAAGGAGCTGAGGATGCTTTACTGCTAATTCCTAACCATGTTCTCTAACAGACTGTTTCTTCCAAGAATAAAAAAGATGGCTAACATTTGCACGATTTTATGCAACTGACTTGGACCCCCCACCCCCAAAAAACGAGGGCACCTGTACATTAGCAAGTCTGGTACCAGCACCATGGGGATCTTCCCTGGACCTTCCATAGTATCAACATTTCTACCACCTACCACCGCACGCATCCCAGCCAAGGATGAGGCTAAGAAGGAAATCCTATGTCATACGTCCACGTGTTGTCACAAAAGAAAGACACAGATGCCATCGTCAACGGGCAGAAAGATACATGTAACGGGGAAGATATTTGCTGCCTCGCGTTACTTAAAAAAACCACCGCGTGACTTTTTAGAGGGGGAATTATTCTCAGCAGAGGTACATGGTCGTCACATTTTAGGGATACGGTTCCACATCGTCTTCCAAAAGAAAGCATGGTTTTAGTTTTTAGCCGTCTTTGCAGATGCCTGTTGTGTTGGCGCTCACGTTTATCGATTAGGAAAATCTGAGCACAAGGGAAACATGCCGAGCATTCTGAGAAAAATGTGAACAGTGCTCTTGTCTGTGCTGAAGACAGTGACTGCGGGGAGGCAAGATGCCAGAATCAGAACTGCAAGCTGAAAATCACCACGGAACAAGTGGGGGGGGGGGGGGGCGGGGGCGAGGAAGGCCGTGTCTTTGGAGGAGCTGAGTTCAAATTCCCATCCCAACCTCTACTGGCTGGGTACCCTTCAGCAGGGTAACCCCTCTCAGCCTCTTTTCTCATCATAAAAATAGTGTGTATAATGTCCCCTTATAGGGGCGCCTGGGTGGCTCAGTCGGTTGAGCGTCCGACTTCGGCTCAGGTCATGATCTCGCGGTTCGTGGGTTCGAGCCCCGCATCGGGCTCTGTGCTGACAGCTCAAAGCCTGGAGTCTGCTTCCGATTCTGTGTCTCCCTCTCTTTCTGCCCCTCCCCTGCCCGCGCTCTGTCTCTGTCTCTCAAAAATAAATAAAAATGTTAATTAAAAAAAAGTCCCCTTAAAGGATTATGGCGACAATTAAATTAGACAACATATAAAATACCTGGTACCTAGGCTAAACAAAACATGCCTACTAGCAAAGGAAGCTGTACGAACATACTCCAAGGTCTTGAGCAAGATGGAAAGACTCTGCAGGTGATGAGTGAGAAGCAATGTGATGTATTTCATGCCACTGGGCTGTACACTTAAAAATGGCTAAGATGGGGCGCCTGGGTGGCGCAGTCGGTTAAGCGTCCGACTTCAGCCAGGTCACGATCTCGCGGTCCGTGAGTTCGAGCCCCGCGTCAGGCTCTGGGCTGATGGCTCAGAGCCTGGAGCCTGTTTCCGATTCTGTGTCTCCCTCTCTCTCTGCCCCTCCCCCATTCATGCTGTCTCTCTCTGTCCCAAAAATAAATAAACGTTGAAAAAAAAAATTTTAAAAAAATGGCTAAGATGGTAAATTTTATGTGTACTTTACCACACACACACACACACACACACACACACACACACACCCTCCAAGGACAATTCAGAAAGTGTTTAAAATGTCTGGATGGAGGGGTGTCTGGGGGGCTCAGTCGGTTAAGCATCCAACTTCAGCTCAGGTCATGATATCACAGTTTATAGGCTCGAGCCCCACATCAGGCTCTGCGTTGACAGCTCAGAGCCTGGAGCCTGCTTTGGATTGTGTGTCTCCCTCTCTCTGCCCCTCCCCTACTCTCTCTATCTGTGTCTGTCTCTCAAAAATAAACATTTAAAAAATAATAAAATAAACAAAGAAATACAATGTCTGGATGGAGAAACTCACAGTAATCGAGGGAGAGATTTCTTCCACTTTAAATAGCTTGGTTTTCTTTCCAGCCTAGTAGGCTACTTATCATTAGTGAAATATGCATTTTAAATAGTGAATTGGAGGGCATCAGGGCAGAGCCCTGATGCAGTAGGATTAGTGCCATCGTGAGAGGACACACAAGACAGCCCTCTGTCTTGGCCACGTGTGGACCCTAGAAGGAGGCCATCTGCAAGCTGAGAAGAGAGCCCTCGCCAGAAACCGAACCGGCTGGCAACTTGATCATGGACTTCCAACCTCCAGAACTCTGAGAAATAAATTTCTGTTCTATAAATAAATAAATAAAAATGAAAAATTAAATAGTGTATCCGCAGTCATAAACTGCTCAACGGAGCATCACTTAACTATAAGATGAAAATGCTGGGTTTTATCATGAATCACCCATTGTAAGAAAGAAGGAAGAAAATAATTAATCGTGATGAGATAAAAGCCTTAGTTCAACAGATCCTTGCTCCGGCTCTGAACTTCAGTTTAACATTTAAAAATAAAACCAGTTGCTGCCGCCTCATTTCTACGGACTGTGGACATTTGCAGCACCGGGTACCAACTGACCTGAAATGCAGACGGGCCTCTTCCGGCCCTGGGAAGGTCCCCTGGGCCCTCCTGCCTTTGAGAGATGTCTACCCCTGCACCCACCCCCAGACTGGAGCTCCTGAGGGCAGGACCTCCTCCCCATCCCTCCGCGGGACACCATGGGCTCGGAGGGCGCTCGGGAAACGACTGGTGAGTGAAGACGTCACATTTATTCTAAATGGTGAAGTCTGAACAGTTTTGCACTCAGATGTTTCAGTGATTATATTTATTAAACCAACAGAGGGGGGAAAGGGGGGAAGCATCTGTGGGCTGGACATCACAGGAGATGGCACTTGTCCGTGCGGCTGTCCCCACGAGCAGATGGTGCTGGGACATCCGGCTCTCGGTGCACGGTCCACAGAGGGGCCTCCCAGCCCCCAAGCCCTCGTCCTCCACCACTGACCCCCACAACATGCTCTCATAGCCTTCACAGCACACATCAACTTCTGAAATTATATGGTATATTGTTACCTCCCCCCCTCCCATGTGACCCCCATCAAAATTAAGACTGTCTTAGTTACTGTTGTATCCTATCTCCTTAGCTCTGTACTGGCACATGTGGAATGAATGAATGAATGAATGAATGAACGAACGGAGGACTGACCAGACCAAATCCTAATCTCCTCTCTACGCTGTCACCCATGCCCCACTGAACATGGCCACCAAAATGACCTCCAAATGCCTGGCTCATGCTATGAGGCCCCCTTCCTCCCCTGGGAACCCTGACACATTGCCTCTCAGTGGCAGGGAAGGTGACAGGGAAAGGGCTGGGAGGGAGAACAGCTGCACCAGACTCTAGGTGCAAGCATGTGGGACATGGGCATCACAGAAAAGTCTAGAATCGTGCTGACACTCAGTGGGGAAGGCAGCTCAAGCAGTCCCAGAGGCCCGGGCAGAGTGTCTCCTGATCACAAGGTACACAGAAGGAAACACAGAAGGGAAAGGATGTGCCGTACCAGCTGGACAGGGGACAAGAGTTCCTTGGTCCCTCATGCCACTCAGTTACGTGATGAGCCTCAAAACCTTCCATCCCGTGTCTATCCCTGTAGAACCATGCCTGAAGGACAAGGGGTGGGACGACAGGCTGGCCACGTGGGGGCTATCTGATGGCTGAACACAGCTGCCAGAGGGACCGTTGGAGGCCTCTGTTTGGAGGTGGGTTCTGCGGTTATGTTTTACTTATTTTTTTCTTTTCCAAATGAATCACTGCACATTCTACGCTGTGCGGCATGAGAATAAGGTGCCTGGGAGAAAGGAGTGGGTGCTTACCCACGAGAACCTGCCAAAGAACTGGTCGAGCCCCACGGAAAACAATTGTTTTTAACCATGATGAGGTTGAAAGTCATTCCCGAAGAAACAAAACAAAAAGCTCCTCTGAGCGGATACAGCGCAAGCGAAGGCCCTCGGCAGGAGGCTGGCTCAGCCCATAGTCACGGCACCCCTGTGAGGCCGGAGGTCCGGGATCCTCTGTCCCAGGGCAGGTGGTGCCAAACCTGAAAATTCTTCTTTCCGTGTGAACATCAAACTTACCGGGATCACAGCCTCAGAGAGTCCAGCAATTGCAAAAGGTCAGAGCGTCACTGGGCCTCCCCTTTCCAGAAGAATGGCTCGGTGATTTCCGGGGACCAAGTTTCTACAACAGCCCTTGAGTGGGCTGCTTAACGATGCTCATTGCTATGAAGCTCATTATGCCTGATTGCTCCACAGTGTTACACTTGAAGTTGACCTTCTCCAATATAATCTTGTGTGGAGATGGAAGTCACTGGCCAGAAACCTCAGTTATTTGAAGATCACTGTTGCCACTCTTGCTTCTCAGGGCAAAAATGACAAACTCTTCCATTCCATTCACCTCTTCCCGTAAGACCAACAATACACTCTGTTGTCTACTTTCCTGTTGCCCCCTGGCATCTCTCCCAATCCCCCGCTTTCTCTCCCAGAATTGAATATGCCACTCTAGGGAGAGAACCAAAAGAAGAAAAAAGGAGTGGCTTCTCAGATCCTAGCACACACATCACGGCCTATCTCCCTATCGGAGCGGCTCACGACCCACGCACTGCAGGTCAGCCTCGTGGGGCCTCACGATGGGGCCTACAAACCGATGCTCCCCCTTCTAGGCCAGGCTTGAGACAGCAAACAGCGACAAGTCTCACGGGCCATCGGAAGTTCTGGGTTCCAGCCTCTGAACTTCTCAGACCCCAATTTCCTTCATCTCTACAATGGGAATAACTACCTCTGACGGACTTATTTCAGGTTGCTGTGAGGTTCAAATACACGTAGAGACCCTTACATCGGGTGCTAGCCTACAGTAGTGTCCCACGCAATTAGGATACGATCCATTCTCCCTGGGATGGCCCACAAAGCCCAACCAGCCCGGTCCCACGAGCCTTTGGGACCACTCACCTCACTGTGCATCAGCCATGGACAGGGCTCTTCCTGTTGTCCGCTAACCTCCAAGGATACACACCCCCCCCCATGTGAGGCTTTCACACTCCTATTTCCCCCTGAATCCACATCCCCACATTCTTAGCTGGCTTCTCACACTTAGCGATTCTGCTCAAAAACATGACATTCTCTGATCCCCTACCCAAAACAGTCACATGGGAAATGGGGAAGGGACTGGGGCCAGGTACTTTCTGGAGGGAGGTGAATCTTAAGCTACAACATCTGCAAATCTCAGAGAAGCCTGAAATAGAGTTTGGTGTGGCCTTAATCAAATAGAGACCTCAACCATCAACCAGGGGGCAGGGGCATCATTCAGGCCAGAGACGGATCAGTTCCGCCACACTGGTGACCACCAACCTTGGCGTTGTGCTTCTGAGGGTTTTTTCATTTACTCATTCATTCAACAAATATTTCCTGAGAACCTCGTGCATGTGGGGATAGAGACGGAGAGTTTCTGCTCTCAAGGCGCTTGTATCCTACTGGATAAAACTCTCAGAGTGGCAAATGCATAACTTCAAGCAGCTCTATGCCATCACATCCGTTTGTCTCCTTCCTACCCCATGATCTGAACTGTTCCCTGTTGTGAACAATGATGGACAATTTCTTGATTTTTTTTTTTTACCACATTCAATAGAACAAAACCCGTTTTACTAAGATTCACCACCGCCCTTCAAATACCGACTCTCAAAACTTCTTTACTGACAAATATTTTGCACGTGTAAAAATTGCTGTGAGATCAGCAAGAGAGAGCTTCAAGGGGTCTGTGCTGACCTCTGGAGATTTAAATCATGACACACTTTCAAAATAAAGTCTTTTTTTAAAGTTTATTTATTATTTTGAGAGAGAGAGAGAGAGACAGAGAGACAGAGAGAATGTGAGCAGGGGACGGGCAGAGAGAGAGGAGGGACAGAGAATCCCAAGTAAGCTCTGCACTGCCACAGTGGACCCCGACACAGGGCTCAATCCCACGAACCAGGAGGTCATGACCTGAGCTGAAATCAAGAGTCGGATGCTTGGCCGACTGAGCCACCCAGGCGCCCCTGAAAATAAAGTCCTGAATGCAACCTCAGAACAGTTCCTCTTGCGTCACAAGATAATGAAGCATCAAGTACCAAGAAGGATCCTAAGAGTACAAGGCATAGTTTCAGCTCTTAGGGAACGTTCACTTGAAGGCGAGACATGCCGCAGGGGCTGCTTTATCCCCAGTGGTGCATCTTCTTGGTCCCCCCGCTTCTTCATCCACCCATCCTCACGTGTAAACTCGGAAGGCTCTGCCAACTCTCACCCTAAAGACAGCAGTTACAAAGTGCCATAGACTGTGCTATGCGGGAAGTCGGTGCAACGGGGTCTCAAAGAAGGGAGATTTGGAGGAAGCTTAGGTCATGAGGGAAAGCTCACCGGCAAGACGAAGAAAGTTGATCTCGCCGGGCAGAACGTACACAAGGGAAGAAGAGAAGCAGGGTCCTAGCCATGGTCACGGTGGGGGGTGTTCACGAGGAAAAGCAAGACAGAAAGAAGGTCTAGAGGTAAGCTTGACAGTGAGGAAAAGATGTGGGGAAGACAAAGGGGTGTGACAGTGATGGAACAGAAAGCCAGGGGATAAATGGCTCCAAATATCAAGGTGAGGAATCTGGGCTTTGTTGTTCAAATTCTGTAGCCTTAGGGTTGGAAAGGACTTCAGAGATCATTTGTCCAAAAGATACCCAAAAGCAAGATAAAAGCCCACTTTGGGGAGCTGTCCTGGGGTCACTGCGAGCTCATTGTCTAAGGAGCAGGTAATCAGTACACAGTGAAACAGTCCTGCCTCTGTGTCCCCTTGCTCTGGGATGGGATGTGTCCCCAACCATCCAAGCCAGGGAGCCCCTAACAGGGTCGTGGGCACCCACCTCCTCCTGTACCTGGGGCCCCTCACTTTAGATGACGCTCCCAACCAACACTGGTATGAGCCCCTGAGAAATGGAACATCACAACAAAATCAGGAACCCGAATATTTCCCCAAACAACACCTCAGATATCGTAAGAGTCACCGTTTGGCACTTTTCTGCAAGATACTGTGGAGGTTGAAACAAAACCAGAGGTAGAGAATATGTCCCCATCTGTAATGACTATAATCAAGATCTTCCCACACAATGAGCTCTTTACTTAACAGCCACACAGAAGGCCTCTAACTTCTCTCCGTGTGATGTTCTGACAGCCTCAACGTGGGAACAGCACACAAGAGTTCTGGAAGAAGGGACAAGCCTTTAGCTCTGTTTCTTTACTGGTTTTACTTCATATATAAATATGTTTATTGTCATCTTGGGCTTTCAATGCCTTGGAACAAGATGTTTCCATGACATCAAGTGGAGTGCAAAGTTTATTGCATAAAGTTACGGTTTTTGAAATCGCAATAAAATAAATCCTCTGGTAAATTAAGTGGAAAGGCAATATTTGTTGTATGCTTTCTTTGTTTTAACTAACAAATGAGAACTCAGCATCTAATAAAAATATCCCCTTTTGAGTGCAGACCACTAACGCTCTGTTGTTTTATTTTTGTTCTATAGATCCAGAACAAATGAATTATTGTGAGGCCAAGAAAGTCTACTGGACCCTTGAATATGTTGTGGAACATTTTACCTCTTCCAAGGTTCTGCACATTTCAGAGCAACATCCTAACCCCAGGGTGCTCAAATGGAGGGAATGCATCAGAACCAAGTAGAGAGAGCTTTTATTAATGCAAATTCCAGGACCCCACCCCAGACTTAATGAGGCAGGATCTCTGAAGGGGGACCCACGGGTTTTCCTCAGTGACACCTACAGTTCAAAAGTACTGCTCAAGACAAAGCAGTTATTTTCTAACTGTGAATTTTAGCCTTTAATGCGCTCTATGAAGAAAATGCAAAACATGGAAACATCCTAGTATTCCTGGAAAGAAACCAGCATAGGTTTTTGGATGTGAAGCTCTCATTTCTTAACAGAAAGGCTCCATCGGTTCACTCCAAAGGAGAAGAAAGGGCCCAGACTCTCGGAGAGAAGGCAGAGGACTGGGACAGTAAGGGGCTTTCCACAAGGGTCTAGAAGAGTCTACACTAAACTGTGCTCATTTCTTCCAACGCAAGTGGCTCAGGGCTCTGCCTCCACTAATTCTCTAACAGCAGGTGGTGAGGCCAGTCCTCAGCACGCCCTGGATAATCCGCTGCACATGCCCTGAATCAAAAACGCAAGAGGAGCCTCAAGCTATTGGAGCCCAAACCCTGGTGATAAATGTTGCGGGACAGACGAGGGGCAAGCAAGGGCTGCGATTAAGGCTGTTTCCTGGACGTGAGGCAGGATAAAGTACACTGGAGACTAATTCTGAAGGGCTCTGAAGGGCGGAGCAAAGGGTCTGAACACCTCCCAATGAACAAGCATGCAGCTACCAAGGGGTTTTGCCTGCACAGAGGCTGATGTCAAGCGGCAGAGCAGTCGTGAGGGGCACGGACTCTGGAGCCAGGCTGCCCGGAAGTGAATCCCAGCTCTACAAATGCCAGCTGTGGGCTCTCGGGCAAGTGGCTCACCCTCTCTGTGCCTGGCCTTCCCACCTACAACATGGGGATAATAGGAGTACCTGCCCCCTCGGGCTGCTCTGATGACCAACTGAGCTTGTATATGTGAAGAATCTGGAACATAGTAACACAGGGGCAGCTGAGTCTGTTTAATGGCATTCAGCTTATTCCACCGATTGATACATCAACTCATGTTATCCTGATTACACTATCCAGGAGAAGCCTCTCAGGGGGCCGTGATGATCTTGTGGTGTGACACGGAGGGAAAGGATGTGATGGGCGGCACTGGCCGAGAGAACAAGGACCTGTCGCGTATGAAGGGGAAGAGCTCAGCTGTGCATCCAGAGGCCTGGGTTTGAATCCCAGCTGGGGGCGGGGGGTGGGGGGGGGTGGCGCTGGGTTTTACTTAACCTCTCTCTGTTCTGCTTCCCTCCACCGTCAAAATGGGGGCACTCTCAGGACACGCCATGCTGCCAGGAGGATCAAATGCATGAGCCATACAATATAAGGTTATGTAACACAATAAAATTATATAATAATAACACAATACATATTGTTGTCCACATCACAGCAATGTCAAATGCTCAGAGGGGTTTCTGGCCAGGAGTGAACAGTCAGCACCACTGAGGTCCTTGTTACAATGATAATGGAAGTCAGGTGTTCCCGTGGTTTTTAAAAAGTCACAGAGGCGCCCAGTGTGGTTCGGTCAGTCAAGCGTCCTACTCAATCTCTGCTCATGTCATGATCTCCCGGTTCGTGAGTTCGAGCCCCACGTCACACTTGGCTGTTAGCGCAGAGCCTGCTTGGGACCTCTTCTCTCCCTCTCTCTGCCCCTTCCCAGTTTGCACTCTCTCTGTCTCTCTCTCAAAATAAATACATACACTTAAAGAAAAAAAAAAAAGTAAAAAGTCACAGAGGGAGGGGGACACCTGAGTGGCTCAGTCGGTTAAGTGTCTGACTTCAGCTCAGGTCATGATCTCACGGTTCATGGGTTCGAGCCCCATGTCGGGCTCTGTGCTGACAGCTCTGAGCCTGCTTAGGATTCTCTCTCCCTCCCTCTCCCTCTCTTCCCCTCCCCAATTTGTGCTTTCTTTCTCAAAATAAATAAACTTAAAAAAAAAGTCACAGAGGGTGAGAGGGAGCTAGCTACCTGTGTTATTTACTAACCCCCTCAATCAGGAAATGCTGTAGGTGCTAGTGACCTTGTGGTGAGTCAAGGGCAGCCTGGCTTCACCACTTGTGTCTCCCCACTGAGCACAGCAGGAAGGGCATCACTGAGCTGGGGAGAGTCGTGGGGAGGATGGTCCAGGGCCCCAAGCTAGAGCATGGCCTTACTGTCACAGACATCACCTGGCACCCTCCCTCCCACCTGCTGCAGAAGACAGGCTGTCCTCACTGCTCTGGGGAGGACCCGTTCACCACTGGGGAAGCTGGGCCGCCCATGGCCAGGATGCCAGAGAGCTCTGTGCTGCACCTAGAACCCAGTTCGGACGCTCAGCCCTCCTGCACCTCCGCCTGCCGCAGGCTAAAGCCTACTTGGGATTCTGTCTCCCACCCTCTCTCTCTGCCCCGTCCCCTGCTCTCTAAAATTAATCATCATCATAATCGTCATCATCATCCAACAGTATGTACCAAAACTTACTATTGAAAAAATAAAAAGTAATCATCTAATCACAAATACACTGCTTAAAATCATACGGCATGCTCCGCCCTCCCGGGACCCTAATTTTCTCACTTGGAAAGTGAAAGGGTCTCCAGTGCTGGTGGGAGTATGAAGTGCAACCAACTTTTAGAAAATGAATCTGACGACGTCTATTCACATGCAAGACATACACATCTTGGATCCTATAATCCCATGCAGGAAAATCTTTTTGGAAATAAAAGAGCCCAGTAAGAAAGGACATATGCAGGAGGATGTTTATCCAAGTGTTACGTGGAGAGGCTGAAACAAAAATAAAAATACAGAAGCCAACCTGAAAGCCCATCAACAAGGAAACGGTTGAATAACTGATGGTATGTTCATTTGCAGTACACGATGCGGATCTTATTAAGGAGGATGAGTTGGGGGCTTTCGTTAGGCGCAGCAAAAAGACAGAGGAGAGGAAGAAATTACCTACTGAGACAGGTCAACAAAACTGAGGCAGCAGAAGCAGATGGTCAAGTTGCAACTGATTTTTTTTTTTTAATTTTTTTTTTCAACGTTTATTTATTTTTGGGACAGAGAGAGACAGAGCATGAACGGGGGAGGGGCAGAGAGAGAGGGAGACACAGAATCAGAAACAGGCTCCAGGCTCTGAGCCATCAGCCCAGAGCCTGATGCGGGGCTCGAACTCACGGAACGCGAGATCGTGACCTGGCTGAAGTCGGACGCTTAACCGACTGCGCCACCCAGGCGCCCCAAGTTGCAACTGATTTGACAGACCAGCAGACCCAAACCTAAGCCCAAGGCTGGGACGGGGAGGGAGGCGTGGAAAATTAACACAATCGGGGCTGGTTTGCAACCCTGAACCCCAGAAGGCTCAGGAATCGAAGGCGCCGGGTGCCTCGGAAGGTTGGTTTAAAACCAAGGGGATGGATCCGTCTTCAGAAGGACCGTATAGACCCCGGACTGTCTCCCTTGAGCAAGCCCAGGAGGTAAAGCCGAAGGTTCGCTCTCCAGAGAGGCTGACGAGGCAGACTCGGATGTGGCTGAGGGGACACTGAGAAGACAGGAGACTGAATAAAAGTCCCAGCCTCACTCAGCTCCCAGACGCTGGGAGCCAACCTCCATCTCCACCAAAGACACGGGATGCGTATAGCAGCTTCATTCATAACTGCCCAAACCAGAGAGCAACGAAGGTGTCCTTGAGCCGATGAATGGATAAGCCAACTGTGGTACATCCAGACAGTAGAACGTCATTCAGCACTAACAAGAAATGAGCCATCAAACCACAGAAAAGACATGGAGAAGGCTTAACTGCATATTGCTACGTGAAGGAAGGCAATCTGCAGAGCCTGCATGCTGTGTGATTCCAACTATATGATGTTCTGGAAAAGGCAAAACTATTCTGGCAATAAAAAGATCAGTGATAGGGGATGGGTAGGGAAAGAGAGGAAGGGGGAGGAAGAGAGAACTAGATGGAGGACAGGGGACTTTTAAGGCTGTGAAACTATTCTCTGTGATATTGTAACAGTGGATACAAGTCATTACACATTTATTAAAAATCCATAAAATACAGCAGGAAGCGTTACCCCTAATGTAAACTACAGACTTCGGCTAATAATAATGTATCAATATTGACTTATCAATTGTAACAAATGTATCACACTAATGCAAGACGTTAAAAATAAGAGATACTGTCACCTGAAATTAATGTAACATTGTGTGTCGACCTTAAAAATAAGAGATACTGTCACCTGAAATTAATGTAACATTGTGTGTCAACTATACTCAAATAAAAATTTATTTTAAAAGAATGGGGGGGGGGGTTGCTGGGTGGTTCAGTCAGTGAAGCGTCTGACTTTAGCTCAGGTCATGATCTCACGGGTTCATCGGGTGGAGCCCCGCTTTGGGCTCTCTGCTGTCAGTAGAGCCCACTTCAGATCCTCTGTCCCTCTCTCTCTCTGTCCCGGTCTCCAAAATAAACATTTAGAAAAATAGAGTAAACCGAGGGTGAGGGTTTACGAAACTCTGTACTTTGCACTCAATTTTTCTGAAAACCAGTAACTGCTGAAACAAATAGTCTATGGATTTTTTTTTTTAACTCACAATGAGTCATGACTACATATGCACTAAAAGGGCTAAAATTAAAAATACAGACAGCACCAAATATTGATGAACAACTAGACTTCCCTTAGCTACTGGAGGCAATGAAAATGGTTCAACCACTTTGGAAAACAAACACACAACCTACCAAGTTACCCAGTCTTGCCCCTCCGAACGATTTGCCCCAGAGATGTGAAAACACATCTACACAGAGACTTGAATACAAATGTTCTATAACAGCTTTAACATAAAAGCCCCAAACTGGAAAGGACCAAACGTTCATTGACAAGTGAACAGATAAACACCCTGTGGTATGTTTATACAGTGGAACACTAGCCAGCAGAAAAGAACAAATACAGTAGCATGTAATTCAGTATCATTAACATTATACTGAAGGAAAGACACCAAACAAAAAAAGCACACGCTGTTCTAGAATAGGCAAAAATAATTTATAGTGGGGGTGCCTGGCTAACTCAGCTGGTAGAGCATGTGATCTTGGGGTCATGAGTTCGAGCCCTGTGCTGGGCACAGAGCCTACTTAAAAAAAATAATAATACTTTATAGTGAAAACAAAATCAAGACAAAAAACCCCCTGAGATCAATGGGTGCCTGAGACAGAAGGATTAACTGTGAAGGGACACAGCACTTTTTTTTTTTGAGGCTATGGAAATATTCTATATTTTGATGGGGCTGGTGATTATCTTGATGTATACAATAGTCAAAAGCTCACAGAACCATATGCTTTATATGGATGCATTTTATTTTACATAAATTAAACTCCAATAGAGTTCATTAAAATGAGAAAGATAAACAAGGTAATTATTAAGTCCACAGGAAACAAACAAAAAACAAACCACAAGAAAGAAAATGTAATCCTAATGTACCTCTATGATTTTGCTGTACTATTTATGTAGTCACATAATGTAAACACTAATCTTAGATTTAATCATTTAAGACGTGTGTGTGTGTGTGTGTGTGTGTGTGTGTGTGAGAGAGAGAGAGAGAGAGCGAGAGAGAGAGCACATATCTGTATTTGTGTGGTTAGATAAAAAAGCTAAATCCTGTTCTAAAACGGATGAGTCAAGGAAAAATAGTAGAAACATGTTGCTTAGAATTTTGGGGATATGGGGCGCCTGGGTGGCGCAGTCGGTTAAGCGTCCGACTTCAGCCAGGTCACGATCTCGCGGTCCGTGAGTTCGAGCCCCGCGTCAGGCTCTGGGCTGATGGCTCGGAGCCTGGAGCCTGTTTCCGATTCTGTGTCTGCCTCTCTCTCTGCCCCTCCCCCGTTCATGCTCTGTCTCTCTCTGTCCCAAAAATAAATAAACGTTGAAAAAAAAAAATTAAAAAAAAAAAAAAAAAGAATTTTGGGGATAAATACCAGAAGAAACAGTTTAAAGAGTTCAAAGTGTGTTTCTCTGGGGACAGAGAATCCAAGAGAAGGGGACATTGGGACAAAGGGTTGCTATTACTCATTTTAAGTCTATTGTTACTATCGATTTTCAAAACTATGTACAAGTGTCTTGCTTTGACAGAAGTAAAGTTAAATTTTAAAATAATGCAGGGGTGCCTGGGTGTTTCAGTCAGTTAAGCATCTGACTTTGGCTCAGGTCATGATCTCGAGGTTCATGAGTTCGAGCCCCACGTTGGGCTCTGTGCTGACACCTCAGAGCCTGGAGCCTGCTTCAGATCCCGTGTCTCCCTCTCTCTCTCTCTCTCTGCCCCTCGCTCACTCACACTCTTTTTCTCTCAAAAATAAAATAAATATTTTTAAAAAATGTTTAATAACGTAGAGGCCCACAAGAATGTTCGTGACATACTGTGAAATGCAGAAAGCTGATTTTGGTGTAAATAGGAGAATGACACAGCTTTCACTTAAAAACAAAAACTAACAACAGAGGTAGATGAATTTAGGCGTATAAAGAAAAGAATGGTGAACAACAAAATGTTAACATTAACTACCTCAGAGGGAAGAAATTAAGGATTACAGAGGCAGTGTGGTAGATTATTAACTTTTTCCATATACACTTCTGCATTACCCGATGTGTTATAATAAATGCATGTTAGTTTTCCTATCAAAAACTCAACAACAGCAGCAAAGCTTGAATAAAAAGGATTGAACTGGCTGATATCTAAGAGTCATACAGGTGTAATATGATAAAAATATGGGACCGCAGCCTAATCTCTACTAAAAGTCCAGACTTACTGTAATGGGACTTTTATCCCAGACAGGCCCACGTGTAATCTTAGCAAATCGTTCAAAGCCTCCAGTAAATCCACAGATGGCTTCTACTATACTCTGACATACCAAATCCGAGCAATTGGAAAGCTAGCCCGTCACAGATTTCCAGGAGGCGTCAGACAGTTGAAGCAGAGCGTGTGTCGGCACACAGGGAGTTCTGGGTGAGGGGAAGGAAGGTTCTGGCAACCAAGGTCATGCGTCCATGGAGGCACAGTCCTGGATTCTTTACCTGATATGCCATTTAATTCTTGCAACAACCATCAAAGGAGTATGATGAAGAAATTAAGGCTTAGGGGGTTCCAGATAAACAGGAAGAAACCACGTGTCACTCTCACCTCGCAGCAGAATTCACGACCAGCTGAACTAGCCTCACCTGGACCAGGAGATTTGTTTTCCCTTTTCTTTTTTCTTTTTTTTTTTTAATGTTTTACTTACTTTTGAGAGACAGAAAGAGAGAGAGGGAGAGAACACGTAGGGGAGGGGCAGAAAGAGAGGGAGACAGAATGTGAAGCAGGCTCCAGGGTCTGAGCTATGAGCACAGAGCCCAATGCAGGGCTCGAACTCACGAACTGCAAGATCATGACCTGAGCCGAAGTCAGATGCTTAACCAACTGAGCCACCCAGGCACCCGGAGATTTGTTTCTCTAAGTGAGACGGGACCCCCTGTATAAAAGGAAGGGAAGAAGGGGGGAAGCACATTTTGGTTACTGCCATCTTTTTTTTTTTTTTTTAATGTTTATTTATTTTCGAGAGAGCGAGAGAGCGTGAGGGAGAGAGGGGCAGAGAGACAGGGGGACAGATGATCCGAAGCAGGCTCCAGGCTCTGCACTGACAGCAGTGAGCCCAGTGTTAGGCTCAAACTCAGGAACCTCGAGATCATGACCTGAGCCGAAGTCAGACGCTTAACCCACTGAGCCACCCAGGCACCCCGGCTACTACTCATCTTGAGTTTGTCATCTCTAAAGCAAGGAACATTCCAGCCTAATGGGAGCACCCTGATGTCCCCACACAGCCCTCACTGCTGTGGGCCAGGTTCTTTCCTACTTTTCAAACACAACTCACTCCTTCCTCCCTACTACTCAGGCTATTTCAGGAAGAAAAATGGACTTTGACCTTACTTCTCAAAACCCGTTTTCCAACCCACTCAAATACCTCCCTGACCAGTGCAGCCATGTTTCTCTCCTTTCCCTAGAGCAAACTGGTGAGGCACAAGGGCCCAGGTGCCAAACTGATAGGTTTTGAAATCCAGCTGTCCACCCCCCCCCCACCCAACCCTTGCAGGAGGAAGGAGTAGACCTATTTTTCCTATTCTTCTGCTAAGTACAAGTGAAAACCCTGGGCATTAGATATGAAACCAACATAAAAAGATGCTGCTGGGTAGAGGGAAAAAGGCAGACTGGCTAGTCACCTCAGGATCTGAGGCACAACATGGTGGTGACCTCCCCGGGTTTTCTCTGTGCTTCATATATCCCAGATTCAGAACTGGGAAAAGTGGCAACCCAGAAACATCAATGGGTACAGACTGAAAAAGCCCAACAAAGCCCGCTTTCTCTCTAGCCAAAGGACTAGGCTGGCAGCAAGCTAGCAAGACAAAACTTTTAGACAATAACCACTTGACAACAGCTAAATAGCACAGAAAAAACATGTGGCCCATCATCGCCCATACCAGCAAAGGCCAAGTAGGGAACCTAGACTTCTAACCTTGTGAGGCTATACCAAGGTGCCTCACCCACTGGCTAGTAATAGGGCTGCTCCCATCCCCTGCCCCCATCTTCCATGCAGTGTCAGTGGAAACCATACAGAGAGGCTAAACTTTCCCCCTTACCCAGCAGTAATGGTAGCCACCCTCCCAGTAAGGAAACCTAGTGGTGAACTGGGACCTCTATCTACCTCCACCTGGCAGTAATCAGGTAGCACCCACTGCCTGCACCTGCTAAAGTAGTGCCAGCAAAGCCATCTAAAATAGAAGGTTTTAGGGGCGCCTGGGTGGCTCAGTCGGTTAAGCGGCCGACTTTGGCTCAGGTCATGATCTCGCGGTCTGTGAGTTCGAGCCCCGCGTCGGGCTCTGTGCTGGCAGCTCAGAGCCTGGAGCCTGTTTCAGATTCTGTGTCTCCCTCTCTCTGACCCTCCCCCGTTCATGCTCTGTCTCAAAAATAAATAAACATTAAAAAAAAATTAAAAAATTAAAAAAAAATAAAATAGAAGGTTTTAATGATATCTAAAGCCTCATAAGACAATACAAGACTGTCCAGGAATCACCAAAAAAACAACTTTTAGAACTAAAAAATGAGTTCAGCAAGATCTCAGGATGCAAGAAAAACTTGCAAAAGTCAATTGTACTAGCAGTGAACACATGGACACCAGTTGAAAATACAATATCATCTACAACCCCTCAGAAAAAAAATACTGAGGTAAAAATCCAACAAAACATGTGGAGGACTGGTATAATGAAAAGGACACAGTTCTGATTAAAGAAATGGAGAGACATACCATGTTTATGGAATGGCAAGTTCAACATGGCGAAGATGTCAATTCTCCCCAGATCAATATACCAAATTAACACAGTGCCTATCAAAATCACAGCATGATTTCTGTCAATGTAAACAAGATTATTCTAATATTTACACGTAAAACAGCCCAAAAAAAACAACCTAGGATACAGTTAAATAGTAATTTTGAAAAAGGAGGATTTCTCAAGAGAAGTGGGAGGAATCATACAACTTACTATCTAGCTACACTATCAAAACAGTGTGGTACTAACAGGGCAGTAGACACAGAGCCCAATGAAACAGAATAGAGAACGCTGAAATAAACCCACCTATATATACCCAGTTGATTTTTGGTAAAGGTGCAAAAGCAATTCAATGAAGAAAGCCTTTTTAACACATAGTGCTGGGGCAATTGGAGCAAAAGGCAAAAGAAGAAAATATGGAAGCAATAGGCAGGAACAGCAAAAACCGTGACCGAAGTCTCAGGCCTTATACAAAAATGAACCCAAAATGGATCATGAGGTTACATGTAAAAGTTAAAAGTATAAAACTTTTAGTAGAAAAAAAAAGGTAAAATAAAATTTTTAGGATTTAAGTGTAGGCAAGGAGTTTTTAGACTGGACACCAAAAGCATGACAGATTTACTATATATATATTAGACTTTATTAAAATTAAAAACTTTTGCTTTGTAAAAAAAACCTTGTTAGGAGGAAGAATGACAAGCTACAGAGCGGAAAGACTATTTGTAAACCACATATCCAACAAAGGACTGTCCACCCCCTCAGTCCTATATACTGTATACAGTGTGTGTGTGTATACACACACACAGTATATACTATATGTATACAGTATATATACTCAGGCTATATACTGTCATATACTCAGAGTGTATAAAGACCTTTCAAACTCGACACTAAAAAAGCAACCAATCCAAATAGAACATGGGCACGAAGAAACATCTCATCAAAGAAGATAAATAGATGGCAAAAATACACATGACAAGATGTTCAGCGGTACTGGTCATGAGAGAAATACAAATTGAAACTATAAGAGACCACTGCACACCTATCAGGATGGTTAAAATAAAAAATAGTAACATCACCAAATGCTGGTAACCCAAAGGAGGTGGATCCCTCGCTCACTGCTAGTGGGAATGCAAAATGGTACAGCTACGCTGGGAAAACAGTTTGGCAATTTCTTAAAAACCAAACATGTAACCACTATATAACCCAGCAGTTGAACTTCTGGGCATTTATCCCAGAGAAATAAAAAATTATGTTCACTCAAAAACCTGTACACTGAAGTTTATAAGCAGTTTTATTTTTAATAGTCTAAAAAATGGAAACAACCCAGATATCCTTCAGGTGGTGGGTGGCATAAACAGACTATGGCCCACCTACTCCGTGTAGTACTTTTCAGCAATAACATAGAATGAACTACTGATACGTGTGACAACCCGGAAGAACCTCCAGAGAAGATTAAATGACAAAGAAAATCCCAAAAGTTTATATATGCATGCATAACATTATGATGCTAATTTATGTACATCTATACATGTTAATTACACATATAATTTCATAACATTCTTGAAAAAATAAAACTATAAAAATGGAGAACAGATTACAGGTTGCCAGGAGTTAAGGAGGTAGAGGAAACAGAGAAAAGTGGGTATGTTACAAAAGGGTACCATAAGGGATGCTGGAACCTTCTGTATCTTGTCCGTAGCCACGTCAATATCCTGGTTGTGACACTGTAGTACAGTTTTGCAAGACATTACCACTGGCAGAAACTGGACAAAAAGTTCATAGGATCACTCCATATTATTTTTTTGCAATTGCATATGAATCTATAATCGTCTCAAAATAAAATGTTTGAGGTTTATTTTTTTTACAAATCTAGCTGTGTGCACTTGATCAAGTTATTCTAGGCCTTTGTATGCTTTTTTTCCTCGGGAGTAAAACCAAGGTAATAGAAATAACACCAGCCTCATGAAATTATTGTGACTTGTAAAAGTTCCCTAGACATTAAATATTTAAACAGAGCTTAGCAGATACTACTCAAAAAATACGAAACACTATCATTTAATCAATAATTCACAAGTATTTATTGACCACCTGCTATATGCCAAGACTCAATAATTTCTTTAAAAATGGGGATCTTCGGGCACCTCAGTTAAGTGTCCAACTTCGGCTCAGCTCATGATCTCATGGTTTGTGAGTTCCAGAACCGTGCTGGGCTCTGTGCTGACAGCTCAGAGCCTGGAGCCTGCTTCGGAGTCTGTGTCTCCCTCTCTTTCTGCCCCTCTCCTGCTTGCACTCTGTCTCTTTCTCTCTCTCTCAAAAATAAATAACATTAAAAACATAATTAAAAATAATAAAAATGGGCATCTCATCTTGACAGGTAGTGCTACACAGTAGTGAAAGCATAGGCTTTGGCATAAGCAAGCGACCTGGATTTAGAACCCCAGCACTATCATCACTCTTGTTGTGTATCCTTGGGCAATTTACTTAACCACGCTGAACTGCTTTTTCTTTAACAGTAAAATGGAGTGAATAACACACACTCATAAGGTTATGAGGACTGACATGATGCATGTAAATGCCTGCCACATTGCAAATCATCAATAAATGGTAACTATTTGCATGATGACTCATAGAGTCTCTTTACTGTTACTTTCTTCTCGCATGCATTTTAAGATTGAGAATATATCCCTGTTTTTTTGTCATGCATCCCTCCTGACACCTAGGATAATGTGATACACACATAAAGTGCTCAATAAGTACGTATTTAAAAAAATAGAATAAACATTGAAAATTATTGTTAATATATGTGGTAGTAATATAATTATCAATTAATAACATAATTTATTAAAAATAATATATATTATTTTAACATGCAATACAATATATTTTATATTATATATTTCATGTATAACTATTGTTAACTAATAATATAAAATGATACATTATTAGAAATTAAAAACTGGCAATCCTTAATGAAATTAAGTATACGTATGCCTTCTCCTGAATATAAGACCCAAGGAAGTTCCCCCACAAGCCCACGAAGGGGCTTATACAAGGTTGAGCATTGTGATATTCCTCAAGGACGCAGGACACCAGGGCAACCCAGACATCCACCACTAGGAAGATGGAGGTAAAATGGAGCGAAAGCAGCTGAAAATCAATGAACTAGAGGGAAATATAGTCACATGGCCAGATGTTAGAAAGAGTGTGAATTAAAAATAGTAAGAGACAGAATGGAGTTTCTTTGAGAATACCACTCATGAAAATAAAAACACAAACTCGGGGCACACTGGGCTGGCTCCATCAGAAAAGCGTGTGACTCTTGATCTCGGGGTCGTGAGTTTGAGCCCCACGTTAGATGCAGAGACTACTAAAAAATGAATAAACTTTAAAAAAAATAAACAATGAAAACACAAATTCATTCACACACACACCACAAAATGACAAATTTTAGGAGGACGCGCATGTTTTAAAGAGATACATTAAATCCATCGTGGTGGCTATCAGGGGATACGAAGAACAGAGATCAAAGACGACGAAGATTTTTAAAAACCATTAACACAGAGAAGAGCCTAGAATCTGCTGCTAACGACAAGCTAGAGACTGGATGAAATACTTAAGCCACCTCTCAATATTTGGGTCCAAAACAATATGAATCCATATGAAACAAATAAATATAAACTGCTCTGTTCCAATTATTGATGTTATGCAACAAAACCAGTGGTTTGAAAAGCACATCGCTCCCTCTTCCAACTTTGAAAAGTCACTATGAGGATTTCAAGAATTTTGCCTATGGATACAGCATTTCAGGGACACTGGTATTTTCTTCTCATTTCTGTCTTTTGCGACCATCCAATATTTTCGTCACTGGTGAATCAGAGACCTGCAATCTGGAGGAGCGAAAATGATGTCCAGGGGTCTCAGCATCTGGAAAAGCTGAAGGAAGGGTGTGTGCACCACTCAGGGTCCTTTGCATTTGGTTTCAGGGTCAGAACCCAGATGCAGGTGGGACAGAAAATTACTTTTTTCCTCGAAGTTAATATACAGCTCTCCAAGAAGCAGGAGATACAAGTTGCCCGGCCATGGTTTCCTCAATTGCTGGCCATCAGCACACTTATATCTGTCTATCAACACAGTGGCTCATTCTCTCACTCCAAGGAAAGGCTGAGGCTAATTAATACATTCCAGGAGGAAAATGTGATGATTGGTAATACCTACCATAAATGATGCCAATGTGAACAGTGGGAATTTCTGGAATGTGGGATTCTGAATGTTTTTCCTCTTTCTCCCTATACCCTTATCCTAATTGGAAACACGCCTACAAAACATGCCTTGCTTTGGTCATTGTGGGAAAATTTTTTTCAAAAAGAAATAATAGCATCAGTTTATCAGTCAGAAGGCTTAAAAGAGTCATGTTTCCTTTGGCACCCTAGAACTATATTGCAAAACATAAATGCATTTTCAACCAATAACTATTCTAAATAGTTACTTAGGCCACGTGTGTCCTGAGGGAAAAAAGTCCACTACTCACCCTGCTTATGAGATGCCCATGGTGTAAAGGGCTTGGGTGATTAGAAGATGCCTTGAGCTCCTGTGACGGGACACAGCCAGAAGCAATCCCAAGGTAAATCTCTGGCCACCACGTCTCCCTGCCCTGCCCCCAAAACACACAGGTGATTGATTTAAAAATACCACCAAGGGGGTGTCATGTGACTTAGTGGTGAAGTGTGTGGACTCGGGAGGCACATTTTCTCGGGTCCCCACTCTGGGTCTCCACTCTCTCATTGTAAAGCTTTAGTCAAGATATTGGCTCGGTCTGTCCTTTGGGTTTTACTGTGATGGGTAGGTAAAAACAGTACCTACCTGAGAGGCTGATTTGAAAATTAAACGAGCTAATGCATAGAAAGGATTTAGAACAGTCTGGAGAACGGGAAAATCACTAAATGTTAATTTCCATAACAACTTATCAAGATAATTTAAGTTTCATTATTGACTCAATTTCGAAACATTATGTAAGAAACATAGGGGCGCCTGGGTGGCTCAGTGGGTTAAGTGTCCGACTTCGGCTCAAGCCATCTTCTCACGGTTCGTGAGTTCGAGCCCCACGCAGGACTCTGTACTGACAGCTCGGAGCCTGGAGCCTGCTTCAGATTCTGTGTCTCCCTCTCTCTCTGCCCCTCCCTTGCTCATGCTCTGTCTCCCTCTCTCTCAAAAAATAAACAAACATTTAAAAAAATCAAATAGGGGCGCCTGGGTGGCGCAGTCGGTTAAGCGTCCGACTTCAGCCAGGTCACGATCTCGCGGTTCGTGAGTTCGAGCCCCGCGTCGGGCTCTGGGCTGATGGCTCAGAGCCTGGAGCCTGTTTCCGATTCTGTGTCTCCCTCTCTCTCTGCCCCTCCCCCGTTCATGCTCTGTCTCTCTCCGTCCCAAAAATAAATAAACGTTGAAAAAAAAAAATTTTTTTTTAAAAAATAAAATAAAAAAAATAAAAAAATCAAATAAACATTTAAAAACAAAGGAATATTTGTTTGCCCATAATCCTACTTCCCAAACATGAGAACTAATTTCATTTCTTTGCATTCCCTTCCCAATTTTTAATTCTATATCAAACACGCATGCAGAAAGACAGTCCTTCCCTCAGTTCCATTTCCGAAGAGGGGGAAAGAACTTGAAGAATTCTCTCCTAGAAATTACACTTGATGGATTAATTACTCAAATGTATTTCTATATTTAGATTGAAAAGGAATACAAAACCCAAAAAACCTTATCAAGAGTCAAAAGCAGTGACTTGAGCTTCTTCTGAGTTTAACTATCAGTGACACTGAGTCACCTGAGGGCATCTTACCTGGTCCCATTCTGCTTCTTCCTTCCCACCCTCCAGTCACAGGCTCCTGGCTCATCCCAAATACCCTTCTAGGCTCTCGGGCTTCCTACGTGCCACTCCTCAATCCTCCCTCTCAGCTGCTTCTACCAACCCTTAAAACTGACCTCAAACGCTACATCCCGGGAGAACACCCATTGCCTTGATGATTAGTCACCAAATGAGTTTCCCTCACCACATTGTGTCGTAATTATTAGGGCACAGGCTTTCTTTTAAGATCGGAGACTTTCAGCTGACTCTTCCTGGTCAGCAGTGTTTAACACAATAGTGGTCCGGCTGCTACTCCAAGAAGCAGAGGACAAGAGATACCGCTGTCTTCTTGTATTTTTGACAGCCTGGAGCCTTAGACCACTTCCACGTGGGTTTCTGCACGGCCGATGGGCTGTGTGGGGCAGGAGCACACAAATGCGGAATCAGTCACCTTCAGGAAGGCAGGATGGAGTATCCCGGGGGTCTCTCACAGACCCCTCTCCGTAGGCTCAGTTACAACTTACAAAGCAGCCAGGCTCTCAAGTCAGCCAGAAAGGCAAAAATTATGTATATGATAGTCAAAATTTCCCTCGAAAATTCTTTCCATTGCCCATAAAGTAGGATGCACACATTTTTCTATACTCAGCCCATTAAACTAATACATATTTAGAACTCAGTAATATAGAAAACTACAGATATTGCATAATAGAGAGCACACGCTACGTGCAAAAAATAACTTCACAGTACTTTTAATCACATGAAAGAGAGATGCATATGGTTGAATTTGCTTTAGTTGAACGTGTACATAATGTAAATCCACAGTTTAGTATTTTCATCAGTGATCTCAGAGCAAGAGCAGCTAAGTTTGGGCGAAACAAAAATGACATTCGTTGAGCGCCTGCTCCATGCCAAGCTCTGTGCTGAGTGCCTGTAAGTATTAACGAATGCCAGTGTCACCACCCAGTGAGGTCACAAGCACTATTATGACGCCATTTTATAGACGAGCAAACTGAGACATAGAGAGGGTCAGACAACTGGTCAAGGGGACACGGCTGCTATGTGGTCTGAGAACCCGGCAGTCTGGCTCCCTGGCCACGCCCTACGCTGACTGCCTCCCTCAGCGGCTGTACGTTGACGGAGACCGTGTGCGTGTGGTGGTGGTGGTGGTGATGGAGATCCTGGGGATTTCAGTGGAAAACAAACGCAAGTAGAGCAAAAATGTGACGTGCCTGCCAAAAAAGCGTGATTCTCGGACCACTTCAACACTTGCTCCAGAAATGGCAAGGAGAGGTCCTATTGTACGTTCACTGGAAAGATCGGCTCACGTCTGAAGTGCTGGGAGTCAACTCCAGTGATATCTCTAAACCAAATACTGAGGAGACGAGCGGGGGTGTGGAAATAATACTTGATGGGGGAAGGAAGGGACGAAGGGGAGGGGGTGTGAAATGTGGGAGAGAAACCCCAAGAAGCAGAAGAATCCAGAGTTCCAGCGTACATTCTGGAATCAGCTTCCTGCACTCATTGGGCAGGACACATTTTCCTTTTAACCACTCGGTTTTCTCCCCTGTAAAATAGGGGTATTATTGCTTACTTTGAAAAATTCTTACCAAGATGGAATGAGGTGATACACTAAGTCCCACGCAGAGCACTTGACCCACAGTAAGGACTCAAAAAAATTATCCATCGCTGTCAGCATTATGACATAGTAACAATGGGAAAAGTCTGTGAAGCCAGGGACTCGAGCCTAAGAATGAATTTCCTGATAGTTAAACTGTCCCAAAATAAAGGATGCTGCCTTAGAAGGTAGTAACTTCTCCGTCACTGGCCGTCCTGTCCACAACTTGGCAAGTAACACCCCGACACTGGGGGCTGTTACTCAGATGGTGGTCTAGGAACTCCTCACCTGACAGTTTTATGCACCAATGATTCCACAGCATCCCAAGTACGGTCACATATCCCAACCAAAAATAGAATCAACAGAGGTATAAAATATGTAAAATTTATGCCTTTAGCTTCAGTTTGGTTTAGGTAAATACCCTCAAATCTTACCATCCTTCTAACGGTTTTTCACTTTATTTTTTATTCTTTAAAAAAAAAAAAGACATAGCCAGTCGATTTGGAAGAAAGGGAGTTAACAAAGCTAAGTGGTCACTGTCAACAAGAAAAAAATCCCTCTGACCCTCCACAACCGTATGGTTAGAAGCGCTAAAGGAGATTCTAAAGTTTCAAAACAAAGTTCACAGTTTCCAAGGCCACACTTCACACATTTTAGATGATGGAAATGGGCATGAGGATTCTGATCAACACTGCCCTGTGTTTTCTGCGGCTACGGCTGTGACATTCCCGCTAAGCGGGGTGCTGTCAGGAGCACCAGCCACCCAGTTTCAGGAGCCACCTGTCACACCTAGAGACCAGTTTGGAAGGGAGACTTTACTGCATATGAATTCCCAAACCCCTGTCTGCAGAAAGAGCTTTTTAAAAGTTCCTCAAAGTCCTGAAGTTGCTAGAGGAAGGGCTTATTAAGGAGGCTGAAATCTGAGCCCTTGGAGAAGGCTCGGATGAATTATGTAGAATCTATAGGGGAAAGTGGGTGTTCAGCCTCCAGCTTTATCTACCCTTATTCCTGCCATCAAGGACACAGGCACCCACACCACACCATCTAGTCAAGTCTTGGGACAGAAGTGGGGTCATTCATTCTATCTGGTAATCTTAGCCCCTAAAGATATTACCTCCAAAATGAATTATCGTCATGTATTTACCTTATAGGATTCAGGCATGCGCCCTGAGTAGACTGATCTGAATTTTATAAGTACAACAATGCTAACAATAAAAGTCTCTATAAGAATTTTCCCCTGTCAACAAAATCATGAAAATTCTAAGTGTAGCGGTGTTTCGGAAGCAAAGAGCTCCAGCCTTTCGTTGTATAGGTGACAACACTAAATGCACAAAGGACAGTGACTCACCCAGACTGCACCAGGGAATACGTGACCTCCATGAGGAGAACCACCCCTTTTCTCTCTCTGCCAAGGTCTTCCTCCACCAGAACAACTGGGGGGAAATCCGGCTGTCCCTTGTCCCTGCTCCAGAGCCTCCTGCTACAGCCAGGACACCATCAAACGCACAGGACTAAAACTAGACCTGAGTCCACAGATGTAGGAAAATGCCAAGGGACAGCATTCCTTCCCTCTGCCTTGAGAGTCACCCTGTTCTTCAGTGAGGCCTCTCCATAACCCCTGAAGGGGCCTTGTCATCTTTTTTCCAGCTCAGAGTTTTGAAGCTCACTAAGCACAGCTCCCAGGGGCATCTGTGTGAGGCCCGAGGAGGAGGGATGATGGAAGGCACAAGCCTGTCACCTTCTCCTAAGGTACTGAAGAGCCCAAGAAAGTCTTAAGAGGAGTAACTTTTTAGCTCCTGCACCCCAGGTCCCTTTCTATTAGCCTCTTAGTGGTCTAGCCTCAGACACAAAGTGCCCAGGGAAGTGCGGAAACCAGGTGTTCTCAGGAGAACGTGGGGCAAAGAGAAACTCCGGTGACGTTCTCCCGGAGTATCCAGGGGATTAGGGGCACAGGAAGGGTAGGGCCATTAGTTGGGCAGGGACCTAGAGATGTGATCTCAGGGCCGAGGTTGAGCCTCCTCACCAGGAAGCAGATATCCGGGGCCAGAATAATCGCAGATTAGTCTCCAGAAACCAAAGGAACCAGGGGAGGGCAGTGCAGCTGCAGGAGTGGGAACAGTAGAGCTCCCATGAAGCAAAGAGGCTCTTAAGGGCCCTAGGATGGCCTCTGCTCCACCCCTTCCAAGGACAGCAGAGATCTTGCATTCTCCGCAGTGTAAATGGAATCTTTCTTCCAGGTTCTCTGCATCTGAATGGGGCCCCACAGTTCAGGGTCTCCCTCTGTTCTGGAACTCACCATTAGGAGCCAGCATATGGTAGTGGTTAGAACACTGGGAACCAAATACTTACATTCAAATCTTGGTTCTAGTACTCGTGTGACCCTGGACAGATTACTAAATATCTCTGTGCCTTAGGTTCCTCATCAGTAAAATGGAGTCCTCATAGGGTTCTTGTTTGGATTTAAACAAAAGGACTTATGGGGCACCTTGGTGGCTCAGTTGTTAAACGTCCAACTTAATTGATCTCATGGTTCGTGGGTTTGAGCCCTGCATTGGGTTCTGTGCTGACAGCTCAGAGCCTGGAGCCTGCTTCAGATACTGTGTCTCCCTCTCTCTCTCTGCCCCTCCCCTGCTCACACTCTGTCTCTGTCTCTTGAAAATAAATGCCAAAAAAAAAATTTTTTTTTAAAGGACTCATAAGAGTGCCTTGTATGTACTAAGTTCTATATAAGCATTTGCTATTATTATCTTTCCCCCCTGGAGTTTTCAGCTCTTGAATGCTATTAACCAAACTCAAAGGAAACGATGCACCAGACGGAAAGTCTAAATCGAGGCTTGCAACCACCGAGCAGATAGAAAAAAGTCTGGTCAGTTGGACAGTCTCTTTCCATTCAAGTAAGAGAAGTCTACTTGAGAAACTAGATAAAGATCAAAAGATTGCTTTCTGAGCCCAGAGTCAGATCACCATCCCTCTGGGCTGCCACACAGAGAAGGACAGTGTCCTCTTTCCACTCCTGATCGTCCCTGCCAAGTGGACCTGAAGACTTGTGTCGGTGGGTCAGGACATACTCTGCCCCAAAAAGTGTTAGAGACAAATGGACCAACTCATGCTCAAACTCTTCCATTTTCAATGATATGTTTCATATTGGCAAAGAGGTTTTTCTGAGAGGCAGATGACAGAATGGGGTCTGAGAATGCAGGGAGAATGTACCCTAGAATCGGGGGGTGTGCCCCAAGAGAAGGGATCAGGCCACATGTCAGCAGTACGATTCACTGAAGGCAGCTGCACCGAGGCAGCATATGGATTATCACCTTGTTCATATCCATCTACAGAAAGCTTATGAACGTGACACTTAAAGCCATCTGCTGCCCATTTCTGCTGTATCACCTGCCGTGATGCAGAGGTCAAGATCTTGAGCATCTCTTTCCAGGCCTGATCCAGTGACCTTCAGCTTTAGATCAGCCAAGTTGGGAGTCTTTGTCCCATGGAAGTGGGCCGAAGCTACAAGAGAGCCCATTGTTAAACATTTACCAGCACACCACAGGGCTGCTTCCTCACCACTTCACTGAAATGGCCCTTATGGAGCCAAATGACTTCACTGTCACTCAATCCAACTGGCACTGTTTGGTTTGTATTTTTCTCGAGCTCTCCAGAGCGTCTGATGGGTGATCATTTCCTCCCTCTTGAACCTCCTTTCCTGCCTAGCTGCTGGGGCCCTCTGCTGACTCTTCTTTTGTTTCTAAGCACGTTTACTCAGGTGCTACAAGATTCACTTCTCCTACAAGGCCCTGAAATGTTGGGTGTTTCCCACAGCTCTCACCCTGATCCTCGCAATACGGCCTTTAAGACACAGCTGGGTTGCTTCCTCCAGGAAGACCGCCTGACCTCACCTCCACCACAGATGAATGCCTGTCTCCTCATGTGTCCCCTCTGCTAGAGGGCAAGGACTTGGAAGACCAGGACATGGAATGACAGAAACAAGAAAAAAAAACAATAATGATCAACAGCCGCTACTGGCACTTACGCTCTACCAGGCATTGTCCCAAGTGTCTCGCACGGATGATTCCATTTTGCTGTTTACACCAACCCCATGAGTTCTCCCACGAGTCACTTGACACTTTCAGAGCTGAAATAACTTGCCCAAGATTACACACTGGTAGCAACTCCAAAGGGCAGGCACCCCAAGCCAACACATGTAACCGTCATGGCCCCACCATGTCTTTTTCAGTTGGTGGAGCCCAAAAACGTGATTGCACCTATGTTTGAGGGGAAAAAAAACAGAGGGATGGAGAGGCAGGGGCATCCTGTCCAAGTGAATGTTCTGCAATCTCAATGCAAGCTCTTGTTGATGACATTGTTGAAAAAAATGGAATGGTTCTTAACTGTGATCTACTTGGTTCTTTACAGGTACCAATTTTCAGGCTCGTGGGGCTGGATTTTTGTTGTAAAACACAACTTATGGTTCCTTCTTATCACCGGTTTCATGAAAATATTAATGCAGCATGAAAGGAGAAAAAATGCTACCTAAAGCCTGACGATCTTCAATCTCTCCACATAAACAGCAAAACACTTGACATAAATCTGCTCTTAGTTCCATGGATTCATTGGTATCTATACATTATCTCCAGGGGATCTGTTATGTTCTGTTATGAAATCTCAGGTTCCCCCCACCCATCCCAAATAAAATAAAAAGTGTCCTCTGGGTTTGAACTCCTGCTGGTTGTAAAAGCAAAGGTATCTTTGCGTTTGGGTAGGAAAGTGCCGTGATACATCTGAGCAAGTCTGCAAAGCTGTGTCTGGCTCCGGATCCTCAGGGTAATTAGAGCCTGCCAGGAATTTGCTGGAAGGTTTATGCTTTTGTGTCTGTGGTGGAGGCGGTGCACGCTCAGGGATGCTCAGTCAACGTGAACAGTGCAGGGGAGACATTCCTGGGAAATTAACACGTCACTAAGTGGTCTAGGAGGTTTTCTGAATTCCTCTCATTACAAAATCCATAATTCTCAACAACAGTTTACCATTTACAGTGATGTTGTGGGATAGTTTATTAGAAGGTTCTTGAACAGTCAGCACTGGAGTATCCTCACTAATGAGGGAATGGGACACGCAGGTGGTAAATTTGTATTTGGCTTCAAAGCCCCATAGGAAAGAAAAAGAGAGAGGGAGGGAGGGAAGAGAGAAAGACAAGAGGGTGAAAGGAAAGGAGGGGAGGAGAAGAAGGAAAGAAGGAAGGAAGGAAGGAAGGAAGGAAGGAAGGAAGGAAGGAAGGGAGGGAGGGAGGGAGGGGAGGGGAGGGGAGGGGAGGGGAGGGGAGGGAGGGAGGGAGGGAGGGAGGGAGGGAAATGAAAGAAATGGCATTTGTTGGAAACCTGTTCTGCCCAGTCTGAAGATGTTCCCACACCAATCTGGTGCTGGGAGCCCAAGAATGGAATCCCTGACATGACCCCCAGAGTGCAATTCACAAGAGATTTGACTCCATTTCCTTAAGAGGAGAGTGCATACACATTTTCTCACTCAATACTACTCACGGGCTGAAGTCAATTCCTTCCCTGAGTGTTCACTGAGAGATGGAGTTTGTCTATTCCCCCATCTAAATAGGAAGACCCAGCTCACGGGGATAATGACAAAATAAATGCCAAAATGGAAAATACTGGGCCTCAGGGGCCATGTCTGTGACGTGATGGAGGATGTGCTTTGTATGGAAGGCACCTCTAAGAACCAGATTCTCTGATTCCAAGTTCAGATGTCCATCACCACTGCTATCTGAGTGTTAACCACTGTGTGCCAGGTGCTCCCTAAGCACTCCTGGGTTTTAGAGAACAACAGAAAATTGAGTCAGAGAAGACATACGCCAAGGATGGAGGTGAAAATGTGAGTTTTGTTCCCGAGAGCTGGTGTTCACTGACCCCTGAACTTTTTGTTTTTATTTGTTTTGTTTATTTTTGTTTTGTTTTTAATTCCAATATAGCTGACATACTATACTTATGTTAGTTTGCTATGTTACGTTAGTTTCAGGTGTACAATATCGTGATTCAACACTTCCGTACATCACCCAGCGCTCATCACAAGTGCACTCCTTAATCCCCATTACCTATTTCACCAGCCCCCAACCCCCTCCCCTCTGGAAACCAGCAGTTTGTTCTCTATAGTTAAGAGTCTGTTTCTTAGTTTGTCTCTTTTTTGTTTTCCTTTGTCCATTCGTCTTATTTGTTAAATTCCACATGAGTAAAAATCATATGGTATGTGTCTTTCTCTGGCTGACTTATTTCACTTACCATTATACTCTAGCTCCATCTATGTTGTTGTAAATGGCAAGATTTAAATCTTTTTCATGAAAGAATATTCCATTGATAATTATACCACATCCTTTTTATCCATTCATCTGTTGATGAACACCTGGGCTGCTTCCATAATTCGACTATTGTAAATAACGCTGCTATAAACATGGGGGTGCATGTATCTTCCAGAATTAGTGTTGCTGTATTCTTTGGGTAAATACCCACTACTGTAATTACTGGATTGTAGGACATTTCTATTTTTAATTTGGGGGGGGGAACCTCCATACTGTTTTCCACAATGGCTATTCCAGTTTGCATTCCCACCAACAGTATACAAGGGTTCCTTTTTCTCCACATCCTCATCAATACCTAAACGCTAAAATGTTGATTTTAGCCTTCTGACAGGTGTGAGGTGGTATCTCATTGTGATTTTGATTTTCATTTCCCTGATGATGAGTGATGATGAGCACCTTTTCATGTGTCTGTTGGCCATTTGTGTGTCTTCTTTGGAGAAATGTCTTTCCGTGTCTTCTGCCCACTTTTTCATTGAATTATTGGGTTTGGGGGTGTTGAGTTTTCTAAGTTCTTTATATATTTTGGGTACAAACCCTTTACCAGATATGTTGTTTGCAAATATCTTCTCCTATTTGGTAGGTTTTCTGTTGGTTTTGGTGATTGTTTTGCACAGCTTTGTTGTGCAGAAGCTTTTTATTTCAACGTAATCCCATTTTCTGTTAGTTTTGGTGATTGTTTCCCTTGCTGTGCAGAAGCTTTTTATTTTGACATAGTCCCAATAGTTTCTTTTTGCTTTTGTTCCCCTTGCCTCTGGAGACATATCTAGAAAAATGTTTCAAAGGCCAATGTTGGAGAAATTACTACCTGTGTTCTCCTCTAGGATTTTTATGGTTTCAAGTCTCACATTTATGTCTTTAATCCATTTTGAGTTTCTTTTTGCGTATGATGTAAGAAAGTGGTCCACGTTCATTCTTTTGCATGTAGCTGTCTCATTTTTCCGACACCATTTGTTAAAGAGACTGTTTTTTTTTTTTCCATTGCATATCCTTGCCCACTTTGTCAAAGATTAACTGACCATATAAATGTGGGTTTATTTCTGGGTTTTCTATTCTGTTCCACTGATCTTTGCTTCTGTTTTTGTGTCAGTACCATACTGTTTTGATTACTATATTTTTATAGTATCACTTGAAATCTAGAATTAGATACCTCCAGTTTTCCTTTTCTTTTTCAAGGGCCTTTTGTGGTGCCATACAAATTTTAGGATTGTTTGTTCTGTGAAAAAATGCTGGTGGTATTTTGATGCAATTGCATTAAATGTGTAGATTGCTTTGGATAGCAGAGGCATTTTTACAAGTCTTTTACCTTCCTGGTTAAGTTTCCTCCTAGATATTATATTATCTTGGGTACAATTGTAAATGAGACCGTTTTTGTAATTTCCGTCTCTGCTGCTTCATTACTAGCGTATAGAAATGCAACAAATTTCTGTACGTTGATTTTATATCCTGTGACCTTAATGAAGTCATTTATCAGTTCTAGTAGTTTTTCTGGTTGATCCCCAGATTCCGTAGCCCAATCTGCAACCCTTGGCCCTGAAGGACAGCTGCAGGTCTCTGCTGCAGAAGGATCAGAATGTACTTGCCAAGGAAGCAAGAGGCCCCTCTGGGGGCCAAGCTGTGCACTCAGGCCAGTCTCCCAGGCTCTCCATTGCTGCGTGGCTGCTCCCTGAACTGTGCAGGGGTGTGAAGGAGGCCAACGAGGCCAATGAGGAGCCTCTACTGACTGAGCTGCCGGAAGTCTGAAGCCCAGGAAATGCAGGTTTTACTCTGAGCGCATGTTCTCATGTCAGTTTCACAGCATCTCTGAGGCAGGACGCCCAGATCTCCACTGTACTGAGCACAGGAAAGTGAGGCTCAGCAAGGTGGGGACAATGGACCAAGGTCAACCCAAGCAGGAAGGACAGCGGGATTGGTACCAAATGTGCCAGGCACTCCAGCCTGTGCTGTCAGCCCTGCCCTAGAGGCACAGTGGGAGCCCTGGAAGGTGAGTGATTTGGCCCCAGTGCCACACGTGGCAGTGGTTGGGAGAGACTAAACAGAGCGCTATTTTGTGATCAATCACATAGACCTCATCACTAGGATAATAGCTTCATGTCTGTAATCCACTATCCTCCAAGGGAGAAAATGAACCTTGATTATACCATTGAAGATTTCATTTGCAAAATGATTCTTCTGACCTTAGAACCCATTGCAAATAGCTGTCTATGACCTCCAGGCACATCTTCTGCCCCAGAGGTCAGAGATTAGAGTGGTCTAGGCCACAAAATAGTGAAAGAACTCCTACAGGTCCAACCACAGCACAGAACTTTCGGATTCCTCATTTGAAACTCATTCTCCCCGAAGAACATCTGTTCACGATATTTCACACTGCTGGCTCCACTGGTACAGGATGTTAGCAGAAGAACTAGTGATTTTCTAGAACTATTTAAAGGAGTACTAGGGGGACTGCTGGGTGGATCACTTAGGTATCCGACTCTTGATTTCGGCTTGGGTCATGATCTCTGCACTCCTTAACAGTTCATGAGTTCGAGCCCCACGTCAAGCTCTGCACTCTATCAGTGCAGAGTGAGATTCCCTTTCTCTCTCTCTCTCTCTCTCTCTCTCTCTCTCTATCTCAGTCCCTGTGCCCCCATAAATAAATAAATAAATAAATAAATAAATAAATAAATATTTTTAACAAAAGAAGTATTGGAGCACAGAAACATGGAAAAGAAACAAGAAAGAATAATACACAAAAAATGCCAGCTAATACAAGTAGGTAACATTTATTGAGCACATACAAGTCAAACACTGTTCCTAGTATTTTATGGGATTTAATTCATTTAATTTCACGCTAACCTTCAAGATAAGCACCGCCATTAGCCTCTTTGTACAGATGGAGAAACTGAGGCACAGAGATGAGAACGAACCTCATGACTCCATTTGTACACCCAGTGAGACCTCAGACCCTCCCTGCGACCCCCAAGTTACATCGCCTGACCACCAAACATGGGCACCACACTAGCCTTTAACGGGAAGATGACTTCCTCCCTCAACCAATTCCCCTGCTTTGTTTCAAGGAAAGGAAAACAAGTCAAATATAAATTAACTTCTCCTAGTCGAGGAGTGGACAGCAAGGCTCCAGCTTATTGCTGAGTCTCAGACATTTCTCCTCTTCATCAGTGGTCAGCTGGACAATCAAGAATGGCCTGGCCAACAGGTGCACGAAATGGTGCTTCCTATCACTGATCATCAGGGAAATGCAAGTCAAAACCACAGTGAGATATTGTCTCTCGCCTGGGCTATAATCAAAAACACAAGAAACGACAAGTGTGGGCAAGAATGTGGATAAAAGGGAGCCCTCGTGCGCTGTTGGTGGGACAGCCGTTATGGAGCAGTATGGATGTTCCTCAAAGAATTAAAACTAGATTCCCATATAATCCAGCAGTCCTATTTCCAAAGATATACCCAAAGAAAATGAGGTCGGGAGCCTAAAGAAATATCTGCACCCCCATGTTCACTGTGGCCTTGTTCACAGTAGCCGAGACATGGAGACAACCTAAGGGTCCATCGGTGGGTGAATGGATAAAAGAAATTATGATGTATATGGATAGTAGAATATTATTCGGCCACGAAAAAGGTATAGAAATGCTGCCATTTGCAACAACATAGATGGAACTCAAGGCCATGACGCTAAGTGACCTAAGTCAGAGAAAAATAATACTGGATGATCGCACATGTGGAATCTCCAAGAGCCAAATTCACAGAAACAGAGAGTAGAATGGGGCTTGGCAGGGGCTGGAGGGAAAAACGGAAATGAGTCAGTCAGGGCACACCGGCTTCTAGTTATAAGGTGAGTAAGGCATGGTGACAATATAGTTAGCAAGTACTATATACTTGAAAGAGTAGTTCTTGAGTGTTCTTACCACCATCACCACTACACCATGGTAATTCCAGGAGGTGACAGAGGTATTCACAAGTCTTACTGTGGTCATCATCTCATTTTATGTATGTATGCATGTATGTGTGTATATACATATATATGTGTATATATATATATATATATATAAAATCATCAAGGGTACACCTTCAACTTCCACAATGTTATATGTCACTTACACCTCCAGAAAGCTAAAAAAAAGAATCAGCCCATTCTAAGAGTAGAAGGGCATTTGCTCTACAGAGAGGTAGGTTTGAGTCTGGGCTACAGGGACACCACTTCCTTGCTGGGGGACCACTGGCAAGATGAGCCTTGGGTCCCTCTTCTATGAATTGAGTATGATAATATGTAACTCCCAGCATCCTTATGGTGGTTCAAAAAGCTCATATAGACAAAGTGCTTGGCACGGTGTTTGACATGCTGTAGGGAATCAGTAAACAGAAGCTGCTACCACACAAACTGCAGCCGTGAAACACAACCTGTGTGTCCTCTGGACTGGCTCAGGACTAGGAGTAGAGCAGAGATCTGCTAGGGGAGGGTGTTTCCAGCAAACTCGTCAGGAAAGGGGCGCCTGTGTGGCTCAGTCAGTCAAGTGTCTGCTGACAGTGCAGAGCCTACTTGGGACTCTCTCTTTCTCCCTCTCTCTCTGCCCCTCCCCTGCTCACTCAACTCTCCCTTTCTCTCTCAAAATAAATTTAAAAACTTAAAAAGCAACAACAACAATGAAATCATCAGCAAGCCATGAGTTAAAACCCCTGCCTTCCATCAGGAGCCCCACCCTGCGAGGACCACCCACGGTTCCCACAACTACCCAGTAGATCTCGAGTGAAGCCCTGATCTACTGAAGTTTGTGGCCTCTAGAACCTCAGGGCAAGCTCAGCCGAGCATGTGAGGTGTGGAGAAGATCCCGGCCTGCTCATAATTAGCCAGAGTCCTCATCTCTCTGAGACCTAGATACTCTGTCTCTGGATGTGGCTGTGTCTGTGCAGGCACGTGGAGGAGAAAGGAGGCAGCACGCGGGGCAGAGGGTCCCGGGGCCGAGGTTTAGCGGACCCTCAGGAGAGGGACCCGCAGGATGCTGGCCAGTCCCAGCCCCTCTGCTCAGGTGGATATGGGGACGGAGCTCCTGTTTTCACTCAAAGAGCCACTCTGGTTGCTCTGGGCTCCAAGGCGTGTGGCTGAGAAACAAGCAGAGCAAGAGCACCTGAGTTCGCCTTTTTCTCTGACCTCAGCTGGTCCCCAGCAGTCAGGACACGGGTGACCCTGGCAATGCCCGACTCTGCCCTGTGGCTCCCGGCCCCTGCATCGACCCAGAGCCCCGCAGACTGTCTGGGCACGGCTGCTGGCACAGCCCCCACCCCCAGTCCCGGGGCCTCGGGGGGAGGCTAGGCTGCTGACTTTTGTTTCCCAATAACTCCGGTTTCCAAGAGCTCCCTGCCAACGAGAGAGGGAGGGAGTTGGCCACAAACAGCCATGTTCAAGGGCAGCCCAGGGCTGAGGCAGGAGTGCAGGCCACACAGGCCGTGGGCTCTGACCAACTGCCCACAGTACACCTGCCCCAAGGGCATCCACTCCCTCGTGCCCTCCTTCACCAGCTGACTCCTGACAACACCCCTCCTCTGGACCATTCCTCCGAAAGCAGCAAACGGGAATTATACTGTACAAGTCCTGCTGGGCCACAGAAAAGAGGATGGAGAAGAGCCACCAGGGGTCACCGTGGACCCGAGTGGCCCGAAGTGGTCCCAAGGTGCTGGAAGTGTGGGTAGCTGGGGGCAAAATGCCACTGATAGGTGGGCAGGGTGAGCAGACACCAGCACAAACACTACACACACACACACACACACACACACACACAGCTCTTTCCACCCTCCAACCCTATGTTAGAAGCCATGTGATTCACAGGGAGGTGCCCAGAACTAGGTGCTGTGAGTCGTGGGTCTGGTCCCAGCTTTCTCACTTCCTACTCTCATGGCCTTCATCTATCCAGGCCTCACTTGTTCTCTCTGTAAAATGAAAACATCGCACCAGGTCAGGACTTCCCAAAGCATGGTTCTACGGTACGCTAGTGTCCGGGAAGAGGGATTCTGTCATCAATAAGTCTGGACACACTGGGCACTACCACCACAGGCACACTTCTCTCCCATTCTTGGGGCTTCACACTGCACCTAGGGCTCACACGCTTCACCTTTTTGGTACCTCTAGATACCTAAGAGACCAACAGTACACATTCTGACACTTCAGTGGAAGCTGAAACATTGGAAGCAATCCCTAGAAATGCTCCACGTATCACTTGCAAGTAACAGGTGACAAATTATTACTAATCTCAGGAATGAGTCAACCTGAGATCATTAAGACTGACCCTCAAATTCCAGAAACCCTTTGAATCGCATCAAATAATAGCTTCCAGAAAGTTCTCCAGAGAAGCCAAGCACACTGATTACATCTTGGATGAGGCAGAAATCCAGTATCCTGTCTGCCAATGCTGTATAAGCACTTTTGCTAACGCGTCAAAGACTTACTGTGTATGTTTCATCTCATTACTGATTAATGTCCATCACCATCAAAGATGCTGGCACTTGTACTACTTCCTGTGCCCAATTTCCACCAGCCTAGGGATTTTTGCCCGACTTGTTCGCACACATTCATCTCATCGCGTTGCCTCTGCTGCTACATTCGTCTGCCCTGAGAAATGCTTCTGCACCAGACACTGGCCTGGTTGGGTGCTAAGAATTTGAAAATGTATGAGAAATAATCCCAGGCTCTGGGAGGTGCCCCTCCAACCTGAGAAGGCGAGGATGGTTGTGGGGCAGGAAGGGACCCTGCAGGCAGGTGAGAGCATTCTAGGCACCAGAAAGTAATGCAAAGTCCCAGAGGCCCCCAGGTGCACAGCGTTTCGGGAGTGGAAATGTAGGTAAGTCACGGCAAGAACGTGTTTGTGGGCTGGAGGGGTATACAGTAGGGCTGGAAAGGTAGTTTGGGCCACGTTATGACCAGTCTGGCATGCAAAAGTAAGGAGCCTGATCTTTACCCTGGAGATGAAGGGGAAGCCCACCAAGACTGCGTATAGAAGGCACTGGTGTGGTCAGGTCTGAGTTTGAGAAGACTCAAGTCGAAAAGACATGAGAATGAGCTCAGACAGGTGTGGCCCACTCATCAGCTGTGCTCCCAGGGAAAGTTCCACTTGGGTGAAAACGTGAAGGATGAATTGGAAGGGAGACGCAAGGCCAGCTAGGGGACCTCTTCCAATCGTTCAAGTAAGAGAGGACGAGGGCACTGAATGGGGAAAGTCTCATGACAAACCTAAGACATTTCAGAGGCTGAAGCGAGGTGCCCAAAGGATTAAGTAAATGGGGGCAATGCTGGGTGGGAGGCAGTGCTGTGCCTTTTTCCCTTGGAAATGTCAAATGTGATTCCTGGGTTTTTCTGGCTTTGACAGCTCCATAACCAGCAGGAGACACGGACATGGCAGGAAAAGCCAGTCTGGGTGGGGGATAAGGAATCTGGACACGTTAAGCTTCAGGCAACTGCAGGAAATTTACAGGGGAATATGAGGCAGGCAGTTAGAAACGCACGGGTGCAGTTTCCAGGCGAAATCCGGGCTGGAGATGCAGCGCGAGCCTGTACTCAGATGTCCTCAACTTAGAAATTTCCACCCAGCAGAGTGTGCACATTGGACAGTCCCCTCTGCGGGCCCAGAGCCCGCCCATCGGTCACAGAGCCTGAGACAGGCAACACAGGGGCCCCACAAATAAGTGCTTACTAAGTGTTCAAAAACTATGCATCGCTCTTTATCTTCACTTACATTTATTTTTTTTTAATTTCTTTAATGTTTATTTCTTTTTGATAGAGACCAAGTGTGAATGGGGGAGGGGCAGAGAGAGAGGGAGACACAGAATCCGAAGCAGGCTCCAGGCTCCGAGCCATCAGCACAGAGCCCAACACGGGACTCGAACTCATTAACTGTGAGATCATGACCTGGGCCAAAATCGGACGCTTAAACGACTGAGCCTCCCAGGTGCCTCTATCTTGACTTACATTTAAATAGAGGTGTTTCTGGTGTTCTGGGAATTCATCATGTAAGATGGGCCTGCTACCCAGGAGGGTGAAGCTCTAATCTAATCTAAGTCAGAGGGTCCCCATGGACCCATGAACTCACTCTGTTCGAAAGGCCACTCTCTCTTGCCTAATATAAAGAGTTTCTGTCACCCGGGGATCTTCTTGTCACTGAGGCTGTTTTGACACGTTCTCTGGCTTGGAAAAGTAATTGGCTGAAGAGATTCCTGTTACCTTGGACTGCTTTTGAAAGCGAAGTAAACAAGAGGCTGTGAATAAAGATGACAAGTGAGCTCATAATGAGCTTTCCAATTATTTCACTGTAATCAGACTTTGTTTTGGATAAAGAACCGGTCACATGAAACAAGAGTTTCACGCAAGTATGGAAAGGCAGACAGAATCACAGGGGATGTTTTTCAAATCATGAGTAGGCATTCCCCTACTTCTGGAAGATTCCGAAGTCCTAACCTCCTAAGGGAGGTCCCATTCTTCCGGCAGGGCTCATGGGTAGGAGAGGACTTCTGTTCTCTCCTGACAGCTGAGCTCCTAGTCTACAGATGCCTGATGCACACCAGGTAAGCTGAAATGAGCCAAAAGGTTGTGAGAAGAAAGCCCTTCTAACGCATGAAGTCATGGGGCGTCAGGGTGACTGTCGGTTGAGTGTCCAACTTCAGCTCAGATCATGATCTCATGGTTCGTGAGATTGAGCCCCGCGACGGGCTCTGTGCTGACAGCTCAGAGCCTGGAGCTTGCTTCAGATTCTGTCTCCCTCTCTCTCTGTCCCTCCCACACTCACACTCTCACTAAAATGTTAAACAAAAACAAAAACAACAGACATGAAGTCGTGTTCACATCCTGCATCTTCAAGGACTGAATTGAGACTCCCATGTGAGAAGCCCTCCACATACCTGCCAGGTCAGGGACTGTGTGAGACTCAGAGAGTGTTAAAGCCTGTACATTCCCATGTGTTTTCATATAAGGATCGGCCAGAACAAAATGGAACAAGATTGGTCATAAAAGAAAAACTTGCTTGCGCTATTTATAGGCCATAGGGTACTTGTGGGTGGAAGTTCATGCCACAAAATACTGATAAAAGACTTAAAGATTTCTGAGCAAACAGCTTGTATAGTTCAGTAAATTAGAGGGAAAATTCTTTCATTATCACACACTGTGGTCACTAAAAGGGAGAGAGTACCACATTTCACCAGATCAGCATTTGCTAAACAAAGGAGCTTGGAATTTCCTTGGAATCAAAACATAGGTTCACTGACCCCTCTATATTTTGTTTAAAAAAACTGAAAACAAAATGTGAATGGATTACAGAGTAGACACTCTTTCTAGGTTTTGCCTTGAGTGACATAAAGCAGCTGAGTTAAAGTGTAGGATCCATGGTTTGTAATGTCACTCTGGAGTTGAATTCGTCCCAAAGGGAACATTTAACCAAACTTGGGGGCACCTTCCTAGCTTCCCACTTACTAGGCAGCTGGAAACTAGAATTAAATCTGCTTTAGTATTTCTCTCTTTTTATTTTCCAGAGTCAGTGTTTTTACAACCTTCTGTTGTTCTCTGTTTTCTTAGAAAATAAGGCCACTTGTTGATAACAGGCTTGTTAACCTTAATGTGTGTGTTCAAGCCTCTTCTGGTTGATAATGAGGCATTTATACAATGTTGACATTCTTCTCATCTCCAGAGACTGACACTGGGGATCTCCCTGGAGGGACTCTGCTGCCTTCCTCCTGGAGCCCATGTGGAAGCTTTATTAATACTTATGGGCAGGGCGCCGTATCTCAAATCCAAGAGCTCACACGGGCTCACTAAATAGGAACATCTCTAATTGGAGACACAAAGCCAGAGCAGGAGGATTGCCTCACCTCTTCTATTCCTGTTCCCGTCTACCATGGAATGACCCTGTCTCTACCATGGAATGACCCCGTCTTTACCAGGGAATGGGCTTGTTAGGAAAGGGACTCAGCAGGGAAGAAACACTGAAGCATTGCAGAGCATATGCTTCCTTCTCATTTTGTATGTGCTTTGGTCAGAGGATTTCTCCTACTCCTGTGATGCCAGTTGGGTACAATGAAGTCATGAAATCCCCCTAGGATCCAGTAAGCCAGACGCTTGTGTCTTCTCTGTCCCCACACCACACCCTCCGGGCTCTAGGAGACCAGTTATTGAACAAGAAACTAGGGCAGCAGAGCCTTGCCTGAATTGACTAAATCTTCCCTACTCGAATTTTAAAAACAGGGCAAGGACAGGAAAGCCCTTCTATTTCTAACACTCTAACCCAAAATTTGACCCATAATCTTGCAGCTCAAGAAAATGGAATGTTTGGTCCAACTAATCCAAGAAAGATACTAAGTCACCACTATTGCTCAATAAATAATGACGATAAACATTTATTATCAGCCATAAGACCATGTGGACCCAGAGAATCCCCAGACACATCTATTGCTTCTCTAATTTATGGGGAGTTGGCATCCCCCTTCTCAATTCTATGAATATTTGTACATTCCTCTGCTGATTCCAAAGTAGTTGTCTTGGGGTGCCTGGGTGGCTCAATTGGTTAAGTGTCCGACTTCAGCTCAGGTCATGATCTTGTGGTTTGTGGGTTCAAGCCCTGCATCAGGCTCTGTGCAGATAGCTCAGAGCCTGGAGCCTGTTTTGGATTCTGTGTTTCCCTCTCTCTCTGCCTCTCCCCCGCTCATGCCCCATCCTTCCCTCCCTCCCTCTCTCTCTCTCAAAAATAAATAAACATTAAAAAAATTTAAAAAAACAAAACAAAGTAGTTGTCTTGTCTATACTCTCCTTATTCAACTCCCACCCCAAATACAGGGATTACATCACATCACACATACTGAGATATTTTGGTCTTTGTAGACCTAATAAAAATAGATTTGCTGTATCTAGTCACTGCACATACAGCAGATAGTATGTCATTTACAGGCCCCTCATTCAAACATTAATCTGCCTTGGTTTAATTTTGTTTCTGTCCAGGGGCAGTCCCTGGATTGCAGAGGTTCAACAGACAACCAAAAGTGAGGAAAGTTTCAGGAACCTGTCAGTATAGATCCTCTCTCCTCCCTTCAGTCCTTCCATCTTGCCTTCATCCCTACAACACAGCCAGTGTTCCAAAGATCATTTGCTCTCAGTGTTGCTCTATGACACAAGCAATTCTCGGACTTTGGCAACCTCAAAAAGAAGCCCAGGGATTTGACTTCTCAGTGGGCTGTTCTAAATCTGGGCTAGGTAGACTAGCCCAAAACATACTCCATTTTCTTTTTTTGTTAATGTTTATTTATTTTGAGAGAGACAGAGAGAGCCGAGCAGGGGAGGAGCAGAGAGAGAGGGAGAGAATCCCAAGTAGGCTCTGCACTGTCAGCACAGTGCCTGAAGCAGAGCTTGATCTCAAGAACCATGAACCGGTGACCTGAGCTGAAACCAAGAGCTGGAGGCTCAACTGACTGAGTGACCCAGAGGCCCCAATCCATTTTCTTTTGAAAGTAAGTTTGCTCCCTCAGACATGTAAAATGTTCCCTGGCACATAGTAGGTACTCAACAAATATGAGTTAAAACTCCTCAGTTTCTCTACGTCCTCTCTTGGGTCCTCTCTTTGCATGGAGCCCAAATTGATGCATCTTGGGAGCACTTTAGGGGCAGAATGTCTGCATCATTCACATTTTATCATGCTGGAGAACAGCTGGAGGAAATGAAACCATCTCAGCTGAAGCGGGAAGCCACACATAATCACGTGCTCCGACCAGATGTGCTACCATGATGGTCCACCACGGATGTGCATGAATAATGGAAAAGCAATCAAATATCCTCGAGTATTTTCATTTTCACAGCAGGGACCCCGGTTCAGCTATTGCTTTCATGTGGCAACACTGCAAATCAAGGCAGGAAAGAGGTCTTTCTGGAGCTCAGAAGCGATCATCCTTCACCCAGGAAATGTGACCGCAGGGCTTGCACAGAAAGACCTTGCGTAACTTACAAACCCACGTGCTCTATGGTGCTGTCTTCCTTGATGTGAGCTCTTCAACCACTGGACTGGGCGTATGTTTCTCCCTTATGGCATCCAGCGTGGTAACAAACGCACCGGGGGCTGGCAAATGTTTATTGCTGTTGGTCGATAATGATCCCAGCACCCACTTATTGTCCAGGTCACCGTCTCAGGTGTTTTGACAGAATACAGCACACCTCATTTTATTGCACTTCTCTTTATAATGCTTTGCAGATGTTGCTTTTTTTATTTTATTTTATTTTATTTTATTTTATTTTATTTTATTTTATTTTATTTTATTTTTATTTTATTTTATTTTTTTGCATATTGAAGGTTTGTGGCAACTTTGCATCGAGCAAGTCTGTCGGCATCATTTTTCCAACAGCATTGACTCACTTCATGTCTCTGTGTTACATTTTAATAATTCTCACAATGCTTCACTTTTCATTGTTATTATATTTGTTACGGGGATCCGTGATCAGACAATACGACTCGCTGAAAGCTCAGATGCTGGTTAACCTTTTTTGGCAATAAAGTGTTTTTTAATTAAGGCATGAATATTGTTATTTTAGACATAATGCTGTTGCACAATTAACAGACTACAGTACGGTGTAAGCTTCACCGCTCTATGCCCTGGGAAACCAAAACATTCTTTTGACTCACTGTACTGCAAAATTTGCTTTACTGTCATGCTCTGGGACCAAACCCACAATATCTTTAAGGTCTGCCTGTACAGATCCTGGAGATCTGGTTAAGCACAAATAAAGCTACCCCAGCTAGCACCAGCAAACATCTAGCTTCCTGCATCTTTGAAAAGAGAGTCAAGAGCTGACCATAGATGTGGACACCTTCTGATGGCCGTCCAGGAGAACTGGGAAGTGGATACAGAACTGGCCAAGGATGTGACTGAAGCCAGGATTTAAAGCTGGAATGGCTACCATTTACAAGGAGCTGGCTCTCTCCACACGCCATCAATTAGGGAACACCTGGGCCACGACATGCCTCTCCATCACCAGAAGGACACCTGCCTCTATTTAGAGTGTAGGTCACAGCCACCCTCTTCTGTGGCCGTTACTTCAGAACCACCCCCTCATTTACTGAAGTACCTCCCAGAAAGGGAAATCCTGTTCGGTCCAGATGGTAAACGCATCTGTGGGAGGAGACTTTCAACCCAGAAGGCCAACGACCTTGAGTCAGTGGGGCCGTGAACTGGGAGAATGCCCCTGGCCTCAATTCCTGGAAGTTCAAAGTGAAATCTCCTGAGCTGGAACAGCTGGACGGTCACAGCTGAGTTCAGTTCTCGGCGGGGAGGGATTGACAGATGTTCCATCAACCATCGAGGGACGTTATTACAGATTCAGCCCAACCCCTTGCATTCAGGAAATTAAGGCAGTCACCACAGAACCCAAGTGTGAGCTGCAAAAGGGTTTTGTTTTTCTCCAAACAGATACTGTTTCCCCCCACCCACCCCCCCGCGGCTTGAACCAAGCAAGGGGATAAGTGCTAAGCTTCCCTTCAAGGCTGCAAATTCCTACAAAGTTAAGAGCTGCATATTTATGACTCAACATCCCCACTAATTGGGACCTTGTAGGGGCTTAATAAACGTGGAATGAATTCAACCCCCAACTCCACAGTCCGCTTCAATGCTTCATCTCCATTTATCTTTAACGCACTAAGTTTGCTAGAGCACTCACAGGAAAGAATACGCTCTGCTTTCCTTTACTGATGAGGAAGTTCACAAAGACAAATAAAACGGCCATGAGGAAAATACGAGTCTGAAAACAATGTGGACGGGACAGGTGGCCTGGAGGCCTGGAAGATGGGGTACTGGTGATCCGTCTGAACCACATCTCAGGGTCTCCAGAGAACCCCTCCCCCCTGATTCAATTCTGAGCTGCACCACAGGATTTCAGTATCACAATCTTTGGGGTTAAGGATTCATACACCTTCATTTTTTAAACTTTTTTATAATGTTTATTTATTTTGGGGAGACAGAGAGACAGTGGGGGAGAGGCAGAGAGAGAAGGAGACACAGAATCCGAAGCAGGCTCCAGGCTCTGAGCTGTCAGCACAGAGCCCGACACGGGGCTCAAACCCACGAAGCGTGGGATCATGACCAGGGCTAAAGTCGGATGCCCAACCGAATGAGCCACCCAGGTGCCCCGTACACCTTCATTTTTAAACACACTCCCCTACTGCTTTGTCAGTTTGAGCAACACTAATCTTCAGACCACAGAAGGAAGCTTTGGGGATCGCTTCAACCCCTCCCCCAAATTTCCCTACACCCTCCTCGCTCCCTCTCCCCAGCCTTCCCTCACCCCAAGCCGGGGGTCTGACTGGGCCATCTCCCTTTTTAAGACTGCCTGCTCCCTCGTCTCAGCCCTGCACAGGTGGCCAAGGAGGAGCCCTACCCAGACTACATTTCCCAGACTGCCCCACGGCTGGTTCTACCCCACAGGTACTGAGTCCTACAGAGCAAGGAAGGTAGACGTGAGGCAGAGGCTGCTACTCACAGTCACGCAGGTATCAGATTTATCCAGGGCCAGCTGCAAAATAAACATGCAGGGCCTCTTGTTCCAACAGCAGGGGGGAATGTTTTCCTTCCTCCCCAGTCTCTTTCTCAATCTGCCACAGTATCTGTCCTTTGCTTCTTAATGTCACAAAGATGCAAGGCCAGTGACCCCTTCTCCTCCCCTTCCTGCAGGCCCTGACCCTCCCCACACCCATGCCCGTGCCAGCACTGGGGGCAGGGGGAGCAGCAGAGGGTGACAGGAGGGGGCAGAACCCACCAGGTGGTAGAGGGCAGAGACCCACATGAGCCCGGGGAACCAAGCCCCCAGAGCATGCTGATCCGACTCAACGTGCAAAACACAACTGCAAAGATGAAGTGATTTCAGAATTTGAAGACAGTCCTGAATGTACTGCTCACCGTGGTTGCAGAGTCCTGGGAAGCAGAGCCTAGTTTGTAAGCGGGGGTGGGGGTGGGGGGGCTGATTCCACAGCCTCAGCACCTTAGCAATTCCCCAGATATGGATCACTCTCTGTACTGTTGATCCCTCCCCGCCTCCTGGCCATGCCAAACAGGGACTCTCCCTGGAATCATCCTGAGGATCATTCCTGGCCGGCTCTGCTTCCCGAACACTTCCAGCAAGGCCAAGACCTGTGCCTCTCTGTTACGGGCTCACCAGGCCCCCCAAATACACTTGCTGAAGCCTGACACCTGATGTGATGGCGTTGGAGGTGGGGCCTTTGAGAGGTGAGCAGGTAGAGAGAAGGCCATCAGGGTAGCGCCCTCGTGATGGGATTCGGGCCCTTACAACAAGAGGAAGAGACCAGAGCTCTCTCTGATGCTCTCCCACTCATGCACGCTCCATCTCGCTTGCTCGCTCGCTCTCTCTCTCTCTCTCTCTCTCTCCACCATGTGAGGACACAAGAAGGTCCACAAGCCAGAAAGCTCTCCTAGACACTGAAACTGCAGACCTTGATCTTTTTTTTAATTGCTCTTAAAAGTTTATTTTGGGGGGGGGGGGGGCGGAGAGAGATAGTGCGAGCGGGGGAGGGGCAGGGGTGGGGGACAGAGGATCCAAAGCAGGCTCTGTGCTGGCAGCAGAGAGCCCGATGTGGGGCTCACACTCACAAACCTCAAGATCATGACCTGAGTCGAAGCTGGACGCTCAACTGACTGAGCCACCCAGGTGCCCCTGCTGACTTTGATCTTGGACTTCCAGCCCCCACAACTGTGAGAAATAAATGTGTGTTGTGTAAGCGCCCCCAGACTGTGGCATCTCCTCACAGCAGCACTAGCTGACTCAGACACCCTGTATTACTCACTCTGGGCTTAGCCAGGGGCTTGCGCTCTCTGCAGCGATACCCTGACCGATAGCGTCTCCTCCCGGGCCCCCGGGCCCCCGGGCATGGCTACGATTGGCTGCCTGTTCAGGTCAACCACTCTCTGGGACCCCCAGAACACGGAGCAGACTGGCGCAGATGCGGACCGCAGGATCAACCTCCTGGAAACTGTTTTTGACCAGGACGGCGAGTGTCTGAAAAACTACGCATTTCCCAAGTAGACAAACTGTTTGTAAGCTAGAGTAGCCTTTAATCTCCTGATCATAGATAGGGAACGTTTCTACATCTGAGACATGGAGAAATGCCCCAGCTCATGGACTTCCTGCAAAGGGCAGGCAAAGAAACAGGCAGAAAGTGCAGAGTCCGTCATCATTGGCCCTGGTGGTGGGTGATTCCATGCTCCCCCAACTCTTGGCTCTGTGGACACTGAGGAGTGTTGATGGCCTCAGCTACAAGGCATTTATAAGGCAAGAAAATTACGACTAAGATCAGCACATCCCAAAATGTCACTTTGAAATTAGTTGCCTATAAAAATAAAGATCACACCTATAGACTCAAGCACAGTTGAGCAAAAGAAACTCGTCTGGTATAAAAGAAATCATGACATCTTGAAATGCTTGGCATCGAGTATGATAGGTGGTGGCTATTTTTTTTTCCTTCCCCCAAATCATATTAATGACAATTTGACTCAGCCAAGCGTTCCTCCCCGTAGTGTGGGTGCCATCAGGCTCTTAAGATGAACTCATCTCTCATAATGACACACACATAACTTCACTCTCAGGTTTTAATTAGAGAAGAAGGGATCAGAGATTCCCATCTGGCCCTACAACTGCCTGACCAGAGGTGATTACCAATGGAGTGGCGCCAGCTTGGGAAGACAGAGAAGTCCAGAAGGATCTAGGCTTGGGAGAGAGGAATAAAGCCCAAAGACCACGAAGGATTTTAGTTTCAAGAAATATTCAGAGCTAGAAGATATAGAAAAGGTTTGGCAAACAGATGGAGGACAGTGCTATATTGTTGACAGATAGGAAACAGAAGGCAGACCTCGATGCCTAATGCACTCCTACCTCATTCATTCATTCATTCATTCATTCAATACATGTTATGAAGTGCCTGCCATGTGCCCAGCACTATGCTGGTCCTACAGATGCAGAAATGGACATCAGTCAGTCCTTGTATTTAACCAGCTCCAGTCCACAGAGAGGGGGATAATAAGCAGATAATCACGTGATCCTACTGTGCAGAAAAATTATATCGTGGCCTTAAACAAGTTCTGGTAAACCCCAGCCAGCCACCTACTACTTGTCTCTATAAATAAAGTTTTATTGGAACGCAGCCCACCTACTCATTTGCATATTGCCTACATAGCCCCTGTGCTACAGCAGAGTCGAGCGGTTGCCTGTATGGCCCGCACAGTTCAACATTTACTATTGGGTCCTTTTCGGAAAATATCTACTGACTCCTGGTCTAAGAGAATAAAAAAAGGGCCCTAATTTAGACTGGAGTTTAGGAAGACTTCCTGGAGGAAGTGGCATTTCTGAGACATCTGATCCAGGAAGTGGCATTTCAGAGACATCTAAGGGATGAGGAAGAATGAGCCAGCCAGAAAGTGAGTGAGGCCTCAAGCAGAGAAACTGTGTGGGTGAAGGCGAGGGGCAGAAAAGAGCTTAGCACGTTCGAGAAGTGTGAAGGGCAAAGCAAACAGGACTGAGAGATGGTGGCAGCCCAGGACTTCTATGTGACAGCAGCAAGAGCAGCAGTGGCTGCAGAAGTGACAGCAGCAGCCAGAGGACACTGAGTGGCTGCTACAGTCCAGCCCGTGTGCCAGGCACCGTATACACGTGAACGCTTTATCTCTGTCATAGGGGCTCATGGCATCAACATGTTTAAAACTGAGAGGCTGGCCACTGCATGTGCCCAGCACTTTGCTCCATGTGCAGAAAATGCCACCTGGTCACAGCAGACGACTGGAGGGCAGGGCTGGGCTGACAGACACCTGGGGGGACCAATTCCTATCCCCCAACCCTGGTCAAGTACCACCTTCCCAATGTCACTATTTAGAGGGAAATGACCCACAAGATGGTCTTTAAAACAAGATAACTTTATCTCTTTTATCATTGACATTCAATTTTTTTTTTTAATGTTTATTTATTTTGAGGGGAGGGGCAGAGAGAGAGAGACACACACACAGAATCCAAAGCAGGCTCCAGGCTCCAAGCTGTCAGCACAGGTTCCCACTCGGGGCTTGAACTCACAAACCGAGCGATCGTGACCTGAGCCGAAGTCAGATGCTTAATCGACTGAGCCACCCAGGTGCTCCAATTACTGACACTCAAAACAAAGATGCCACCAGCTGGTAAATTATGAACCTTATTGAGGCAGAGGCACCTGGGTGGCTCGGTCAGTTAGGTGTCCGACTCTTGATTTCGGCTCAGGTCATGATCTCAAGGTCATGAGATCGAGACCCGTGTTGGGCTCCTTGTTGAGTGCGCAGCCTGCTTAAAAGTCTTTCCCTCCCCCCCCAACTCCCTCTGCCCCTCCCCCATGCACATGCTTTCTTTCAAAACAATTATGAACCTTACCTGTAACTTCAGACTTTATCTATCTATCATCTATCTATCTATCTATCTATCTACCTATCTATCTATTTTTGGAGAGAGAGAATCTAAAGCAGGTTCCATGTTCAGCACAGAGCCCGACATGGGGCTTGAGCTAATGATCCTGGGATCATGACTTGAGCTGAAATGTGATTAGAGACCTTAAATCTATACTGAGAAATACAGGAGAATAAGAAAGTCATGATTTTCAAAATAAGAGAAAATAAGAGAAATAAGAGAAAATAAGAGAAACAGGATAGATTCCAGGAAAAAAAAAAAAAAAGGATCAATGATGTCTGACATCACCTTCCTTGAGTATTCCAGAAAGATCACTAAATGCAAATTTTCTGAGCATCCAGAAGACACTGCGGTGCGAACTCTGAGCCACCCCAACCTCCTTTCCTATCTTGGCACAGTCCCCAGGTTGACAGGTCAGAAGAATACCACAGGTAGAGCACATGCTAACTTTTCCATATATCCTTTTGATAAAGGAAGAGACAAACAGACTTTAAAGAAACCCTATTACGCAGATGTGCTGGCCGCATAATCATAACCAGAGAGAACGATGAAGTAGGCTGGTCTTTTTCTTGGTCTTTCTCCATGTGCATGAAGCCCCCCAAATGAGAAAAGCAAAGGTTACTTCTTCAGAGCTTGTCAGAGCAAGGGACTCAGCCACCAGCATTTGTGTCTGGCAGAGACACAAAGGCAGACAGAGGAGTGGGAGAGCTTTATAGTGACAAAAGGGAGGCCCTGATTGTCAGGCTAAATAGAAACACGGCATCTTCAGTGGTTGGTCAGGGGAGTATACTGGGCTGTGTCAGGCTGGTCCTACCCTGGAAACAAAGACAAAAGTTAGGGACGTGCCAGTAACTAATCAAGTCTTGGCCATTTAGGGCCAATTGCCAGAGGAGTTACTGTTTCACTCCCTGGACTGTTTGCTGCCAATCAGAAGTCAGAGTCCTAGTGTTACCTATGGTCTGGCCACTGTCTACCTGCATAGTGTCCCTATCCAGCACCGCCCTGTATCTAACGTGGGGAGAACACACTGCTGGGGCTGGTTTCCTGGAGAGTAGCATGAAGACGGTTTACTCAGCAAAGAAAACAAGCAATTCATTAGCCCCAAATTTAGAAGAGATAAAATTAAAAATCAATTAAATATCTTCCCTAAGGAAAATCAGGGTTGCGTAAAGATGGATGACATTTAAATGCACTACAAGAGTAGCTAAAACAATCCCCTGTAATGTCGGTTTATATATCAATGTCTGAGTAAAGCAGGTGGCTGATTCGCCGACTGCTTGTTCTATGACCCTGGGCAAGTCACTGGGTCTCTATCAGCCACAGGTGCTCAACTGTAAAATAAATAGGCTGAATGAAAATCGCTCAGGTCCTTTAAGGTTGCAACATTTTATGGTTCTATGATTCCCGTCACTTGGAGAGTTCTTTTATTCTACAAATGGCAGCTTTGTGTCTGCCTGGCTAGATATATTAATTCATTAGCAGCTGAAGTTGAAAAAAACAAAACAAATCACACCCATGTTTTGTAAAAGTGCATTCATTCAACAATAATTATGGAACAGTAACTCTGAATAAAGCACTCTCCTTGGTGCCTTGGGAGAAACAAAGAGAAAAGACCCAGCACCAAAGGACTATAGTTGAGAAGTTAAATATGCACGTAATTAACTCTAAGCAAGAAACAAAGTATTCAGTGCCCCCAAAATGATACAGAAAGTGCTGCAGAAAATGACAAATACTCTGTACAAGCTGAGAGGCTTCCCTAAAGGTGGTAAGAAGAATCAGCTAGTAACTGTGTTTTGCAGCCTATTGTAATTTGCAGTGAATTTTTATTTGCTCCCATCCTCCCCCTCAAGCCCTCCACCCTCCCCTCACCCCTGGCCTTGGGGTTTGGCACATCAGAGTCACACTGGCAGATCTCTACCGTAAAGGGCATTTAAAAAGACGGTTTATGCCAGAATATTGGCCACTCTACATTTTACAGGACGTTGTGGCCAGAAAAAAAAAAAGTCTCAGAAATTACTAAATAACTGGAATGAAGGGGCACAAATGTTCCCATGCGGCTGATTTTCCTTAGTCTCTGTTCCTAAGAAGTGGTAAATGTTGCAAATTGCCATTTCCTGCTGCCCTCCACCCCTCTCTGAAGTATTGGAGGGGTGGATTTTTTTTTTTTAACGTAGCTTCATAACACTAGAATGCCTTCCATTTCCACTGGCAAAAGGAGTTAGGGGAGATTTTTCACTTGCCCCCACCTGCCTGCAGAAGCCTGATGTTTAATGTCTGCAGCTCTCCCGCAACTACCCCAAAATGCTTCTTCCATTTTCTCCAATTTAAGAGAAACACATGCAGATCACAAAACGTAGGTAGTGTGCTCTCGGCTCAGGCAGCACAGACACTACCTGCAGGCATGCTTTTCAGACTGCCTCCAGCCACAGTCAACAGCCCGTCTTAAAAAAACAATTCTGGGTCACATTTTACACAGTCCCTCTCCCATGACAAAAAGGATACATAAGAGGTATCTTAAACTAATACCACTGTCTCTTGTTTAACACAGAGCAGAAGTTACTGCTTGAGTAGCCCTTGCGAAGGGCAAATTGATTGTCCTGTTTGGGGCGGAAGGGGGAGGGGATGTCCAGGCCAATGGAAAGGCTTTCTTTCTCTATTACTTCCTTTCCAAGGTGAAGGAGGTTCAGCAGGTGCACTGTGGCGGGTAGAAAAGACCTGCATGCAGGAAACAGGAAGTTCTCAGAGACCAAGGGCTCCTGGTTTTTCAATTACTAAAAAACAAGCACCCAAATACTGACTCAATATTTACTAAACCCTGCAAGGGATTTGGAGGTCCCGCCTGACTTTCGCATATTTTCACAAATCTCCAAACAATTAGCAGGTGCTTTTTGAGAGCAGGGTTTCTCTTTGTTTCCCTGCAAACTCTCATGGGTGTGTCTATTTAAATTCTGTGACTAAAAGCCCTTGGGGATGATGCTAACTACACAGTCGGGGTGCAGAATCACTGTTCTTAACAAGTTCGCCTTCTTTCTGTGGCCAAACCAGCTATGGGACTCCCCCCACCCAGTCACTAGCATTCACATCTGGCTGAGCTCTGTGCCTTACAAGCTGTCACCCATGTGAGATACCAAGGGACCAAGAGCAGCTGAGGTCCCCAAATGCCCTGCCAATTACAATAATAAGTACTGCACCACCCAGATTTTTTTTTTTGCCCCCTTTGGAATATTCACTCATTTTATACTGATTTGCTATAACTAACTCATTTCAACGGTACATAGATATGAATTCCTCTACTTAATATTGAGGCTTTCCTGCAAAGCTGTATGTAAACACATCCTTAAAAACAACAACAACAACAAAGAAAATCACTGTTGTAAAAAGCTTGAAGGCAAGATCTTTGATAACTCAGTACCTCCTTTTACAGCCAGCCAGTCATTCCTCATTTATCTCTTGGGCTTACTGGTGACAGGTTCCTACATCTACAAAGCAATGTACATACACGCAAAAGCAAACCAAATACTCTCTCTTGAGCACTGAATAAGAAAAGCAGGGTGAAAATAGTTTTCTAAACTATGGAAAGATGAATTGTTTTCTTACAAGAAGAAAAGGAATTCTGTGGCAACCTGCAAGAGTGGTTACACCTGCACATTCCTGGGGGACCCTCCCTGCTTTCATCCTTCCTGCTGTGGATTCTCAACCCTGGCACCACGTGGGAGCCCCCTGGGAGTCTTTTAAAAAATACACATGTCCTGACCCCAGTCCCGGAGCTTCTGATTTAATTGATGTGGAATGGATGGTTTTAACATGCAGCCAGAGTCCAGAACCACAGGCTGTAATCAAAGCCAATAAATCACTACAATCCATTGCCTGACCCTGAATAAATGTAGACAGCTAGAAAGCCAATATGCTGCCAGCTCCAGATCTCCCAGGATTTTGTACACGGGATGTGATTAGAGGGGCTACACACCGTTGTTCGCGCCTACTCATGTTGGAGGTCGGAGTGTGTTTCAGGACAGGGGTCGGGGGACAGCTACTCTTGAGTAGCTCGTTAATTTCAGGTTCTTTACCACCACACCCTCTCTCAACGCTGCAGGAAAGCCTGTTTTCCTTTAAAAGGAAAGGAGACTATCAAATCAGAGCATGGTACTCAGGGATGGTGTCTAACTAGACAATTTACAGAGCAGGAAACTGAAGGCAAGAAAAAAAAAATCAAATGAGAACTACGACAGGAAAGTTGCCCCAGGTGGGAGGAAACCAAGAATAGTCGACGGCAGTGCAAATCTTCTTGTAGGAGATGACGCTGAAGACTAGTCTCCGCCACTAGGTAGCTAGCTAGCGGCCTCCCTGTGGCTCGTTGCTCAGCAGTAAAACAAGAGCACTGACTTACGACAACAGTTCCCAAAAGCTGCTCTCAGTACCCGTGCCAGACAGGTTCTGATCTGTCGGTCACGGCATCGGGAAAACCAGTCCAGGAAAAGGAGGGTTTGGAGGTGGGGTTTTTTTTTCTTTTCATTTTTTCATTTAGAGGTTGTTCTTTATGCCAAGATCCCCTCTTTCCTATATTTTTTCATCATGTTAAGTGTATTTCTTCTGTGACATGACTTTCATGGTAATTCAGTTGGTTTGGATGTGTGGATACAAAATAGTTGCTCAATAAACATTTCCTGAACAACCGAATGGAAAGCTCTTGTACAGGGAAGTATGTGCGTCCTGTGTGAGGCACGGGGTCCATTTTTTAACCATCAAGAACATAGACAATGCCCTTTGGCAACCAGAAATTGATTAGTACTTCACAGAAGATAGATACCTTGGCTTCATCCACAATATATTTCAGCGGTTGTATCGGATCAATGAGTCAAACTAAGGCCATCGTGAAGGTGAGTGAGGGGAAGGGCACCTTTCCCACTCTGTGTGTCGATCTCTTTAATGTTCTGATACAGGCATATCTGTTGAAGGCCAGGAGGAAAAGGGCAGAGGTAATAGTCAGATCTTGCCCAAACAGTGAGGTGATTTTTGGTGTCTATCACCTGGGGCATGGGATGGGGCCCTCGAGAGACAGGAAAGTGAGGTTATAGGAGGGAACAAGAGAAGGCAGAGGGGAAACCAGATCTTCTCTCTTGGCCAAGGTGTGAAGGGGTCCATAAATTCAGCATTTTGCTTCCAGATGGCAGGTGAGAGAGAGTAGAAGCAACCTGGGAACTAGGAAGGCAGGTTCCCAGACAGACATACATGGACCGGACAGAACCCTTGGGCTACAGATAGCAAAATACATCCCTTGAAGAAAGGTCTTGAGTTATGGGAGCCTCCACGTTTAATTTTGCCTTTGTCATCATACCCCAGCACTGGGTGTCCTCAGAAAAGCCAGAGGGACCCAAGGAAGAGAGACTGAACACAGCTTGTTTGCCTATGTCTGGGCCTGTGTGCAAAGCAATGGGTGACCATGTTCCCCGGTATGAAACACCAAGCAGAAGATTACTTGTGGGGCCTGGGTCAGGTTCTCTCTCTCTCTCTCTCTCTCTCTCTCTCTCTCTCTCTCTCTCTCTCTCTCTGGTGGGGTCTTCCCTCAGAACCTGCTGTGAAGCGCAGGTGTTGTTTTTAAAACAGGAAGTCAGCCTTCCCAACAGCTGAAGTGAGCCTCTGCTGTCTCCCTTGTTACTCGGTCCATTTGCTAGCATACATAAACATGCTGACTTTTCAGACATATAGTTGGCTTGGGCTCTTTCCTCTACCAGTTGGTGTCCTAGAAGATGACACTGATCAGGGGCATTTACCCTGACCCACTGTTTCCCTCCCTTGCAAAGGAAGGACCTACACAATGGCTTCCTCAACTCGAGGTCAGCCTCTGGCCTCAAGGAGGTCCCTGGCTCAGAGAACGGCTCTTAGGGAGTCAGGAGCCAGGTGGGAAGTGAGGGCTCTGTGTGAGGGCAGAAAGGGAACCCCCTGGAGCCCTGAGTCCATGTTCTCAGCCGCTGCCATGCATGGCTCCAGGTAACTCTGGTGGGACCAGGCTTCAGGAGGAAATGTCAGTGCCCCGGCGTCCAGGACGTGAGACTCACGTGTTTACATGCATATTGAACTGGATCCAAAACTACCTGAGCTTTTGGAGGATTCAAAACAGAAATGAAAGCAAATCTTTCCTGCTAAAAGTCAACCATCAGGATGTTCTGCGTCTCTCCTTACAAGGCATCCTGTAAGGGTGGTGGTGGGTAGGGAATCTGACTGCAAGCGGGGCATACCTCTGCGATGGTAAGAGAGACGTTCCTCTGAAGAGGAACACATCTATGCGTTTTTAATTGCCTGATTCCCGTTTAAGTGTGAGCACACTGTGGACAACTCTTGGTGGGGTGCTGGGTTCACACCACGGCCCCTGTTTTTCTGGGCACAGCTCTTAAAACACCAAGAGGAGCCACCGTGGGCCACAGTTATGACGTGTGAGCCTGGCCCTATCTGCTTGATCCAAGGATAACTCTTTTTTTTTTTTAATGTTTTATTTATTTTTAAGAGACAGAGTGCAAGCAGGGGAGGGGCAGAGAGAGAGGGAGACACAGAATCTGAATGAGACTCCAGGCTCCGAGCTGTCTGTACAGAGCCCGACACGGGGCTCAAACCCACGAACATGAGATCATGACCTGAGCCGAAGTCGGAAGCTGAACCGACTAAGCCACCCAGGTACCCCAATCCAAGGATAACTCTTTTAAGCCAAGACAAGTCTATGCTGTCCCAGGATTCTTAAGTTTGGAAAAGGAGAGAGGTAGAGAGGGGGTGGGGGCTGGGAGGGGAGGAAGGGAGAGGAGAGAATTAGGTTGAGTTTTACCCCGGATTACGCCCTACAAAGAGGATTGTGAATTCCCAAAATGACATTCCAGCAACAGACCTGAGTGCCCCTCCTGAGGGTCTTGCTTGCTTGTTTTTCTCCTTGATTAGCTAAGATAAACCAGCATTCTCCTAATAAACATCTTTTACTTAAGGTAACTGGTGTTGGTTTTTTTCTTTAATACAAAAATCCTGTAGGTCTATGTTAGGCTGCTAATACTTAAAAAACACAGTATAAACAATTTAAATATACTGAAGATGCTTCCCAAAGTGTTGTGAAAGACTTTATATAGGTTTGCTGGGAGAAAGCCACTGTGTTATTCATCCACACTGGGCCTTCCGCAGCGTCGGGGTCTACGAATACTCAAGAACACTCAGGTTCCAAAGTGCTGGATCCAATAGGCCCAGAGCCGTGTCCCTAGCAAACCTCTAGTTTCACAAGGCTGAAGGAAGCTGGTGGCGTCAGTGGCTTACCCGCCACAGAGGACCCTCGGTGAAAACTTAACGCCAGGCATGCCTCAGAGTGCTCCACTGACTGAGGGTAAGTGCTCTCTAGAGCAGGGCAGATGTTGCTGTCTGGAAGCCTCCAGGAGGCCTCAGGGAGCCAGATGGCAAGTCACTGAAGACCAGCCCTAACGGTCCAGGCTGACCCTCGAGGCCCTCACACGCTCTTGCACTTGGTCACCGCATTGGAGAAACAGCTGTAGAAGCAGACAGGAGACCTTGGGCTGTGACGGCTGAGTCCGTGCTTTGCAAAGTGTGGTCTCTGGACCCGTGAAAATGCAGCACCTGGAGCCAGAATCTGGGGCTGGGCCCAGCAATCGGTAGTGTCACCGTCCCTCCAGGTGATTCTGATAACCTTGTAAATTGGGGGAACCACCAGCTTAAACCTCAATGAGTTCCAAGAAAGACTGGCTGAGGGGCGCCTGGGTGGCTCAGTCGGTTGGGCGTCCGACTTCAGCTCAGGTCGTGATCTCACGGTCCATGAGTTCGAGTCCCGTGTCGGGCTCTGTGCCGACAGCTCAGAGCCTGGAGCCTATTTCGGATTCTGTGTCTCCCTCTCTCTGACCCTCCCCCCGTTCATGCTCTGACTCTCTCTGTCTCAAAAATAAATAAACATTAAAAAAAAAAAAAAAGAAAGAAAGACTGGCTGACCTGTGAAAGACAGCTCAGCAAGGACTTTACCTCTTTACTACACTTCACCTCTCTGTAGGGAAGTCAGACCATGTGGTCCAAATAGAGCTCCTAGCCTACTTACTACTGGGCTGTCCCTAAAACTGATCGGTAGCCTTTCCAGGCTGTGTGTGATTTCCCTTATTTCTGGTTAGCTTTTTTAAATCCCCAAATTATTATATATGTCTGTATTAGGAGGCAGTATCTCTCTCTCTCTCTCTCTGTCTCTCTGTCTCTCTCTCTCTCTCTCTCTCACACACACACACACACACACACACACACACACACACACAGATACAAGGGCTTAGATCTGAGAGGCGCCTTGATTGTTTTAATTTATTTATGGTTGAGAGACAGGCACAAAGACAGGGAGAGAGAACCCCAAGCAGGCTCTGTATCATCAGCATGGAGCCCAATGTGGGGCTCAAACTCACAAACCGTGAGATCATGACCTGAGCCGAAATCAAGAGTCGGACTATTAACCAACTGAGCCCCCTAGGTGCCCCAAGAGACACCTAGGTTTTAACCTCTGTTTGGACAAGCTACTGACCTCCCCGAGCTCCCTCATGGGTAACATGGAGACTCAACACCTGCCTTACGGTGGTGTTACACAATCTGGAGACAAATAACACAGTACCAGGATATATGTGTTGGACAACAGAGGTGTGACCGGCAGCACCACCAGCCTCCTCCTCCTCCTCCTCGTCTCTTCTCCACCTAATCATATGTACAGCCTCCTTCTTAGACAGTGGCCTGTATGGTTTTGGAGAAGGAAGTCCACTTTTTTGTTTTTTCCTGGCAAATCACATGCTACTTTCCTTACTTATCACTTAAAACGTATTGCCACTCTTCCAAGTAAGAGCAATATACCCGTATAAGCCCCTGCACCTTGCCAGCTTTTTATTTACTTATTTGCGCAAGTCTTAGGGTTCAGGCATCATTTCAAGGATCTCTACTCACATTCCCCAGAAGCTGCTCTCCAAGCATGCAAAGGCAAAAAGAAAAACAGGTGTTCCCAGGAGGGCGGAAATTGTTTCCGCTGAATACTGTGCCCTCACGCCGACAGCCACTTTGCCATCATAATGTTCTGATTACTCCAGCTCTGCTTAGTACAAAATCACACTCATGCAGCCCTTGAAAAGATAAGAACTCAAAATGGAAATGCCACCTGAATGAGAAAGCCCCAAACACGGAATTTATTTTGAATATGGAGACGTGCAAACCGACTCACGGGGCAACGTCAGATAAAAACTAAGGGTCCTATTAGAAAACAGCATCACCCTTGCTGTTTGTCTTAAAACATATCTGGCTGAAAATAGGATATTAAAAATGCTATCTTGAGGCCCCTGAGTGGCTCAATTGGTTAAGCATATGACTCTTTATTTCGGCTCAGGCCATGATCTCAAAGTTCATGAGTTCAAGCCCCGCGTCGGACTCTGAGTGTGCCGATGGTGCAGAGCCGGCTTGGGATTCGCGGTCTCCACCCCCACCCCGCCTCTCTCTCTCTGCCCCTTTCCTGCTCATTCGTGTGCTCTGTCTCTCAAAATAAATAAATAAACTTTAAAAAATGCTATCTTAGCAAATGAACAAAGAAAACAAGAGACAAACCAAAAAACAGACTCTTAAGCAGACTCTTAACTACAGAGAACAAACTGGTGGTTATCAGAGTGGAAGTGGCAGTGGGGGGGTGGTGGTGGATGAAACAGGTGAAGGGGATTTAGAGCACACTACCTTGATGAGCATTGAGTAATGTATACAATTGTTGAATCTCTTTACTGTGCACCTAAAACATAACCTGTATGTTAACTCCATTGGCATTAAATTTTTTTAAATACTATTTTAACAGTGGCAAATACCAAACTATATGTTTGCCAAGATAATTTCTCTTACACACACACCAAGGAAAAACCAACTCATATAACTGGAGCCATCACACTCAAGAGACACTGGGAAATCAGCTCACCCTTTCCTCCTCTCGTAGAACTCTAACTGTCCCTGTAGACACTGTGTTCTCTAAATTCTCCAGATAAAATACTCTAGTCTCCCTCATTCCAATGTTACATCATCTTCCCTCACAGGGGATTGTTTGCATCTACCCTAAATTTCAGCTGTGTCTTCTGAAGGAGTTCAAAACATGCCACCCCCAAATCTGCCGTGCCGACACACTGAATGTTTTGAGTTAAGAACAGCAAACATACAAAAAACACTCCTGACCTTCCTTCCTTTTCTCAAAAGCAGGAGATGAGATTCCCACGTGAAAGATGGCCTTTCTCTACCAGAAGGAAAGTAACACTCCTGTCATCAAGGTCGAGAAGTTGAGAACAAGAGAATTCTGCACAGACCTTATTAAAGTAATTCCCATCTACCTTTAAACTCCCCCACAGACTTTAGTCACCATCCACAAGCCTCTCTTTGCTTCATCTAACGCAGAAGTTGGCTTCCCTATTTCCTTGTGTCTTCATTCCTCACGAAGGCTTCCGTACCCCGTAAAACTGATGTTCACTGCCTTTATACGCTTTTCTCCTACTGATCTGTCTTCTGCCAATTCAATTCTCACAGCCAGCCTAAAAGACTCCTTAGGAGGGTAAAGGAAAAGTGTGCCCCTACATTTCTGTGTCCTCAGGTCCCACATTCTGACCCTCACCCCGCCCACGACAAGTGGTGAACTGCACTGATTTAATTGGTGTAGCGCTCTCCTCGCTCTAAAAGAAGAGATGAATTATCATGTCTACATGGTTCTAAATCTCCAAGGACTTTAAAAAAAAAGCATAGTGCCCCCACAAAATGCTGGCCACTCAAATACAATCATAAATATATGTTAACTGATGCCAGTCGTCACACTTCTCCAGGTTAAACATGACCAGTTGCTTCTGGCTCTCCTCCCAGAACCTGATTTCCCACCTTTGGCCCTTCTTGTGGCTCCTTATGAAACCTCCAGAAGTGCTCGCCTATTCTTAGGCTGGTTTCAGAACACTGGGAGACAGTATTCCATGACTCTTGCTTTTTTTTTTCTCTCTCTTTGTAATGTGGCTTCAATAATATGTCATTTAGTTATGATTTATGTTCTAATTTTCAAATACAAAGTGGAACTTGAGCTGGTTAACAAGCCCTGTTTGAACAGTAAGGTTGTGCATACAAAATATATTTCCCACTGTCATCTGAAGCCGAGTCTCAGAGGAGGTAATCTCTAGCCAGTTCGACACTCAGAGTCACTGGCTTTGGACAGAGAGTCGTATCACCCAGCCCAAGCAGTCTCCAATCTTCCAGGGAAGTTAGGAAGGGAGGGAGGAAGGGAGGGAGGAAGGGAGGTTGGAAGGAAGGAAGGAAGGAAGGAAGGAAGGAAGGAAGGAAGGAAGGGAGGAAAGGAGGGAGGTTGGAAGGAAGGAAGGGGAGGGAAGGGGAGGGGAGGGAGGGAGGGAGGGAGGAAGGGAGAGAGGGAGGGTGGGAGGGAGGGAGGTTGGAAGGAAGGAAGGGAGGGAGGGAGGAAGGAAGGAAGGAAGGAAGGGAGGAAAGGAGGGAGGTTGGAAGGAAGGAAGGGGAGGGGAGGGGAGGGAGGGAGGGAGGGAGGGAGGAAGACAGGGAGGGAGGGAGACTGGAAGGGAGGGAGGGAGGGAGGGAGGGAGGTTGGAAGGAAGGAAGGGGAGGGGAGGAGAGGGGAGGGGAGGGAGGGAGGTTGGAAGGGAGGGAGGGAGGGAGGTTGGAAGGAAGGAAGGAAAGAGAAAAGCAGGAAGGAGAAAAGAAGGGGCATCCTAAAGTCATCAGTGGTGACAAACACAGACCTGAAGTCAAAACTTCAGAAGATGAATCCTCCCACTATGTACTACCAATAACAAGAAGTGTTGGTTCCATTTGGCCCATCCTACAAATCCAGGCTATAGTCGCAGCTCCACAGGTCTGGATGTCCACCCTCCCGAGTACAATGTATCTCGACAGTGCGAACCTTAATACACCACGACGTGCAACCTCTCCACCTGTGTCTGGCATGCCAGTCCCGCACACGGGGAAAAACGATCCATCCCCAGCACGCCCCCTCTCCCCTCCCCCGCACAACGCGCCCGCCACATCACCCCCCTACAGCCGAAACAAACACGGTGATGTCATGGAGGGCTGCGGGTTTGGGGCTGATGGCTCTCTCAGCCTGTCTCATTTCTCTCAGGCCTATGGGGTCTTGCGAATTACTTCTGTCAGACCTCCCCTTGGAAGGAGAGAAAAACGTCCAAAGGTACAGCCCTGTGTCTGGCCATTGGCTTGGCTTCTCTGCTTCTGGCCCTGCTCCAGCACATCCCCAAATACTCAGATTTCAAAACCCGCTTCCCTCAAGGCTTACCTCCCTATGTACCCAGAGCTATACCGATCCTTCCTCCTAATGTCCCAGGGGAAGTCCGTGGGGCCGCAGCCCTGGCCAGGTCGCCCCCCCGATCATACACATACACATAGAGGTCACAGCCTCTACCTCCCCTGCACGGCTCTGGCGGACCTTCATCTTGCACACCATCTCGGGGAGCAGTCTTCATCTCCCCAACATCCCCCCCAGTACCACGCCCCCTATGCAAAATGCTGCAGAGGCTACCCCCCTGCCCCTGGAGGAGGTAACAAACCCTTTAGCCTCACCAGCGGGTACCTCTGTGCTCTGACCCGGCTTCCCTGCGCCTGCTCACATTAACCTTCTCCATCATTCCAGCCCCTCTTCCAGACTCAGCCCACACACGATGTCTCTCTCTGTCTAGAGGTGTTCAAGCTGTTCCATCCCCTGAGACCTCCCTCCCCTGCCGCCTTTCCGGAAAAGTCTGCCTTCCTTCAAGGTCTCTCCGATGCCTCGTTCTTCTGACTCACCAGGTGGCTATGATCGGTGCCTCTCCTCAACCCCGTCTGCCAGGCGTCTGTGCCCCTCCTGCAGTGTGTCCCAGCCACCTTACACACACTTGATGGATGTTCCAGGAAAGCTTCCTCTCTCACCATCTCAGTTCCTCGAAGACTACTGCATTTGACTTGCTTTTGAAAGCGTGTGTACTGGGATCACTAAGGCTCAAGAAATGAAATCTAGGGGGGGTACCTGGGTGGCTCAGTTGGTTGAGCGTCCAACTTCAGCTCATGATTTCACAGTTCGTGAGTTTGAGCCCAGGGATCCTTTCTGTGTGTCTCTCTCTCTGCCTCTCTCTCTCTCAAAAATAAAATAAACATTTAAAAACTGAAATGAAATCTAGGAATTCAGGGACGCCTGGGTGGCTCTGTCGGTTGAGCCTCCAACTCTTGACTTGGGCTCAAGTCATGGTCTCAGTTTGTGGGTTCAAGCCCCACATCAGGCTCTGCACTGATGGCATGGAACCTGCTTGGCTTTCTGTTTCCCTCTCTCTTTGCCGCCCCCTCCCCACCGCCCCGCTTGCTTTCTATCTCTCTCTCAAAAAATAAAACTAAAAAAGAAAGGAAGGAAGGAAGGAAGGAAGGAAGGAAGGAAGGAAGGAAGGAAGATCTAGGAATTCGGCTCGAATTAATGCCAATATCTTTCCAGAAGGTAGTTTTCTCACTGGAACTTTAGAGCCATTAATAGAGGCCTTCTCATATTTAAAATGCTGGGCAAGCTGTAAACAGGAGAGGCAAATCTCAACCAGATTTGTTTTAAACTATAGGGGTCTGCCTTTGGGGCACCATTCACACATTTCCCTCAGTCTACATTTTAAAAGAGAGTATTAAGTGTCCCATCAGAGAAGAACTGACAACCAAAGGGGGAATTCTCTGCTTGTTCTGATGGGGATTTAATGTATCATGTTGAAACTATTTTTTGTTACTTTTTAGTGTCAATTTCTCTCTTTGAAATGAAGGTAGATTTGTCATTCTCAAACATTTTGTTAAGATACAACTAGTTACGTTTTCAAAGTACCTGAAGATTCTATTTACTGAAAGAAATAAAGCTTATAGAAATTTTTTAGAGGGAAGGGAATACATATCACTTTTCTCAATCTTGCCTGGTGGGAAATTGGTTTACTCCAATGCAAAGGGCCTGCTGTGTCCCAGGGACCTTGCCAGGTACTACAAATACATTTGGATCTCAGTTATCACCCCTGTCCTCATGGACCTTTCAATGCAGCAGAAAAGAAAGACAAAGGAAATGGTTAATTACTCTATATTGTGGTGAGTGGTTCAAGGGAGAAAAGTACCAGATGCTGCTGGATGTCACAGAAGGGGCAGCTAAATCATCTGGCTTCCTGCAGGGAAGTTTCCTAGATCAGAGCGTCTCAAGGGTAAAGGAGCCAACAAATGTCTTGAGGGTCTGGCTACCTGGCATCTTCTAATTCAGAGGCGCCGGGGCGGGGCCTGGGAGTCTGCATTTCTAACAAGCTGTGGAAGTGCTGATGCTTTCCACCAGACCACACTCTGGCCAGCAAAGCACCAGAAGACCAGACCCCACCCAAGGCCAGCCCAGCCCGGTGCTGAGGAGAAAGTACATTTAAGCAGAAGAGGTGATGTGAAAACAGCTCAGCCAGAGGGGAGACCACAGAGGGAGCCATTCCTTTTAATCTATCTTAAAGAGGTAAATGAAGGCAGGCAGGAAATAATTGAAGGCTAGGAACATTTCTGCAATCTTGGAAGTGGGATGCAACCTTCTTAAGTAGATGTGAGAGCTATCCAATTCAGAGTAATTAGAAGACACATCTACATTAGCTAAAAGTTTGAACTATTAAAAAAAATTGTTAAAGGGACCTGCGTTATTTCAAATACTTGACGGCTCTTGAACCTACAGCCACCCAGGGTCACTGCCACATCTCTTTAAGTGAAAAGGCAATCGCAGGCATCTAGCACACTGGTTTCAAGACCGTACCACTTTTCATTTTTCCAGGTAGGTTTCTTTTGAGGAGAAAGGACAAATTTCAACTAGATCTGTATCCTGGGAAACCAAATTCTAAAAGAACAAGACTCTGTATAATAAATGTAGCACAGGACACTATTCGAAAAGAGACACAATGAAAAAAAAAACCTAAATGATATATTGACATTATGGGTTAGTTCGTTCAAAAAGTAGATGCAGGTAATGGGGCGCCTGGGTGGCGCAGTCGGTTAAGCGTCCGACTTCAGCCAGGTCACGATCTCGCGGTCCGTGAGTTCGAGCCCCGCGTCGGGCTCTGGGCTGATGGCTCGGAGCCTGGAGCCTGCTTCCGATTCTGTGTCTCCCTCTCTCTCTGCGCCTCCCCCGTTCATGCTCTGTCTCTCTCTGTCCCAAAAATAAATAAACGTTGAAAAAAAAATTAAAAAAAAAAAAAAGTAGATGCAGGTAAGTAGTGTAAAAGGAGACAAAACTGCACACACGAACTGAACTCCTGAGCTCAGAGACTATAGGATCCGGAGTACGTGTTCTGAAAAGCCTCACTGCTGTCTGTTCGTCTGACTTGGCAACAATATTGTGGAAATATCAGGCATATTTCTTGCATAAGTAGTTTCTTCAGAACAAAATTTCCATTCAGAACTTTGTACTATACTGCTTGACATTATTGTATTTGTAAAGGAAGAAAAACCACTCATTCGAAATTATTTTTTAAGCAGGAATACTATCTTTTCGGAAAAATCATACCGACAGCATGTTAAGAACAATGGACTTCATAATAACTTACTAACAATTGTCCCCAAACTACCTAAATGAGCTAAAGCATCCGTGCCTGCAGAAAAAAATACTGTGTCACTTCACTAAATGACTATGTTCTGCAAAGTAAAAACTGCGGGCCATAATGCCCCAGGAAATTACACCAATAAGCAACTTATTCTTTTTTCAGCGTTACTGTGGTATAAGTAACAATGAGCAACTAATTCATGGATACTCTTGGAGGGTCAGGTTAAGGTGCGTCCCCTTGCTCACCTATTTCTACAATCTTGAGGTTTTAAAAGAGAGGAAGAAAGAAAGGAAGAGGAAGGAAGGAAGGAAGGAAGGAAGGAAGGAAGGAAGGGAGGGAGGGAGGGAGGGAGGGAGGGAGGAAGGGAGGGAGTTAGGAAGGAAGAACTGCATTATTCCTTTCTCTCCAGACTGGACACTCATTAAAATAGCCAGGGGCGCCTGGGTGGCGCAGTCGGTTAAGCGTCCGACTTCAGCCAGGTCACGATCTCGTGGTCCGGGAGTTCGAGCCCCGCGTCGGGCTCTGGGCTGATGGCTCGGAGCCTGGTGCCTGCTTCTGATTCTGTGTCTCCCTCTCTCTCTGCCCCTCCCCCGTTCATGCTCTGTCTCTCTCTGTCCCAAAAATAAATAAACGTTGAAGAATAGCCAATGCTTGAATGAAAACTTCTTTCTGCAAGACCTAAAAGAAGGTCTGCAAGACCTTTAGATCTAAAAAAAGTTACGTATGGATGTATAAAAATGTTCCATTAATGAAAGTTCTGTGGCTTCCTGAACAGATGGACTTATCCCACAAACAGCGCCTGTGAATCGAGACCCTGCTCAGCGGCTCCCCCTGTCCTGCCTCACCTACCCTGGGCCTCTGTGAGATGACCCAACATCCCTCAAACCCAGTCTGATGTCCAGGGCAGCATGTAAGAAGGCTGCTCTCCCCTTGTTTCTAGAACATCCTGGAAAGGTACAGAGACGGCAAAGGATCGGGCAGGCCAAAGAAGGATTAGGGGCTGGGCACAGGTGTTTAGCACACCTCCCTGTCCTGAGGCTGGATGGGGAGAGCGGAGCAGGTTTCCCGGATTATAACCACACCCCCGAGAAGCATTCCATACTTCCCAAATTATTCCCCAGTCTGCAGCTGGCTTCCTCCCACTGCACTTCTGAGAGGTACTATCTTCATTTTCTTGACAAGAAACGGGCACAAAGGACCAACATCATCAAACGCACCTGAAATGGGAGCGAAGCCTTCACGTGTTTCATCCGAAACACGGGCTCTGAGGCTGGTCCCTGGGCCTCTTTCTAGCGAATTCCAGAGTACCAGAGGCAGTGTGGGTCCGAACACAAGAACCACAGCAGCCCCGCATCACCACAGAGGGGGCAGCAGAAAGAACGGCACATCTCATTGAAACCACGGGGGAGTTTTCCAAACCTGATTCAATATCCTGTACTGGAACCTGGCCAAGCTAGTGGGACAGAGTCCTCAGTGGGCACCGAACATACCAAGGGGCTTTTAAAGACAAGGAAGAGTTATTTCTTTCTTTCATTCTCCTTCAGGAAGCCCTCCAAGGGAGCCAGGGCGGGTATGCAGAAAGGGCTCTGAATTAGGAGGTCAGAAACCACCACTCTGGATCCACACCTGCTCATGTTAGCTCCGTGATCGTGGGCCAGTCACCGAACCTCGCTGGACCTGTCTCTTTCACCTGAACGTCAGAGAGCTGGACCAAGATCCCTAAGCTCCTTTTCCGGTTCTAAGGCTCGGTGACTAATGTTAGCGGAAGCAGAGTGGAAGACAGACAAGGAGAGCATGGGCTTTCATAGTTATTTTCAGCAAGAAAACCAGCAAAGCTGACAGATTCTCGGTGATTTCTGCAACTACACTGGGGATCCGGCCACCTCGTGCTGCTGGCCCTGTTCCTTCTGCCAGCAGGGTTTCCTTGGGCTCCCACAGGGCAACCTTACAGGGCATGCAAACTTGTGTGATGTAACTTCTGGAAAGGCATCTTCTCCCACCATCCTATTCCCACTATTCCCAGCATCTAGGAGGATGTCCTCTGCACATGTAATAATCCTATCAACAGCAAGTATCTGGAGAGCCCATGCTACATGCCAAGTGCTCTTCTAAGTGCCTTATGCGCATTGATTCTTCAATCTCTCCAACAACTATCTGAGCCAAGTACTAATGTCATCCCCATTTTCCTGACAATGGAGGCACAGAGTTGAAATCATCTGCCCAAGGTAACAGAGCTTCTAAGTGATGTCATTGGGTGAAAACTTAGGTAGGCTGATTCCCAGGTCTTCACCAGTATTTTATACTGCCTCTCTAATGACAGCAGAAAGTAGACAATTAGAGGCTCATTCTTTCACCATTAATGAGCACCCCCTACATGCAGCGGGTTGTTGCCTACATCAAGAATATGTGGCTAAGCATCTGACATCAGCTTAGGTCATGATGTTGTGGTTCATGAGTTCAAGCCCCACGTCGGGCTCTGTGCTGACAGCTCAGAGCCTGGAGCCTGCTTCAGATTCTGTGTCTCCCTCTCTCTCTGCCCCTCCCTCCCTCGCACTCTGTCTCTCTCTCAAAAAAAATGAATAAACATTAAAAAAAAAAAAAGAACACATAGCCCTGATTTAAAAAAATTTTTTTTAACGTTTATTTATTTTGGAGACAGAGAGAGACAGAGCATGAATGGGGGAGGGTCAGAAAGAGAGGGAGACACAGAATCTGAAACACACATAGCCCTGATTTAAAGAGACAACACGCTGACACCAGATGGATCAAATCATAATGGGAAAGCTCTGCCTGGTATTACTTACATGGCCTCTGGAAATTTCATAGGAGGTCCCAGTTCCTCATCTGTAAGATGTGGATAATATCTACTTCATAGGATTACATAAAACAGTGCTCGTAGAAGTCCCAGCTAGTTTCTAAATTATGGCAAACTGAGAATAACTATATTTAAAATCTCAAAGGATAGGTATAAATTGCTCTAGACTTCAGTCTAGGTTGAGACAAGAGCTGGATTCTGATTTTTGAGTTATCAATTTTTTTTAATGTTCATTTATGTTGAGAGAGAGAGAGAGAGAGAGAGAGAGAGAGAGGATCCCAAGCAGGCTCCACGCTATCAGTGCAGAGCCTGACACTGGGCTCGATCTCACAAACCACAAGATCACAACCTGAGCCAAAAGCAAGAGTCGGATCCTTAACCGACTGAGCCACCCAGGGGCCCCGTCAATATCTTACTTGAATTAATTCACATCTATTTCAATTAATCTACTGACACGTGTTGACGTCAATCATCTATTGAAATCTATAGATATTTATTTCTTACTACGAGCACTCAGACTCCTACCTGTTGTTTCTAGAGCATCCAAAGTTCCCATGGTGGTTTCCTAACAGAAGGGAGGGCTGGGCACCCTAAAACATGGAAGGCAGCCCCACTAATGAAAAGCTCTCTGCTGTCCCCCCAGCTCCATCACACACTCAAATTATACTCTATACCTCAGGTTCTCCTTCCATGAAATGATACAACAGTTTCTGCTCTCACCTCTCCCACAGAGATATTCCGAGCTCTTACTAAAGTAGAATGGGGGTAGTCATGCCTAACATTGCATCATCCCTAACACATGAACATTTCAAAGCTCCAGAAGGCTTTTATGTATTATTATCTTACTTAGGTACCTAGACGCAGAGTTTTAACAGTCTTGAGGGTATATTTACCAAATTCAGCAAGAAGAATGTTCTGCTCTGCAGTAGAAACATATAAAAATACCGAAATGTATTTAAAATGTGTGTGTATCGGGGCACCTGGGTGGCTCAGCCAGTTAAGCTCCCAACTTTGGTTCGGGTCATGATCTCACGGTTTATGAGTTTGAGCCCCACGTCAGGCTCTGTGCTGACAGCTCAGAGCCTGGAGCCTGCTTCGGATTCTGTGTTTCCCTCCTTCTCTACCCCTCTCCTGCTCATACTCTATCTCTACCTCAAAAAATAAACATTATAAAAAATTTTTTTAAATGTGTGTATACGTGTATATGTACATGTGCGAACATGTGCATATGTGTATATACATATCCACACAGACGTACATGAATATATGCACACAGGCACATGTATACATGCGTGTATCCAACACATCAGCTCTGACACCAGATCTATCACAACACAGTACGTGTTCACAAATATGCTTGTGTGTGTTTGGAGTCCCCAGTGATACCTACTACATGTCTGAATCATACAGTCAACACTATTTTAAAAATATTTATTAAAAAAATGCAAATGGCTAAAAATTGGATACTGAACCCCATTTATCAAATTCCATGCAACTACTATTTTAGAAATGATTTCTTTTGTTACATACTTCTTGAAAACTTCAGACAGTCACCTAAGACTCTGGCCTCAATTTTAAACTGACTTTGAGAAAAGATGGTCCGTCATACAGCTTTAAAATAGTGCCTGTTTAGGGGCACGTGGGTGGCTCAGTCTGTTGAGGATCCAACTCTTGATTTTGGCTCAGGTCATCTCACAGTCTGTGGGTTCAAGCCCTGTGTGGGCTCTGTGCTGACAGCACAGAGCCTGCTTAGGATTCTCTGTCTCCACCTTTCTCTCTTTCTCTCTCTCTCTCTCTCTCTCTCTCTCAAAAATAAATAAACATTAAAAAAACTAAAATGAAATAAAATAGTGACTGTTTAAACCACCTCAATGATAACCTTGGACTTCAAATATGTAAAGTAAAATTGATTCTCCAAATGACACATAAACTAAATGATCAATCATAAATAAAACCCCACTAAAATAATTTTTCTGACCATATAAATAATGTCCAAACCATGCAGAGAACAGAATTGTCACAAAATCAAAGTTTAACAGAAAAAAAAAAAAAAAAACAACAGTAGACCTTTGATGTATATTTATTTATTTGTCTGGATTTGCCATCTTAGTCTATCTCGGGACTTCTGAACTTCATTTTTCCTACTGTGTGATCCTCTAATAGAAGCTATTCTGGCTTTTTTAAAGCATTAGGTTACAAAATATATACACACTTCTGTCGGAATCATTTAAGTGAAATCTGTATCAATCGTGAGCTAAGTAAGTTCACAGAAGAAGGAGGAAAGCATTTGCCAAGATATATTGTTAGAGGAACTTCGACCAGCAACCAGCCCACACGAGGCTCACTCCCCAGCCACGGGGTTAGGTGGCAGGGAGCAGGGAGGTAGCACTCTAGATAGGATGGAAACAAGCCTACAAATAAGGGACACTGCCTCTAAACGTGTGAGGAAACATGTTGTTTCTTCAACGGCTCTAAATACCTGCATTGTCACATACACAGTAGAAAAGGTGGGTAGAACAGCCAGACTGGATTTAAGTGTGCTCCGTGGCCATAGGAGAATCACGTTCCCCTCCTCTTCTAGAATGCCCGCATGGGCTGATACACCTGCCATCCTCTGGGTCACAAGGCCAGAGAGGGCTGTAAATCAGAACAGATTCCTTCCTCACCCTGGTCCCTCTTCCCTTACTCAGTACCCAAGTTCATGCTTCTAACCTCTTTCTTATCCCTGGAGTCCCCCACCTAACCCTGGCCTCCACCCTCACCATCACCTCTTCAGTTCAGGGCTGGGTTCAGAAAGCAGACACCACAGGCAGAAGCAGGAGGGACAGAGGTAAATGCTGTGCCATGGGGTCTCAGAGGGCAGGGCTACCCAGGCAAGGACAATCATGGGAGGATCTTCAAGGAAGGGCATCTCATCTGAGGCATGGCCCGCTGACGCAGGTAGGAGAGGTGGGGAGAGGCAGAGGCTTGAATCGTCTGTTCAGGAATCATCTGTTCCTTTTGGGGAGATCTAAACTACAACACGGGGTGTGGGGGGGGCAGGGAGGTGCACACTTGACGGAAAGATCACAAAGTGGGACGCCTGTTCACAAGTGAGTTTGGAGTCCATCATGCAGGTGGCTTTGTGGAATCAACATCAGACATGCATTTAAACTCTTATTTCACAGACAGCCTGGGTGGCTGAGTTGGTTGGGCGTCCGAATTCAGCTCAGATCATGATCTCGCGGTTTATGAGTTCGAGTTCCGCATCAGGCTCTGTGCTGACAGCTCAGAGCCTGGAGCCTGCTTCGGATTCTGTGTCTCCCTCTCTCTCTTTCTTTCAAAAATAAATAAACAATTTTAAAAATTAAAAAATAAAATAAAATAAACTCTTATTTCTCTTATTTCTAGTGCCGTGGGAGCAGGGACTGATGGAAGGGAGACTGGCCAATCCAGGAAAGCCACACTTAAGGCAGTATTTGGGAAGCAGAAACCGTAGGCTGGAGAGGTCCCAGAGGTTCATGGTCACTGCATGGATGAACCAACATGCCTGCTCAGGCCAGTCTGAGCATCCCTGTTTTGCAGTAAGGGATACCACCAATTCTATTTTCCTTGCATTCTTGGAGGTCTGCAAGCAATGCTCAAGGAATTGATAATAAAATAAAATACACTGATGATAATAAATATAATGGACAATAAAAAATCTGCTGATTCTGGATCACAAATCAAATAAAAAATGTTCTTGGATTATGTGGACAGGGTACCACGTGAAGCCACTAGAAAGCATCGAACGTAGCCTCTCTGGCTGTAAAACTGTGTTGGCATCAGACCATTTTTCATTTCTCACATACACACAAAACGTGAAGATGAAATAAACAGTGGGTATCAACTGTGGGTACAAACGGTGGTCCACACAAAGCTGAGCTGACTGTCTACCCAGCAGGGAAAGACTCCTCACTCAGGAGTCAGACCCACAGGGCCCCCAGAACTAAAGAAGCATAGGTATAGAGAAAAAAAGGGAGGAAGCACACCAAATCAGGCAAGATCGAGGTCAGGTCTCCGGTAGGGCCATAGGGAAGAGTGTCAGCTCCTCCTTGTCATTCGATGCTTCCCCAGAGTCGGGTTTCAACAGGTCCGGGATGGGCTGTGTCCACATTCCAGGAGGCCTGGGGTCACTGGACAGACACACCCACACATGCGTGCTCCAAGCTCGGCAAGATTGAGACCTTAATCACACAATGACCAAATAAGGGACCCGCATCCCTCAACCTCTGTTTTAAGTGAATGACTTTTTTTTTTGTCCAAAATTCAGGAACTTTCAGTTAGGGTTTTCTAGGGTAGTCAGGGTTCTAGAATCAAAAACGATAAACCCCCCCTATTTGTTATCACATGGCCTTTCGCCATGACTTTTCATACTTCCTGCCAGTGTCCTTAATTCCAAAACTACCTTCCCAAAGAAAGGTCTCCCTGTGTTAGAATACCACCTTCTAGACAGGTCAGATAGACCCTTAAAAAGCTGTGTTGGTGCCCAAGAAACTCAAGCTTTACCAGCTTAGCCATTTTCAGTCATTGGAAAAGTGGTTTTGTTCACCCTGAATCAATGAATTTCTATTGAAGCGTATGTTTCCCTAACACACACAATAAACTGGCGCTTGGCAGTGATTTAAACAGTGAACAGGGCCAGCCGGCCATGAGAACAAAGCCTCAGGAACAGAAGCCAGCCAGATTTAAATGAGTTAATCTACGGGGAAGCCTTTCTCTGAAGGCTATTACTTAATACAAAACCAGCTGTCCTCACCTTTTGGTGTTCAAGCCGCCTCCCTTCAAGTTAGTCTGCACCGAGAGAAATGGGTCTGGTCTAAGAAAACCAGAGAATCAAGCTACGGCAAGGAGCATCCAAGCCTCTGCAGCCCTGCTGTGGCCGGTTAAGTGTTGACTCACTCTCTCTCCAGAAGGCCCAGACCCGCCATGCTTCCAGCAATCCACCCTGACCTTGGCCACAGGGGCTTCTAGGTTTTGGCATCTGCCACCTTTAGCAGCCCCCATCCCCTTCCCATACACACCTGTTGCTGAGTTGTGCTGACCTGACCAACTCCTACGCCAGCCTCTTCAGGCCAGGAATAGCCAGTAACTGTCCCTCTTCCTTCTGCCACCCTGAAAGAGCCAGGCTCGCCTCTTGCACCCAGCCAGTGGCCAATAGCTGGGCTCCCCACTAATGGGATGGCAGGCTTATGTCAATTCCCCTGGCTTACAATGAAACCCGGCTCTTTGAAAGGGACCACAGTTGAGTGCCGTCCTAAAGTGAAGCCTATCGCCTCAAGGAAACTGTCTGGCAGGTTTGTGCGTGCACATCTTTCCACACTCCTGAACACAGAAGGGCGTTCCCATCCCCTGGGCGGGGAGACTAGGAGGCAAGGACCCTAAACAGCTCTTCTCAACACAGAGAAGTTGGTGTGTTTGAATCATGAGGTGGGAGCAGGGGAGGTACCCCACCATAACCTCCAAAACACTCGGTCTAGGATGGGGCCTGGTCATCAGGATGTTCGGAAAAGCATCCCAGGTGATTTTAACCTGCACCCAAGGTAGAAGATCACTGATTTAGGGAGAAAACAATGGAGACGCTCAGCTAGGACTCTCCAATGCACCCAGATGGAGAATATCCAATTTCAAAGCAGGTCCTCCCCAGATCCCTCCCCTCAGCAAGACAATCTCTGCAGCTGTGGAGTATCCTTGGGAACAGCACGGTGAACTCTGGTGCCACGCCTCATTCACACGGTGCCTCTAAACCAGGCTGAGCCTCGGTTCCCCCAGCTATTAGGAAAGGGATCTTCTAGATACATTTGTTTTGCTTCTCTTGTCTCCATTTTCCAGCTTCATGTTTCTCCTTCTCTCCTCATCTTGCATTTAAATGCACACTCCTATATATGCCTTTCTGCCTCTCCAAAAATGCACAGGGGGTTCTTGAAATTCGATTTGGGTAATGTCTGCCCTCGAAGTAAATAACACCATAAAAACTATAAGCTCTATAATCCAATCAGGGGATGGAACATTAAGAACGTGATATTCCATAAGGCATAAAACACTCCATTCCTGAGACTATAAAACCAACCATTCTGCTGGAGAAACTCATGCAGGATCATATAGACCCTGCCTCTTAAATGCCAGATGCGACCAGGAGTTCTCTGCTACACAGCAACTGTCTACTGTGATGTTAGTCATTTTTTATTCCTTTTGAGCCTGTTTTAATATCTATTTATCAAGTAGAAAATTCATTTTAGAACCACTTTCAGAGCAAGTATAAAGACATCCTTAAGGATAAATTAGCTACATTACTTTGATTCAATGAAATACATAAATCTCTCACCCTGCATAAGCTCACAGCCCATAAGAGCACAAGCCATCTCTCAGATGGGCCTGCTTAGATCAAAAATGGCACAGAAATGACTAGGTACAGAGCAGAAGCAGGCATAAAGTAGGTCTCCTTGGGACCCCATCTACAGTGATGTAGCTGTAGAAAGTACCAAAAGATTTTTTGTTCTATGTCATTTCAGAAAACTTTAACATCCACCAAGCCCAGATCACAACCATGTTCGAGACTGGCTGGTCAACTGGCCATCCCAAGACCCTCAAACTCAGTGAGTCTAAATCAGAACTCACCACCTGCCCTCCAGTGCTTGCATTTCTTTCTTTTTAAAAAAAATTTTTTTTTAATGTTTATTTTGTTTTTGAAAGAGAGACAGAGTGCAAGCAGGGGAGGGGCAGAGAGAGAGGGAGACACAGAATCCGAAGCAGGCTCCAGGTTCCCAGCTGTCAGCACAGAGCCTGACATGGGACTCAAACCCACCAGCCGTGAGATCATGATCCGAGCTGAAGTCCGATGCTTAACTCAATAAGCTACCCAGGCAACCTGCTTGCATTTCTGATCTCAGTTAAGGAGCTGCTATCCACCCCAGCTATCCAATCAGAAACGTGGTAGTTATCCTACAACCCTATCTCCTCTCAACCCTCTCTCCACGTCTTCCAAATCCCTATGTCCTGGAGATTCCATTCTGTGCACACCCGCATCTCTGTCTCTTCCATCCTGGCTCACAGCTCCTGTTTCAATGTGTTGCTTCCCAGACTCCTCTGACGACACTGCCCCGGTGCATTGAGGCCCCCCCGCGTCCAATCTATCCAATGTTCCACCACAATAATCTTAATGAAACAATCCTGATCACGTTGTTCTTGCATTAAAACCCTTCAGTGGCTATTCCATCGACTATGGAATGATGTTCCAAGTCCAAAGCAGGGAATGTGATCCCCTACAGTCCAACCTCTCCAACCCCATGTCCCCATGCCTCACCTTGAACCCTCTGCCCTGGTCAGATGAGCTACGTGCCGTTCCCAGCACACGAGCCTGGCTCCCGTCTGATGGGGTGGCTCCTCCTGGTCAGAATATCCCCCTGCCTCTCTGCACCACCCCAAATATACTCATTGTGTGAACCCACCTCCTCCAGGAAACGTCTGCTCACACTCCACCCCGAAGGAAGCACCAGACAGCCCTAGCCTTAAGCCTCTGGCCAGTCTTCTCTCACGGTATCTACAACATGATCACACTTACTCAGGAACACAAGGAAGGCAGAAACTATCTCTTATCTCTTCAACCTCGGTGCCTAGCAGTGCCACCTGGTGCGTAGGACTTTAATAAATACTGGTTAAATGTGTGCATGTTTCAACGATCACATTCTAACGGCTCCAGAACTATTTTCCTGACCTTTCGCGTACTTTCAGTCTGGCTGCTTCTGATATGGAACTGCCTCTTATTTCACTTGCAAATCATCTGCGGAAGACCAAAACTACATCAGTACAGGAGATACGGAACCTTCTTATCCCCTGAGGAATCATTTCTCTGTTCTTTGTTCTTCAAAGAAGAATCACACTTCAAAGCCCTCCAACAGCTGGGAGTGAGAAACGATCGAAACGAATCCCTCCAAGTCCCTGCCCTCCCTGCTTCTCCATGCCCTCTCCCTAGAAGTGATTACTGACTCAGGCTCAGGGTTGAGACATTAATTAAAGGAGAATGATCGTGGTGTAAACCAAGACTGGCTCGTGATGTCTGTATCTGGGGGTCCCTTGCCCGTGTAGATGCAGAACAACCCTGAGAATAAAAACTGACTTCCCTGGTTGTGTGGCTTCTAAGCCTATGACAGAGTTACCTGAAAATAAAGGTGCCATTCTCAATTCAGCAGTGGCAGCCCCTGGGCCCCCGGTGGAGGCTCTGGAAGGCTCTGGGCCCACCCAGAATTCTACCTAAAGTGTCATATATTTGCGACGTGGCTGCAAATACCCTCTCCCCCAAGTGCTGATTTCATATTGGAAGATAAGCAATTTAAATAAATGTTTCATTAACATAGTGCTTTCCTGCTCGATGCTAATGTACTTAGAGTAATTTGTTTTCCCAAATTCTCTTCCATAGACTCGTTTCATGCAATCCTCCACAGGACAATCTGAAACTCTTTGGGTCCCTAATAGACAATCCAGAGAACCTAGAAACCAACCAAACAACCAAACAAATAAGCAAAAACCCTTACACTGAAAAGCTGTCGAGACCTATTTGTTCTGGAACACGTATCACACATGCTGCGGAACAGGACAGACCATCCTGACCATTTTGGTGGCCCTGGGTTCACAATGATGGCAACACAGCATAATTCAAAAGACACTACTGGTCCCAGGGAGACAAGTGGGAGAGGTGGGTTACACTGGAAGAATGTGAGTATGTAAGATATTGTCTTGACGCCCTATAAGGCATGTTCCCATTCCCCTTTGCTTATCTGTACATGAATTCTTGCTGTGTGTGGATTCCAAACCCCAAAAATTTCAAGGATATTTCCAACATCCTTCATTAATAGAAGCTCTTAAAAACTTCATAGCGTAATGCTCAGATACACTCCAAACGTGCAAAAGCAGGTACCATATAAGGGTTTGTTCCCCCAAACCTGTGAGACTCGGGGCAACAGCATGATCACAGTGATGTGGGCAGCTGGCTGGGCAACAAAAGACACAGGCATCTGGGTGGATCCAGCCACAGTGTTTTGGCTTTGTGTATGCTACTATGCTAGAGGCAAGATTTTGGTTCTATTACACATGGGAGCAAAAATAAAACCCAATGAAGAGGTGAAGCACTTGAGCAGTGCACTCTGTGGGATGGGCTGGGGGCCATGCACCGTGTGTGTGTGGCAGGAAGCAGAAGACCCATTAAAGAGCATGGAATAACCCTGGTCAATGGAGTTGGCTCTCCAGGCTCTGCCACAGAGGAGCCACAAGGTGTGGGACAAGTGACTCTACTCTGAGCTCCATCTCCTTCTTGTAAAAGAAAAGAAATGATAACAATACGAGCAGCAGGTGGCTACCCTGTGCTAAGCACTCACAACATAGCAGGTGCTGTTGAAAGCACTTTATAAACACTTGTTAGGCACCATCTCACCTACTCCCGAGGACCCCTGTGAGGGAGAGATCATTAATTCCAGTTCATGGAGAAGGGCTCAGAGTTCAGGGACCAGCCCACGGTCGCCCAGCTAGGGTGTGTTCAAAACCAAGTCCACCTGACTGCTGTTCTTTGGAAGAGTAGCTCCAATGACTGCCACAAAAGCTGTGAGATTATATATTATATATATATAATATATATAATATTTAATTGAAATGCCTTGGATTGTGAGTAGCTTGTTCTGTGAGTGTTCCGCAAGACGAGCAAACATTTCTAATAAATTTTAACTTGATAAACAAGCAATGTCTTGCAATATGAGTCGTATGTGACGCTGAACATCACATGATCACGACTGAGCCAATGGTTCTTGAAATTCACTTTGGTATACAAGGGCTTTGGGTTGCAAGCATATTTCTGAAACAAATTATACTCGCAAATCAGGATTTACTGCATATGCAAAATGTTCTGAATGCAACGTAAGAACATCAGTCATCGTTAACACAGCCCACCCCCTCCAGCGCTCGGATCACCCTCTTTGACCACCGCTGAGCAACTAGCTCCTGGCTGCAGCTCCTTCCCCTGGATTGGGACCCAACAATCCAAAGGTGGCTGGAGAAGGAGGCAGTGCCCCCACCCGGGTCACTTACTTTCTCAGAACTGCTATCTCGTTCTCTATGCTGCTCTCCTTGCCTTTCAGCGCCTTCTTCGGGATGCACTTCACCGCAAAGAGCCTGCCACTCGCCTTCTCTTCGGCTAAGACCACTTCAGAAAACGCCCCGCTGTGAACAAAAAGGGAGAAAAGGAAGCGGCTTAGACGCAGGAGTTGTGGCTCCTCCGATCCCACTACCAAGGTCTAAGGAATAATAACAACAATCGTCCGCATTACTGTTACTTTTTTTAGCACGCATAGCTCCCTACTGGACTTCTTGATGCAAACAAGTACCTTCGTGCAATGGGACATGTGGATGTCCACGTGGGTTTGGCCACCGCCCGGTGCCACCTGCCACCCCACAGAACACTGCAGCAGTGGCCTTTGAGTGAACAGGGACACTCCCGGAATGGCTCCTGTGGAGAAAGAGCATGCCCATCCCCTTGCCAGCCCCCACACCCAAGTAAATGACAAAGTAGTGCCAAAATTTCTAGCTTCCTCACAGGTCCTTCCATCCCAAGAAAATTTCAGAGCACGCTGCAAACATTAATTAATTCTTAGAGACAGGTAAGGATATCATTGAAGCATGAGCTGGTGCAACGCGTGGTATTGACATGGGGTTAATTAATTGGCAAAAACACACAAGTTTTCAATAAGCGGCTTATTTTTTTTTAAACAAACAAGCAAAAGCACACACGATGCCCGGAGTGGGGGAGACTTTTCTGCCTGAAAATGTAAACTGAACTCTGCAAAGGCAGAGCAGCAAAGGACATTCGGGATTGGAGAGCTCATTTCTCCGAGGAGGCTCTGCGGTCATCGAGCCCCAGAGCCAGCACCTCAGTGGCCACCACGTCACCCACCCTAGGTACCATACTCGGGCTGGGGGGCAGAACTTCCCTAAGGGCTCAAACAGGAATAGGTTCGTCCATTACCCACTCGAGGCCTCAGTAACTTGGGCCCTGTGCACACGGGCCATGGAGAAACCACTGTCCACTGAGTCACTCTCTGTCTCTAGACTTGTCAAGGACCAACTCTTTTTCCTTCAGAGGGACACTACACATGGCTTCTACACAGTTATAATTAGAGACAAACGCTCCTACATCAAAAGAAACCACTAGAAGGACCAATATCAACCCAATACCAGAGCCTGAGGGTCTGTTCTTCAGTCAACATCAAAGAGATGCTTAAGCAAGAATTTCAGACTTTCCTCTCCCTCTGCTTACCCATCTGACAGGGACACACATCCATCCACAGACCAAAAGAAATACAAATATATAGTTTTAAAGTCCCTTCTGGGGAGAAGAATTCACTCTACTTAGCACAGTAACTTGTGAGTCTTCAGACAGTGTTCTTTCTGGAACATAAACTTGAGATAAATATGTATCTATAGAATTATATAAACCCAAGGGGGAGAGGTTGGGGGTTCTACCAAAGAACCAAAGGAAAAATGTCAGAACCAAAGATCTTCTGCCCAAATCCACACATCGAGTAGGATTTTCCCTCACAGCACCACATGCCTTGCATCGACAGAAATCTTCCAGAATCAACTAGAACTACGATTATGAAATAGAAACACAAAAAACCCACAACAGATTGATCACAGAGTGATTAATGGAATCAGACGTTCCCAGCGGCGCTTGGTCACTGCCAACGGATTCCACCTACGGAAACCAATTCTTGGCAACTTTAGGGGATCCCCCAAACCCGGCTGTCTCTTCTCCTCACCTCTGTCTCGGGGACAGACTGACACGGATTCACCACACAACAAGGGTTCTCAGGTGGATGGAACCATGCACAATCATGTATATGGTCCCTTCTGCTATCCTCCAGGAGGTGGAACAAGGACGATGTTACAGATCAGAAGAATCAGTGAGGGAAGACGAGGAGTCTGGCACGATGGGTGACTTTCTACTGGGGAGTCCATGCATTTGTTTTCAGTTTCCCTATTTGCCACTTAGGTCCCTGATGCTGATGACACCACAGTGGTTCCTCTCCTGAGTTTGTTGAACTTACCAGGTCCATTTTCCACAAGGGAGAGAAGCCCTTTAGCAGCAGTGACCACTGCCAGACCTGTTAGACTTCCCCGCTGCCCCCTGCCCCACTCTGCACCCACCACACTCCCTCCTCTTCAGAATCTGCACCAAGAGTAACAGACTATGCCCAACACAGAGGAGGGATTCGGCTTGGGTAGCTATCAAGCGCTCAGAAGAGTAAGCACCTCCTTATTCCATGGACAGTTCTCTTCCTGGAAAACAGAGTGGGAAGTGAGGTTTCTGTGTGAATTGACCCCTGGGGCCATGACAGAAGAGGGAGGGAACTAGGTCCTCCATCAGAGCCAGTACTGGTGGGCTACTGCAAGACACTGAGGTCAAGGTGAGGCACTGGCACTCTTGGATCGAGGGCTCTCTGCCTTCATCCCTGACTTCAGGAGGGATGGACTATCTGTGACCCTGAGTGAGGGCAGGACAGTGGGACATAGATATGTAAGGGGCTTCACAGGCTAAGCAGCTGGGGCTTGACCACAAGTCACCTGTGAAAGGGGACAAGGCAGGCCCCTGATGGCCAAGGATGCCCCCAAGACTCCAGACATCTCCATCAACAGTTAACAAGTAGAATCACAAAGCCAAGGTTACGGTCCTATTCTCTCAGGCTGAAATGCAGTCTGCAATCCCATTTCTGGGCATGCTACCAAAAGAATCAATAGCAGGGACTCAGATATTTGTACACCCATGTTCACTGTCACATTATTCACAACAGCCGAAGGGTGGAAATGACCCAGATATGCATCAGTGGATGAATGGATAAACAAAATGTGATCTGTCCGTGCAGTGGACTATTATTCAGCCACAAAAAAAGAATGGAATTCTGACACCTGCTACAACATGGATGAACCCTGAAGACATTATACTAAACGAAATAGGCCAGAATCTGAAGGACAAGTATCATATGATTCCACTTACACAAAGTACCTAGGCTAGTCAAATTCATACCCAGAAAGTGGAACGGAGGTTGCCAGATTTGGGGAAGCAGAGAATGGGGAGTCAGTGTTCAATGGGGACAAAGTTTCTATTCGGGAAGACAAAAGATGTCCGGAGATGGATGGTGGTGATGGTTACATAACAATGTGAATTGTCTTAATGCCACTGAACCTCACACTTAAAAATGGCTAATGTGATACATTTCATGTTATGTTTCACCGCAAGAAAAAATAAAAAGTCTGCCCAGTTCTACTCAATGGCATTACCTGGGGATGGATGCACTGAAAAAACATGATAAATCTTTTCTCTCGTGGGGCGCCTGGGTGGCTCAGTCGGTTGAGCGTCCGACTTCAGCTCAGGTCACGATCTCACGGTTCGTGAGTTCGAGCCCCGCGTCAGGCTCTGGGCTAATGGCTCAGAGCCTGGAGCCTGCTTCCGATTCTGTGTCTCCCTCTCTCTCTGCCCCTCCCCCATTCATGCTCTGTCTCTCTCTGTCTCAAAAATAAATAAACATTAAAAAAATTTTTTAAAAAAAAGATATTTAAAAAAAAATCTTTTCTCTTGTTACCTCCTCAAGGAAAAAGAAATGAATAACTACAGGTGTTGGGGACCATGTGACACAAAGCGCTTTGGCGCCTGTCAACTAATCCAATTCTTACAGCATCCCAAAAAGTGTACAGGGAGTTAGTTACCTGTAACCCTCTGAGGTGCTTTTCCATACACTCTGCTGGGCCACCGTGTGCTGCTGGCAGAAGGAGCCTGCCTCTCAGGCAGGGAGGATGACAGCCACGGAGGGTCACCCTGCCTCAGCATGAGCTGCCATCCTTCCCTGAGCGTGCAAATCCCCACCTCACTTCCTCATTTAGCCCAACAATGCGCATTTACCTCCTTCCACAGACAAAGCTCTCTGGTCTTCCTAGGGGATATATGATTAGCATACATTGTTACTGTTCCTGCAATAAATAGAAATCACTTGAAGACACTTACCCCATTGCAGGAAAGCTAATTAAAAACACCAGAAGCAGAAACACATGAATGAAGAGTCTGGGCACTTGCAATGTAATTACATAACAAAGTAATGTGTGTGTCTGGGCCGGGGTGGGGGTTGGGGGTTGGGGCGAGGAGAGAAAAGGGAGGCAGGCTGGGAGGGGGCCTGTGGCAGGAAGGAAGTCAGCAAGAAAAATGATCTGAGTCCATAAAGGTTTCAGGCAACCCAATGAAATAAATTCCTAGGAACACAAGCAGGGACAGAGAGTTACAGAGTTTTAAAAATACAGAGAGGTCAGAGGAGGCTGTACTCCATCAGTGTGAAATACAAGCACAACACATTTAAAACTGAACGGTGGTTGGGGCGCCTGGGTGGCTCAGTCGGTTGAGCTTCCGACTTCGGCTCAGGTCATGATCTCGCAGTCGACGAGTTCAAGCCCAGCATCCAACTCTGTGCTGATGGCTGGGAGCCTGGAGCCTGCTTCGGATTCTGTGTCTCCTTCTCTCTCTGCCCCTCCCCCCCACTCATACTCTGTCTCCCTCTCTCTCTCAAAAATAAATATTCAAAAAAAAATTTTTTTAACTGAACAGTAGAGACTTCCAGCCAGACTGAGCGCACCTGCGTCTTGAAATGGCAGTCTGTGCGGTGTCCTGCTCCTGCCCGGCACCCAGGACCCCATGCTCTCTGCAGTCTGCCTCCCCAACCCCCAACCCCCACCGCCTGCCTGGGATCAGGTGGTCTGGGCCCCCTGAGGAGGGAGGGGGTCTCCCAATAGCTCAGTCCAATGCTTCCTCTTGCTGTTCATCCTAGCAGTTTCCTGTGTGGCCTCCTTCCTAAAACTCACTTCTTCTGGGTTCTACAACACAGTTCTTCCCTCCTCCTCCTCTTCCTCCCCCTCCTCCTATCAAAGGTTAGTGCACCCCCAGGCTGCATCTCCAATCTCCCTTCATCCTACTCCATCCCTTCCCCCTGGAAAATCTGTTATTTCCAGTTTCCACCACCTGTTTCCACATGGCCCCCTAACCTTTATCTAAATTTTAATCTCACTCATGTGCAAATCTCATCTTGCCAGCTGTCTACGAGAGCTTTCTAGCTCAATCTCCCAACCAGCCTCTCGAGAGCAGCGTCACCAAAATTACAGAACAGTATCTTCATCCCAAAACTTCTTCCTGGGTGCTGTCTCTCATTTCTACCAATGAGATACGAATGAATGTCTGCATTTCAACAATGCAGCCAAGAAACCTGTTTCACTCATCCATCTCTCGTTCAAGATCCCTGTCTGTTCTTCTATCCCTGCACCACTGCCCAGGTTCAAGTTCGGATTATTTCACTCTGGACTACTTCCAGGACCCTCTCCTGGCCCCTCTGCCCCCAGCTGCTTTCTCCAACCTGCTACTGGCATTACTTTTCTAAAGCGAAGATTATGTTGCTGCCCTACCTAAAACTCTGAGCTTTTGTGTCTAGAAGGTAAAGTTTCACCTCCTCTGCAAGTTATCGATGGCGCTCAAAGCTCTTCTCAACTTGACCCCAGCTTTGTGGGCTCATCTACTCTAGAGCCACCTTCGCCAACACAAACACACCCCGCTATACACACATCACCCCTACTCCCACACCACATCAGTCAACTGGCGGCATGCCCTTTCAGACCACTGACCTTGCTTCAAGTCCTGCCCACTTCTCCACTTCCTCAGACATCATTCCTTTTTCTTTCTGCTTGGCGAAATTCCACGTATGTTTTAAAGGACCCAGCTCGTATACTTCCCTCTCTTTGTAGGCTTTCTCAGTTGCCTCCCCACCCGAAGGCCCTCATTCTGAGACTTGTACATTTGGCTTACACCTGCATTATCCCACTTACACATTCCACTGGGGCCTTTATGTACTTTCCCACGTGACAGCAGGTGTCCTAAGCCACGCTTTCCTGTGTCTCCATCCCTAGCAATACCAGCACCAAACTGGATGATCAGTTTGGACGATCTGAGGCTCTAGTCTGTGTCCCCATCTAGCTTTCTACATTTCCCCTGTGCCATAGACACCCAAGATAAATGATACACTCTTGACCTTCCTCTCTGTGTTGAGGGAAATAATACAGTCCCTTTCCTCCTTCATAACGCATTCCTCCACATTTGTATGCAAGTCTATGCAGAAAGAACCTCAAAGCTTTCTCTCAAAGCATAAAAATTCTTTGAGACTTTCCCGATACATTTTAAAGCCCCAATGTTTATATAAAGCAGCACTACCAACAATAAGCCAAATTATGGAAAGAGCGCAAATGCCCAACAACTGATGAATGGATTAAGAAGATGTGGTACACACACACACACACACGCACACGCACACACACACAATGGAGTATTACTCGGTGATGAAAAAGAATGAAATCTCGTCATATGCAACAATGTGGATGGAACTGGAGGGTATTATGCTAAGTGACATAAGTCAGTCAGAGACAGACAAGATACCATATGATTTCACTCTCATATGTGGAATTTAAAAAACACAACAGATGAACACAAGGGAAGGGAAGGAAAAGTAAGATAAAAACAGAGAGGCAGGCAAACCATGAAAGACTCTTAAATCCAGAGAACAAACTGAGGGTTGCTGGAGGGGAGGCGGGTGGGGGGATGGGCTAAGTGGGCGAGGAGCATTGAGGAGGGCACTTGTTGGGATGAGCCCTAGGTGTCATATGTAAGGGATGAACCACTGGGTTCTACTCCTGAAGCCAAGACTACTGTAGGCTAAATAACTTGAGAATAAATTAATATTAAAAAAAAGTGCACACTTGTGTGCCAGAGTGCTTCAGTAATATTCTACAGTTGCAGAATCCCAAGATCACTCTCTGTCCTGTTAAAAATATAAAATCAGTGACATTGTGAGATGATATTTCTCCCCATAAACCTTCATCCTGGTTAAATAAGTCAAATTTGGGAGGAAAGAGTAGAGGGCAGATTTTTTAGACGTTTGAAAGGACTTTAGAAAATGCATGTTCATGGGAGAAATAAAAATCCCAGTGTTTTAAAAACTGCATTTTTCAGGATGTCACAACATACTTATTTGATTTTTAAAGAACACTAACATTCCATTTTTGAAAAACATACCAAGTCTCCATCTAAATTAAATCTCTGTGACCAATTACTGAAAAGGTCAAACAAAAAATTATTCTTGAAACGCTAAATATTTTCAGCTCCTGAAGATAAGCTGTACAAATTACAAAAGTTGAAACCTTCCCCTTTTTCTTCTACATTTCAAAGAAAATCAAATCTCATCACCTGGAGGCAGCTCGCTCTGATTGCAAGCCAGGCACCCAGGAGGAAGTAAACAATGTTTTGCTAGCTGAATTTCCAAGACTTGAGGAAATGTCACATTTTCTGTATTGACTAAAGAATTCTAAACAACTACTTTTGCTTTTAACTTCATAAATGATGGCTTTGAAAAGGGCCGTTTCTTTTTGCTTTACCTAGTCAGCTGTGAGAAGGAACTCCACCGCGGTAAGGGTGGGCCATCCAGGACTTAGACTGTGTCTGCTATAAAGCCCTCCCCGCCCCTCCCCTGGGCTCTGGGAATTCCTTACACTCCCGAGTGGCCTGAAAATGCAGCATTTAATGGTTTTGTGAACTACCTGCCTGTTGTTAAAAAGAAATTCCTAGAGCCACTCAGGAAGCCATACCTTACCTCCAGATCTGCTACTATATACCGTCTTAGCCCTGGTTTCAGCTCCGCAGTTTCATTTACCCACAGTCAGTCAAGTACTAGAAGCACACGAGTCCCCTCCTGCCAATATGTAGCCTCATGCTCTGTCACAGTGTTCACCTCGCTTCATCTCATCAGATAGGCGTTTAATCATCTCACGTCCTCACAAGAAGGATGAGTACAGCACAAGAAGACATTTTAAGAGAAACTATACCCATGCAACTCTTATTACAGCATATTGTTAAAATTGCTCTATTTGATTGTTACTGTTGACCAATCTCTTACCATGCCTAAGTTATTAATTACACTTCATTGTAAGCATGCATGTATAAGAAAAAACATACTATATGTAGTGTTCAGTGTTATCTGCAATTTCAGGCATCCACTGAGGGGGGGGCAGGGGCAGGGCACAGATGAGGGGGACCAGAACTCAGAGCTCAGCCATGCCCAGAGCTACACTGGCTAACCCACCTACTCACTACCAGTTATTAACCATAAAAGCAAAAACAAGATTCGATGAATTCTGCTTTCCAAATTGTTAAAAAATGTTTATTTATTTTTGAAAGAGAGAGAGAGAGAGAGAGACAGAGTACAAGCGGGGGAGGGGCAGAGAGCGAGAGAGACACAGAATCCCAAGCAGGCTCCAGGCTCTGAGCCATCAGCACAAAGCCCGACCCGGGGTTTGAACTCATGAACTGCATGATCATGACCTGAGCCCAAGCTGGACACTAAACCAACTGAGCCACCCAGGCACCAACCGCTTTCCCAATTTCTAGTGATCTTTACCATGAAGTTGTTAAGAACAAATATCAGAGAGTATTTAGAAAGGGTAGTGCATGTGCTGACTGCTTTAAGTGCATATATTTTAAAAACAAATTATTTTCTCATACAACAGCAATTTAATCACAAAACAGACATTTAGCCTCCAACAACCTACAGCAACTTGCACACTGCAGATGTTCTACCAACGTCCATCCAACTGAACTGGTGATACCTTAAAAAGACAGATGCCCCTGGGATGCCTGGGTGGCTCAGTTGGTTAAGTATCCGACTTCGACTCAGGTCATGATCTCACGGTCCGTGAGTTCGAGCCCCACATCGGGCTCTGTGCTGACAGCTCGGAGCCTGGAGCCTGCTTCGGATTCTGTGTCTCCCTCTCTCTCTGCCCCTCCCCCACTCGAGCTCTGTCTATCTCTGTCTCTCAAAAATAATAAATAAAAATGTTGAAGAATTTTTAAATATTAAATGACAGATGCCTCTGATTTTCCACAAGAATCAGGAATTCCAGAGCTGTCGTTCTGGTTCACGATAGCTCACTAAACCAATCGCTCAGTAAAATTATATCCATCCCAAATTAGACCAAGAAATAATCAGATGGCACTGAAACGATCTGCCCTATTCGCTTAGAGTCAGCTATTATTGGATCATTGCCTTCTTGTTCTTTTTAGTCATTTGACATACAAATCAGATTGACTGTGTTATTAACTGTATTAACACCGTTGCCGCTAGCCCATTACCATTCCTGTGCCCTGTGACTGGGCAGACAGACGTTACCCCCAGGCCTTGGGCCATAAATTAAAATGTTCTTTTCCACTAAGCATACTATTTCCCCCAGTGTTAGGCCAGGACAATATTAAAGGCTGAAGGGAGGAAAAAATGGAAAAGAAACCACACAGTGAAAAATGAAGGTGGTGACCCTTGGCTTCAGAGCATCTAAGAAATAGACAGATGTCTTTTAGACCTATTGTTCCAGACCAGAATCAACTCTTAAAGTAAGAAAACCTGTCTGCTAACTCTCATGATAATCTTACTGACCCCAGAGAACCCAAACAGATAAAAACAGTAGTGGGAGTCAGATGGTGTGAGCAACTCTCCAGGCAGAAATGAGACAATTTCAGAAGTGGCAGAAACTCTTTCCAGTTTGATCTCTGATCTACAATCTCCACTAATTCACACACCACTGATGACATTTTGTAGTGCTGATTCAGTCCACTGACAAGCAAACAAAGCAAAAACACATTTTGTTTTCACACACAGGCTTCAAGAACACATATGCGTATGAAAATTGGTATCCCACTTAGATAGGACATCTGCTCATTAAAGTGTGCCTTCTAAGCTCCTGGGTGGCTCAGTCAGTTGAGCACCTGATTCTTGGTATCTGCTCAGGTCATGATCCTAGGGATTGAATCCCGAGTCAGCCTTCACACTGAGTGTGGAGCCTGCTTAGGATTCTCTCTTTCCCCCTGTGGCCCCCTCACCTCTCTCTCTCTCTCTCTCTCTCTCTAAGATAAAAAAATAAAATAATAATAATAAAGTATGTGTTCTAAAACCTCTACTTAGCAATTACATAGAAAGCCAGATGTTTGGGGCACCTGGGGGGCTCAGTCCCCTGAGTGTCCAACTTCCACCTGGGTCATGATATCACGGTGCATGAGTTCAAGCCCCGCGTGGGGCTCTGTGCTGACAGCACAGAGCCCAGAGCCTGCTTCGGATTCTGTGCCTCCCTCTCTCTCTGCCCCTCCCCCACTTGCGCTCTGTCTCTCTCAAAAATAAACATTAAAAAAAAAAAAGAAAACCATATGTTTATGTGAATGCTTAAATTAAAAGTATCAAAATTCTACTTCTTAAAAAACTAGGCCCTTATGAATTGGTACCTGTGTCTCACCAACCAGTTCAAATTAGAGGCATATCCTTAACCTTAGTTAAGTTATGCATACAAATAGGGAGGCTCCTGCTAAAAATAGCCCTTCTTTTTTCACTCAAAAAAAAAAAATCCCATTTTCCTCTTCCACTTGGTAAATCCCACAATGACTAGCAAATTCCCCTAATAGCTTTGAGAACCGTGACGAAACATTCTTAAATATTCATACCACTGGCGTGATTTTTGCCCAGATCAATTCTCATTCTGACTACATCCCTGCATCTAAAACCACGGGCGCAGTTCGCGTTGTGACAATGCTCGTCACAGGGGAAGGCATCAAAATGCCAGCACAGTCACTGCGTGTCACAGCTCTGGTTCCTTGAGGTCTTTCTGCGGAGCTAAATCTTCATGCTAATTGCTTCACGGATCCCAATGCAGAAGACAAATACATTCCAAATGAATGCATGCTGCCTGCTTCCTTCAAGAACACAACTTTTTGGCCTTTACCTCTCTGACAGGGTCTCACATTTTATCTCCGCCCTTTTCCAGACGCTTGTGAAAGGTCGATGTGGAGCCTGACGACACCAGTCATTTTTTCTTAGCTCACCAACAGGGAGCATTAAAGGAAGCCTGCTTTGGGGAGGCGGGGACAGGACAAAAGATTCAGTTCTTCTGGAATCACAAAGCCTCCTATAGCCACAGCCAAAAAACTACTAACACTGAAAGGCACAGAAAGTGTCCGTGTGGGCCGCATATGCACTTGGTGCAAGGGTATATTTCACTTGGATGATAAAGGTTGAAGGGGTTTTGGACAGCCCCCGCCCCCTCCCAAAATGTGCCCCTTTGGCATGTGGATTATTTTGAGCTAAAGGCACTTGACATCTTGCAGGCTCAAGAGAAACTTCTGTCCCTCCCTTAACCACACGGTAAAATCTAAACTGGAGGCATTTCTCAGAATAAAGATTACTAACAGAGACAAATTTTATCTGAGTGACCCATCTGTATGGCAGGGCAAACAACGGATTAGCAAACATCTCTTGTCGCCCAGAGAAGTGCATTCTTTTCCTCTGAGGTCCAGACCCCTGCCCCCTTGTCCTTAGCTCAGAGAGACACAGACACCTCATTTTCCCTGTCTTTGCAATTCCCAGGTGTATGTGGATTTCCTGTATGTTTGCCTATTACATTGCATTTTCTTGGTGCAAAGAGTTTTTATTTTCCCTTGTTCTTTTGTCTCAGGTCAATTTGATTCTTAGTCCAGAGAGAAGGACCTTTGAGGGGACAGGAATTCTTGCTCCTCGATAAGGTAATGACGTGGAGGAAAGTGGCGCTCCCAGCGTATTGTCCACCTCTCTTCGTTAACTGTGCAGTGCTCGCAGGCGGTGCATCTCGTCGTGGTCTGCAGAGGTCTCCTGTTGGACAAAGCATCTCCATGCCGAAGTGGCTCTTCAGGGTGGTCCTCGTCCTCACTCCCACCCCTTACGGTAAGGAAACCAAAACTAGAGGACACTCAAGTCCTCCTTCTCCTGTGACTGCTACAAAGATCCCATGTCCTCCTAACAGCAGACACATAGCTTTTATAGGGGCCAGTGGACAACATCATCAAATGGTGGGCAAAACCTTAACAGTGAAGCTGGGGTGGCTGCTTATGATAACCCCAGCTGGCCCACCATCACGTGGCCATTCCTACTCCCTGGGGCCCTCTGGAAAGCTCTGATTTTAAGTCCTTTTTTATGTTTATTTTAATTCTGGTTAAGGGCAGATGGATCCACAGGTAACTTGAGGGAAAGCCTTTTTTTTAATTTTTTTAAATTTTTGAGAGAGAGACAAAGAGCGCGTGAGCACGAGTGGGGGGAAGGGCAGAGAGAGAGAGGGAGACGTAGAATCTGAAGCAGGCTCCAGGCTCTGAGCTGTCAGCACAGAGCCCGACCTGGGTCTCAAACTCACAAACCATGAGCTCATGACTTGAGCCGAATCAGATACTCAACCGACTGAGTCACCCAAGTGCCCCAAAGGAAGTCTTTTAAGTTCCATGCCAGCCAAACTCACATATCAATATCCTTTCTAATTAGTTTTTCAAGATCCCGCATTAAAAAAGAGTCCTTATTGGTATAGTAATTACTAAATTAAAAGGACTTTTGGCTATACCTATGTAAGAAAAAAAAAAAGTCTATCAGGGCCCCTGGGTGGCTTAGTCGGTTAAGCGGCTGACTTCGGCTCAGGTCATGATCTCGCGGTTCATGAGTCCAAGCCCTGCATCGGGCTCTATGCTGACACCTCAGAGCCTGGAGCCTGCTTCAGATTCTGTTTCCATCTCTCTCTGCCCCATCCCTGCTCACGCTGTGTCTCTCTGTCAAAAATAAATTAAAAATAATTTTTTTAATTAAAAAGTCTATCAATAACCTGATTAAAAAAAAAATCAAAAGCTTGAGGAGTACCTGACTGGTTCAGTCAGTGGAGCATGTGACATTTGATCTCAGGGTCATGAGTTCAAGCCCCACGTTTGGTAGAGATTACTTAAAAATAAAATCTTATAAAAAAAAAAAAAGCTTGAAATACCAAAACATTGGAAATATTCAAAATATCTATCTATAATAGGGGACTGGTTAGGTAAATTAGAATCTAAAAATACAGTGGAGTACTACACAGCCATTTAAAATAATTAAGTAAATTTATGTGTGCTGATAAAGAATTATCCCCAAGATATACTGTTAGGTGAAAAAAAAAGAAGGTACAAAGTGCCCACTGTGTTCCCATTTGCATAACACAGACACAAAGACAGACATACACACAGACACACACACACACAATCTCTGGAAAGAGACAAGAAACAAGTTACACCGTTGCCTCCAGCAAGAGGCCTAAGAATGAGGAGAGTTAGTTATTATCTATTTTACTATGTACATGCACTGTTTTTCTATTAAAAGTTACTTAATGGGGGCGCCTGGGCGGCTCAGTTGGTTAAGCATCTGACTTTGGCTCAGGTCATGAACTCGAGGTTGGTGAATTTGAGCCCCACGTCGGGCTCTGTGCTGAACAGCTCAGAGCCTGGAGCCTGCTTCAGATTCTGTGTCTCCCTCTCTCTCTGCCCTTCCCCTGCTTGTACTCTCTCTCTCTCTCTCTCTCTCTTTTCTCTCTCTCTCTCTCTCTCTCAAAAATAAATTAAATGAATTTTTTTAATTCATTAAATGAATTAAATGAAACATTAAAAAAAAATTTAAAGAGTTATTTAATGAACTAGAGAAAATTTTTGAAAGCGACGGTGAGAACAATCGATAATCGTCTATGCAAAATGACTATCCAGCTAATGAAAGCCTCTAACTAGATCCATCTAGCTACACCTACTATGAAATGTTAGTAACAACCCCATTAGACAGTGAAGTTTTAACCCTTTGTGATGTCTGGATATCTAAATAGGGAAAAACACCTGGTACGAATCGGCCTCATGTACCTGGTTCCCAATTAGCCCAGATACCTTCACCAATGAAGATATTCAATAGCTTTTTCACAAGAAAAAGGGGGGGGGGGGTGTGGGTCAAGGGACTTTTCTTCATAGAGATCACTGATACATAACATCAGGGAACTCACTTGTAGGGAAGGGGGAAGCTGACATGGGCTCTGAAGGACGAGTATGTTTCAACAGGTAAAAACATGAGGGGAGAAGAAAGGCAGGCAAGAAAGGCAGGTTGACAGAACAGAAGCAGAACATAGCCCAGAGCCAGGCCCTCAACAGGGCAGATGCTAAACACACGGGGGCATTGTGGGGAGAGAGAAATGTTTTGTGTATGTGTGCAGAGCACATCGCGAAAAAACAAACTTTATGTATGTGTGTGTAAAACTACAAAACGCACCACTGATGCTCACAGCACCTAGAATAATGGCCCCCTAGGGCTATCCACACCCTGATCCCTGGGGTCTGTGAATGTTAGCTTATGTGGCAAAAGGGACTTTGCAGCTGTGATTAGATTAAGGGTCTTAAAATGGGGCTGTTGTGCTGGATAACCCTGGTGGCTCAGTGTAATGGCAAGGGTCCTTACAAGAGGCGGGCAGGAGGACAGAATCGGACGAGATGGTGTGCTGGCAACAGTGGTCAGAGAGATGTTGTCGCAGAAGGGGACGAGAGCTAAGGCATGCCAGCAACTTCTAGAAGCTTCAAAAAAAGCTAAGAATGGGTTCTCCTTAGATGCCCTAGAAGGGACAGAGTCCTGCCAACATCTTTATTTTGCCTCTAAGGCCCACTGGAGGACTTCAGACTGGAACAGGAAGACAAAACTGTGAAGTCTTAGTCCACCAAAATCTGTGGCAATTTGTTACAGCAGCAATAAGAATCCAATACAAATACAAGTCTATATTAATAGTATTCATCTCTATTTTACAGATGAGGAAACTGACCTCATCAAGGTTCAACAACTTGTCCAAATCTCAAAGACGAGGACTCAAACCCAGGTGTGAAGGCTGGATGGAGTGCTGTCACCGGACCAGTAGCTGGAGACACACTATGGACATTGCAGAGATCAGAGGGAAGAGTGTCAGTGCCACAGGCAGTAACAAGGCATGAGGTTTTGAACAAAAGAGGGAAAGGAACAGAGCTGACTAAAATATGGTATTCTCGGTCTGATCAAACATGTCATAGGCAACTGTGTTCTTTTACATCAGTTTGAACAGAAACAGAGAAGTGTCCTCCCTGACAAAGGGATATGGCTTGGCCATGTAAGAAATCCATTTATGGCAAACATACTCATGCTTATGCTACAGATGCTTTCTACATTTGCAACTTGAAAATTACCTTCCCTTTCTTTTTACCTTAGTAAGTGATAAGTCCATAATTGGCTGAATCTCCCTACACTAACCAATTAAATGCCTTGCACATCTTTTCGTAACTGAGCTGTACTGTTTACAGATGGTTCCATAAACAAAGTGGTAAAGAGAACTTGGTCAAGATGCAAGACTAAAGCCTTATTAGATTATTTCTAAAAGCATATGCCGATAATTTTCCAATTCTATCAATAATCCTGCATGATAACATCATGCCTACTTGATAGCTGAGAAAACTTCAGTTCAAAGAGGTTAAAAATTTTACGAATGAGGTAACAAGTGATATTCTAACCCTGGCCTGTTGCCAGAATCATGCTTTTTCATTTTTAGCCAATGCCATCTCTTCAGGTATAGTTAATTTCATAATTGAGAAAAGGTAACAAGATTGCAAAGGGTGCAGAGATTTTTTTTGCTATATTTTGCCCCCAAAAAAGAATGTCCAAATTCCCACCCACACTAAATCAACAGCAATCTGGGCTCTGATGGGAAAATTCACTGAAATTTTCTTAGCCAGACAACCCTCTGGCTAATAACTTTGGCTTCTTTCTAAGTTTCTGACAATGTTTGCCCATTTCAATCCCAAGGACTGAAAACAGAAGGTTCCCTTGCCTCCGACTTCCAGGTGCCCACACTCTCTGTTAAAGGACACTGGAAGAATTTTCAGTTTGAACTTTCTGTTCGTGTTCTGAGTCTACTCTTCAGTGTTTTAAAACTGGGCCCCCTCTTTATTGCCTTTCTATGTTAAAATTCTACATGATAATTTGTATTCTTTTCAAAAGTACAAAAACACAATAGACTCAAGATTGACCCTTGTATTTCCTCACCTGCTAATTCCTCTTTCTAAACTGCCCGCACATCTCATTATCCATTTCCTGATTAATAGAGTGAACTTCATCTTCAAGCACAAGTGACAAGTTCTGCCATTTCCTAAAACATGATCACATTAACACTGTCCCAGCTGAAAGAAAAGTTCATACATTCCTAGGCATTTGTGCCTTGGTACCCAGCTTTATTCACCAATCACACACAACACAAACTACCAAGCAATTTGTGGGGAGGTGCTGATGACGACGTTACTTCTGGATGAAAATGAGAATAAGTCTGCCTAGTGGCTACCCACAAAACCCAAAGGTCATCCCCTGAGATACCACTGCACACAAAACGGAGGCCAGAAGCACAAGGATACTGTCCTTTGAGCTTTTCTCAATGACTCAGCCATGGAAGTGATGACCCATCGCAGAGATGATGGACATGAATGGAAGGTCTGCTCTACCTCTGCCAGCCCTGGCCATTCTCAGATGATAGGAAGGGTGCCCTGAATGCTCTGATCCCCGCAGACACCATCAGCCCTGGCCCCAGGCTGCTTGGCTGCTTCCGTCGAGGCAGAGAAACATGCTGTTGGCACATCACATCCATGTCTTTCCCCGTGCAAGGCAGAAGGCACCCATTACAAACTCCACGGCTCTGCTTCCTGGAAAGTGCACTACTGAGGGGGGTGCTGCTCTGAGGTGTGTGAGATTCCCCAGGGCAGGTAATTTGAGGGGTTCCAAAAAGCTTGCTTGCCCAGAAACATCTCTCCAAATTGGCCCATTGAAGAGCTGGAGACACTTCTTTGGGTCAGGGACATATCTACAGACATCTCTGCTAAAGCCCAATGTGTCTCCTGGGAGCCACATGCGCACCTGCTCGGCGTTAAGTCCTGATGACAGTGATTAAGGACCCATACTTCAGTCATTAGTTAGCTCTGGCCCCGGGAAGGTAGACCCCACCATCACAGAAACCTGAACTACAAACTGGAGCTGACCACTATACGAGGCACGGTCACCTTGCACTGTTTCCGCAGGTGGTGAGGCACGGTGGCAACGTCCCCTGGCCCCGCTGCTGCTGCCTCGGCGAGCAGGTCGCACATCTGCGAGCTGGCAGGGGAGTAAACAGCACGGGCTGCCCAGTCTGCAAAGGACTAGTGAGCCCTGTGATACGCCAGGCCCTGGGGATATGGAGGCCAATGGAAGGCACATTCTGCCCCACGAAGCTCCCACGCCAGCCAGAGGGGGCCAGACTGTAAACAAACACATGTGCCAGGTGTTGGTAAGAGCTAGAAACAAAGATAAAGTGGTGGTGGGGGGGGGGGGCAGGGGAGACAGAGTGTGCATTGATGGAGGGGGTGGCCGGGGTAGGCACTTTGCTGAGGACTGAGCGGCACAGGGAAGAGATCACGGGCAGATCTAGAAGACTTTTCCAAGCCAGGGAACCATGCATGAAGGGCCCACAGCTGTGTGAAGGAGGGCGAGGCAGGATCATGAGATCCACAAAGAGCGTTAGCACCCGTGGTTCACGGCAAGGGTTCGGTGGGGTCTGGGGTACTGTTCCTGAAAGATCTCCATTCCACTGATGGTGCGACACATCTTACTTCCGTGTGAGAGCTTTAAAAAAAAAGCACAAAGGCTCAAGGCGGGCACTGGCTTCACAGATGCTATCATTCTAGCTAACTTAACAATATTCTCATGCTCCCTAATAAAAAAGCAGAATTGATCGTGATTTAGTCAAAGTTCCTCGAGACGGCGAGAAGGCCCTTCGTTCTAGCCTGAGTGATGTCACACAGCTGCTTAAACTCACCCTGGTTTTGCCTCAGTTTGGCCACGTGCAAGGTGGAGACGGTGCCCCACCTTCTGCGTCAGGTGGGGCCCGCTAAGGTACACGCCGGGCCCGCCCTCTGACCCCCTGTGGTCACAGGCTCACACCCCAGGGGCTTGGCCGCCCGCGCTCCTGGTGTGTGTCTTCTGGACTGTGCTGGCCGCGTGGAGAATAATAACGCTACTCTGCATGGAATCGCTTATCTGCTGGACGCCCAACAACTGGTCTGTACCTTTCTGGAACGGGCACTTCATCCTCATAACGGCTAAAGCCATTTCACATGCCCGTCCACAAAGGAGGCTATGGAAATATATCCAAACCACACACGCACACAAATAGAACACTAAAACGATTTAACTTTTTTTTTCTTTTGCCAAATACTTTGATGCTTCTGAAAAGTATGCTTAAAAATAGAAACTGGAACACCAATTGTTTTCACCATTAGATCAGATCTACCTCACCAGCAGCAGCAAAATGAACCCCTTTCTCTACCCACTGCTGCCTGCCTTTCTCCTCTAAGGAAACAACAAAAAAAAAATCACTACGTCTCAACCCTCATAAATGGCAGGAGCCAAAGAGATCCTCTGTCGGTCTCCAGGATGCTCCAGTCCTGGCATCTTTCCTCAGGGTAAACACCAGGGACAATTACAATGACTTTGTTTCTTTACTTGGTTTTTAAACAAATGTACCAGCCCAGGTCTCCCAAGTGTGCACGGCTACCAGCTGGCCATCCCTCTCTCTCACTCTGTGAGCTTCACGGTACTTGAACAGAAAAGATCAAAGTATAAATTTTTCAACGGAAAAGATAAGGGGTGCCTGCGTGGCTCAGCTGGTTAAGCATCTGACTTCAGCTCAGGTCATGATCTCACAGTTCATGAGTTTAAGCCCCATATCGGCTCTGTGCTGACATTTGGAGCCTGGAGCCTGGAGCCTGGAGCCTGCTTTGAATTCTGTGTCTCCTGTCTCTCTGCCCCTCCCCCACTCGTGCTCTGTCTCTGTCTCAAAAAATAAACGTTAAATGAAAAAGATGAGAATATATGTCACATCCTTGTTCCTCAGCAGAGCATTGGATACTCAGGCAAATAATATGTAGTCAATGATATTTAGTAAATGGTAAATCCTTCGCCATGCTGTAATAACATACCTAGAAAATCTGGGTTCTCTAAAGATGCTGCTTAAATTTCTAAGTAAAAGCTACAGTAAAAATGTTGGAAACATGTTAGGAGAAAAGAATTAAAAGGTATGCATCAGTTAATGTCCATGAGCAAGACACAAAACCCAAAAATCATGTTGGAAAAGAGAAATGGTCAAGTCTTACAATTAAGAAATCAAGGCATAGTAAAAGTTAGCACAAGCAAAGTAAAAAGAGTAACAGGCTAGGGCCGGGGTGAAGGAATAATTGCGACCTGCAGGACAAAAACTTAACATCCCAGTGACACCAAGGGCTGTCACAGAGGCTGCCCCCCCCCCACCTCTAGGGAGCACTGATCACAGAAACCACGCCCAGTTGATATGCTCTGGTCTTGCAATTCAGTGTGGGCAAGGATACAATCACGCAGTTCACAGAATGGCCAATGAACATATTAACTGCTGCCCAACCTTACTAGTAGTCCAGGAAATGAGAAATAAAACCTCAACAGGACAGCTTCCTTCCCATCAGGCTGGAAAAAGGTCACTTTACGGGCTGCCTGTCAATTGCCAAAACATTCTTGGAAACTAACCCGGCTGCACCTGTTAACTTTCATCTTAAGAAACCTACCCTATAGAAATAAAAACATTACATAAGGATGTATGTGTAAAAATACTTACTGCAGCACTGTAAGTAGTGGAAAATAACGAAAGTACTGTGAATGCTCAGTAATGGGGGAATAGTGCATCCATGCCATGGAATATTATACATCTAATGAAGAATTAGAGCTACGTGTATTTACCTAAAGGGGTGCAATATCCCAATTAATCTACAGGGATGTAAATATCCCAAATGACTAAAGTAAGCTATGCTACAGTCATCCAGTGGAATACTCTAGCAGTTAAATTAAATGATGAAATCTACATGTATTAACATAACAATAGGTGAGAAGAAGCAGGTTACTAAGAGATACTGACAGTATAGGTTCCATTTAGGTCCTCTACAAGACGCACACACATATACACCGATAATCATAAGGCCCTACAACTGCTGGAACATAAAGTACGGACATATGGAGAAAAAGTCTCAGGGCTCCTGGATGGCTCAGTTGGTTAAGCATCCAACTTTTGTTCAGGTCATGATCTCGCAGTTTGTGAGTTCAAGCCACGCATTGGGCTCTGGGCTGACAGCTCAGAGCCTGGAGCCTGCTTCAGATTCTGTGTCTCCCTCTCTCTTTGCCCCTCCCTTGCGCACTCTGTCTCTCAGAAATAAATAAACCTTAAAAATGTTTTTAAAAAGTCTGAAGACACATAATGAAAATGGATAGCAGCTTCAGGAACAGGTTGACCCTGGGAAGAAAGGGAATGGGGTGTGTCTCCATAACCGGATCCTGTGCCCAAGACATTTTTGAGGGAGAAGTCAGAAGCAAATAAGGCAAAATGTTTATCAACATTTGCTTAATCTGGGTGGGGGTTACCCAGTAATCTGTTCATTTATTTTTCTGTACCTTGTGGGAAATAGGAGTATTTCATGATTTTTTAAAAACTTTAACCTGAGGCAGAATAGCCATCGGTGCCTTCACAAAACTGCAGAGCTGGGGGCATGCAAGGAGGGAGGCCCTGGGGCCCAGTTTCCTTGGGACAGGCCCAGTTTATGCATGGCAACACAGCACAGTAACTCACAGACCTGATGTTCATTCATGAGGCACATTCGCTGAACCTCAATGAGCCCGTCTCCTCCTCAGTACAATGGGGCGAAGTGAGACCACATACCTCATGGGGCTGTTGTAAGGGTTAAATGGAAAGATGGAAATTGTACACTTACTCCTTAGGGTGATCAGGAAATACCAATTATTTTGATGAGGCGATAGGGCCTACAATGAAAACGTTCACAGAACATCATAAGAACACAGAGAAAAGAACAAAACGTGCCTGGCCAAAACTGAGCACTGGACTTTTGCAAAGCAAGGGCATATGAGTACCCTTTTGGGAGCAGAAATTTTCTAGAGTAAACTTTGATCTAGTAAAGAGAAGGCCCCGTCTAGGTTCAGAGCACATGACCAACAGGGTTAGGATGCAACCACAGAAGCCTGGTGCCCCTTCCAATGGCCTCCACATGTTGGCCAAATAGTGTCAACTTTAACTATTTAACTCCTGGCCTCATTATTTCTTTGAGCTGATTTCATCGAGGACTTCTTGGCCATTCTCATGAGATGTACACATCATATTAGTAGGGCACAGTGACCCACTAATGATGACAGAAGAAGAGAATAAAGTCCCCGCTTTCACACGGTTAGAGAACAAAAACCAAGACCCAAGAAACATTGGACAAACAGAAACAAGTCACTGTGGAATCTGGAGCGAAATGTGGCAGTATGGACAAGAAGCCGGAGAGTGGGGAACATGGTAAAGACTAGCATCACCACACAGACCCAGGAAGGAGGAGGCCCAACCCGGGAGAACCAGAACAGGAAGAGGGTCCGTGGGAAAAATGAGCGGAAGCTGCAACTAAGACTCATTCCACGTCTCAGTACATTCAAACGTCTTTACCAGTAACAGAATCCCAACAGCCAGTGGTTGGCTACTCCCAAACCCATTACCCCCTCACTGCAGGCACAGAGCTAACTGCTAGCTATCACCTTTCAGGTACTTGTGGCCGTGTGACTGAGCTCTGGCCAATGGAGCATAAGTGGATGATGTGGGCCCTTCCCGGTTGGCCCAGAAACACCTCCCACACAAGACTCTCCATTCTTGCTCACCATATGTCCACTCGGTTCAAGGACGCAGGTCCTAGAAGAGGGTATTGCCATAGATACACGGAGCCTGGCACTCTCAGTCCCCATGGGAGAGGCCTACTGGCAAGGAGGGACATCTGTGCTGTATTTTTATGAGAAAAAAATAAAGGCCTATTGTGTGAAGCCAGTACATTTGGGGGCTTATTTGTTACAACAGCTAACATTATTCTCATATACCACACTGCAAAGTTACATTTCTGAACTTCCCTGTCAGCTAGAGGTGGCCAGTGAGATTGAAGCCAAAGTCATCATGCGAGGCTTACGTAGCAACTCTTTTAAAGGAGAACTGATTTGGCTGTGAGGCATATTCCTTGGTCTCTTACTGTTTCTTTCCTTCTAGAATAAGGAGATGATGGCTAAATCTCGAGTGGTCAGCCTGTGACCTTGAGGATACAAGTTCCTTGCTTGTGGCAATGGAATAGAAAAACAGAAAGAACCTAGGCTCCCTGTGTCTTCATAGAGCCACCGTATTAGCCCTGGATTCCCTATTTTAAAAATTCTTTTACCTGAAAATAATAAATGCATAACCTGTTCACACCATGTTAATAGGAACTCCAAATTCACTTCCTTACTAATAAAATGGCCGTAGGAACTACCCAGTTAGAGTGGAGGTTCTGTGTCACACTGAAGAGTTAGGGGCAGGAAAGGCGGATCATGGTGATGATACAGAGCCATTAAAATAATGGCAATGCAGACTGAATAAGCAATGGAAAACTGTATCCAGAAAGCAGAGCATAAAAAAAGTACACAGTGGCCATATAGTCAACATAATTGGAAATTTATGGCATGAAAATCAGGCTTTAAAAAGATAAATTCATGACTAATCAGTCTATGAAGGAGTATTGCATGCCAGTATGAGATGATGACCAGGAGATGGCATGTGGTGTGGTGCATGAGACACTTCCTTCCATTCAGATGATCTCACAACCAGACAAACAACCCAACAGGGAGACGGTTCCGAGCAGCGATGCATTCAGACAGGTCACTCATGAAAATAAAATGAAGAGAATTAAACATGACGCTTTGGGCCGAGTGATCAATCTTCAGTTGTTGAGTGGATGGATGGATGGATGGATGAAGACAACACATATTTTTTAAAAACAAAAAAGAAAACGGGCAAGGTGCTCTATCGAATTAAGAAAAGGAAACCCGATTAGGAATGGGAAACATGAAGATTTTTTTTCCATTCTAGGAATGATTTAATTGCTCAATAATCTTCCTAGGGGGAGCACTGTCAAGTGGTCAGCTAGCGTGGCCAAAGGTCTCCACTGAGTAGTGTCTGGAATATCCTTTATTGGGAAGAGCTGGATTAGGTCCCTGTTGGAATTGAACTGAGAGAGAGTTCTCAGATTCCTGGATTATAAATCTCTGTAACCAGACACAGAAAATCTCTCTTGCCTTTATTAGCAATCCCCTGGCCTCTGTAATGATACCCATACTCATCGTTTAACAGTTATTTGCCACATCAACCTCCCCATGGGGAAAACAGCAAAAGTCATTTTTTAGTTTATGACAGAGCTAGCTTGGACATTATGAGAATATTATTGCTAGGAAACAAAGAAAGGGAACACAGTGTCAGGTGACAGCAATTTCAAGGCTTGATTCTCATTTATAATTACTTTGCATTCTCTAATTTATCATTTCAACATGGAAGATGAATCTTGAACGCGCGCCCCCCCCAACCATGCTATTCTGTGCAAGACGCGTTTTGTTTTGTTTTTTTCAATTCTGATGATTCTCTGTAGTCTCCCCTGCTCCATGGAGTGCACAATGACAGACACTGTAGTCATTATGTTTATCATTAGGAACTTGGTTCCAAATAATTGGACTTTGCCTGCAGACAATATGTTTAAGCAAATGTGATGCATACAGATGAGGAAGGGCCAGGGCACAGGATCCTTCTGATGTTGGTAATTTCCATACGTCCCCCGCAGCCATTATCTCATTTCAGCACAAGACAGAAAAGAGAATGAAGGCACCCTGGACAGGTTGCTGGGGGGAGCCCTGCTTTTTGCCTTAACGGGTCCCTAACACATACTACATGATGGTACATACAGGTACCAGGAGTTCATCATCATCTCCCCACTAATGTCCAAACAAGAATGCTGATGTTAATGTAAACTTCATGTCGCTTCCACACATTTTATTTGCCACAGGGGAAGCCTCACAGTTAGGGTCCTTTAAAGCCTGTGCTCTAATTGTCTTATCCCGGACAATTAGACTTCTGATCCCATTGGCCTCCAGACTAACACTGGAAGAGAAGTAAGGAAGCTTGGAATGGTAATGCAGAAAGAACAGAAGGGGTCCACAAAAGTAATACGCAAAAACAGTTCGTGGCAGAATGCATGTGACAACTGTGGCCTATGCCATTTATAAACTAGGGATACCATTCCCTTTCTTGGAATTGCGATCAGCGTTAATGTGCTTATGTATATTAAGATACATCACCCAGCTTGACAAATCATGACCAGTTGGCTAGATATCTTTTTCATGAGTATGTAAGAGAAAATCCACATTGAACTTGTTCCCCTTTCTAAAGCCTTACCTCCGTGAAGTACATGACAACAGATCTTCTGTCATCTCAGTGTAACAGAGGGGAAAACACATCTATTCTTGTCCATATTTAACCATACTCATCCCAAAAGGTTCATGAGTACTCAGCCCTAGAGGAAAATCTATAAAATAGATATTGGTTTAAGGGCTTTCTTCATGACTATGCACAACACTCATATTTTAAAATTGTATTTGCTAAAAGGATGTCCTTTCTCGCTCAGCAACAATGAGCAAAATTTGTAATTGACCTTTGTCCACCCCATTAAGGTATACCTAGTTCTGTGTGGTGCATCTCTACCAGACCAACAGATCCATTAAAATAAATACTCATGAACACTGGGCCTTTAGAACATGCATCTAAATCAGATACACTAAGGCAAATATAAAGTGTGCAATCTGGAAGTCAAGGCACATAGCCAAGGTGACCCACCATCTCCGTTTGCCAAGGACAGTCCCAGCATAGTAACTACCAGTACCCACCGCCCTTTACTCAGAAAAGTATCTCACTGGGACAAAATGTTACATGGTAATTACATGCATAATTAGCATATGTAGAGGGTACTCAGTAAAGAAGCTGTGAATGGGTCACTGCAGTTGGGCAAGTTACCGATCATCTCTGAGCATCCGTTTCCTTATGCAAAAGACATGGGGATTATAACAGCTATTTTGCAAGGTTATTTCAAACATCAGATAGGTCTCCTGCAGAGTGCCTGGGACCTTCGTGTTCTACAGATGTAGCTCCGATGATGGTGATGAAGATGAGGACCTCATCACTCTAGCTCTCGAGAACTGTTTCCTTATCTACAGCAACTAACGGTCACCTACCTCTTTACCTTGTATGAGATGCTTTCTGACACATCGTGATATGCGATTTATCAAACTTGGAGGTGGACCTAGACCTTGTGAGTCTCTTCCAGCTCTAACCACCTATGATTCTATTATTCCAAAGTACACTGGCTAGAAATGTCCTGTACCATCCACAGGGGACAGCAAGAGTCACTGCAGAGACCTCTTGTCTATACTCAAGAATCTTACAACCACTTCTCCGGCCAGTCACCCGACTTTTCTCAAATTTCCTACAGGCAGAATGGATATACTTGCTACCTGAGAATAAATGTGATGTGCTCACAAAAACACTTCATTCTGAAGATGATTTGTACATCTATCTCTACACCAGTTTTCTAGCTAGCATGGGATAGTTAAGTGTTGGATATTATTAGCATTGTCATTATTATTATATAATTTTTCATTATATATATGGACATTTGAACCAGACAACCTAGGTAGTTCCTCTACTGACTAGCTATGTGACACTGGGCAAGTTTCTTAATTTCTCTCATGAGGTATCATCATCTGTAAAATGGTAATAATACTATCTAGCTATCTAAAGGGTTGCTGCAAGGATTTAATGAGTTAATATACATATAGTGCTCAGAACGGTGCCTAGAACTTAAAGCATTCAAGAACTGCTATTTTATTGTCACTATTAATAGCATTATTGTAATCTCCAAGATACAGTCTTAAGTAAAAGAAAAAGAAACAAGTGCTAAACAGTATGCTAAATGGTATACCAAATAGTATGCTACTGCTTATTTCTAAAGAGGAGGATGTAAGGCTTGTGGGACTGGTCAACATGGAGTAAATCCACAAAGCCTCTCTCTCCCACTGATTATAAGTGAAGCGCCTGTACAGAATACAAAACCCAACTTCCTGACGACTCTGAAAAGCAAACAATACCAGACAGATTGACAGAGGAAGTTGAAACTTGAAGAAATATACATGGGTAAATTTCCTGGGTTAAGTTTTCCTCTTTGAATTCTTGGCTTTGATCCAAAGAGGAGTCAAATCAAAAACTGTACAGTGGGAGAAGATTACAAAACCTCTGAGAAAAATCTCCCCTTTCTGCCCAGAAAACAGGGAAAATGAGCCCCGGGAAACCAAAGCGTGTGATAGGACATCCCTGGTATTTTTTTCCTTTTCTCTCTGCCCCGATGTAAGGCCAGCCCCAGTCAGGGGGCAGCACTGAGGCTGGGCAATGTGAGAACCTAGGACCCCAAGAGATAACCCATCTCTCTGGCCAAAAGGACTCGAAAAAGGGGATCCTGTGGTCTGAAGAGTGAAAAGAGATGCTGATTATTTTTGTTCTCTTTCTCCTCTCGTTGCTTTGCCTTCTGGGTGTTCCCAGTCCACAGAGCTGAACAAAAGTATTTGTGGTGTGAGGATAAAACTCTGAAATATGTCCACCTGTTTGACAAGAAGAACAGGGGAAATGGGCCCCTGAGAGAGACTGTGAAGAAAATTCCAGAGAGGGGAGAGTTGGGGAAGGAAATCTTGAAAAACTGTGTATGCATCAAACAAGTTCCAGACTACTCATGAGATATGCATGTGTGAAATAGACCCCAAGAAGCAAGAAGTAAATTACAATATAAAGAACCACATAAATCCCAAACTAACTCCAGGTCAGCACACATAAACAACATAGCAAAGGCTATGAAAACTGAATGGACCTTGTTACCACCACCCATGAGAAATGAGACAGACTTGTCATCTGAGCCTAACCTGGTTGGGTCTCAAAAGGAAAGGAAGGGAAGGAGAAATGAGAGGAGAGGAGAGGAAAGGGGAGGGGAGGGGATGAGAAGTTAGGAAACAAACAACAACAACAAAACCATCATTCTCCAGCAGATTTTAATAGAAGCCAGAGTCTCACAACATAATATTCAAAATACCTAGGATACAATCTAAAATTATTCAACATGCCCCCCCAAAAATGGACAAATACAATCAATAGATGCCCCAAGATGATCCAGATATTAGAATTATTAGACAAAAGCTTTAAAGCATGTACTATACCCACGCTCTAGGAGTAAGTATGAATACTGCTGAAATTAATGGACAGACAAACGTTTTCAGAGGAAAATTAAAAATACAGAAAAAAATGGATGGAAATTTTAGACTTGAACAATACAATATTTGAATTCTTTTGACAATTCACTAGATGCATGAAATAACAGGTTCAGGGAAGGGTCCAGAAACTTGAAAATACAGCAATCAAAATTATTGAATCATAAGGGTAGAGAAAAACAAATTGAAAAAAAAAAATGATCAGAGTCATAGGGACTTGTGAAACAATACCAAAAGGTCAAATATTCTTGTCACTACAGTCCCAGAATGAGAGAAAAAAGCAATTGGTGCAGGAAAAAAAAATGTTTGAAGAAAGAATGCTAAAAATGTATTAAATATCGTAAAAAGGCATAAATTTACAGATTCAGAAAGTTTATCAAACCCTAAATAAAATAAATTCAAAGAAAAGAATACACACTCAATGATCAAATTGCTGAAAACCAAAGGTAAAGAAAAAATCTTGAAAGCAGCCAAAGAAAATCAGCACATCACATATAGAGAAATCAGCAACCTCTTCAGAAATGCTGGAAGCTAATTCTCCTTTTTAGTGGGATCTTTGTCTGGTTATAGGATCAAGGTAATGGGCTTCATAGAAGGAGTCTGGAAGTATTCCTTCCATTTCTATCTTTTGGAAGAGTATCTTCAACAAATGGTGTTGGGAGAATTGGACAGCAACATGCAGAAGAATGAAACTGGACCACATTCTCATACCATACACATTTGAGTTTGAATAAACTCAAAACGGATGAAAGACATAAATGTGAGACAGGAAACCATTAAACTCCTAGGGCAGAACACAGGCAGCAACCTCTTTGACTTCAGCAGGAGCAACTTCTTACTAGACACGTCACCGAAGGCAAGGGAAAGAAAAGCAAACATGAATTATTGGGACTTCATCAAGATGAAAAGCTTCTGCACAATGAAACAATCAACAAAACTAAAAGGCAGCCTACAGAATGGGAGAAGATATCTGCAAATGACACATCTGATAAAGGGTTAGTATCCAAAATCTATAAAGAACTTACCAAACTCAACACCCAAAAAACAAACCCAGTTAAGAAATGGGCAGAAGACGTGAATAGACACTTTTCCCAAAGAAGACATGCAGATGGCTAAGAGACACATGAAAAGATGCTCAATGTCACTCATCATCAGGGAAATGCAAACCAAAACCACAATGAGATATCACTTCACACCTGTCAGAATGGCTACAGTTAACAACACAAGAAACAACAGGTGTCAGAGAGGATGCAGAGAAAGAGGAACCCTCTTGCGCTGCTGGTGGGAATGCAAACTAGTGCAGCCACCCTGGAGAACAGTATGGAGGTTCTCAAAAAACTAAAAATAGAACTACCCTATGACCCAGCAATTGCATGAGTATGTATTTACCCAAAGGAAACAAAACCACAGATTCAAAGGGGTAAATCACTCCAATGTGTATAGCAGCGTTATCAACAAAAGCCAAACTACAAATGTCCAACTGATAAATGGATAAAGATGTGGTATATACACATATACATATATATATGTATATGTATATGTATATGTATATGTATATGTATACGTACATACATACATACAATGAAATATTACTCAGCCATCAAAAAATGAAATCTTGTTATTTGCAATGACATGGATAGAGCTAAAATGTATTATGCTAAGTGAAATCAGTTAGTCAGAGAAAGACACGTATCATTCAATTTCACTCATATGTGGAATTTAAGAAACACAATAGATAAAAATATGGGAAGGAGGGGAGAGACAAAACAAGCAAACAAACAAAAAAACCACAAGAGACTCTAAAATGACACAGAACAAACTGAGGGTTGATGGAGAGAGGTGGATGAGGGATGGGCTACATAAGTGATGAGTATTAAGGAGGGCATTTATGATGAGCACTGGGTGTTGTATGTGAGTGATGAATCACTGAATTCTACTTCTTAAACCAACATTGTACTATATATTAACTAAAATATAAAAAACCAAATAAATAGAATTAGCATTTAAAAAGAAATAAATGGGGGTGCCTGGGTGGCTCAGTTGGTTAAGCGGCCAACTTCGGCTCAGGTCATGATCTCGCGGTCCATGAGTTCGAGCCCCGCGTCGGGCTCTGTGCTGACAGCTCAGAGCCTGGAGCCTGTTTCAGATTCTGTGTCTCTCCCTCTCGCTGACCCTCCCCTGTTCAAGCTCTGTCTCTCTCTGTCTCAAAAATAAATAAAACGTTAAAAAATTTTTTTTAAAGAAATAAATGATAGAAGCTGGAAGACAATGGAAAATTTTTTAAAGATTTTAAAATTCCATATACAGCAAAAGTCAATTTCCAAGAAAATACCATTTAGGAATAAAGGTGAGATAAAGACATTATCAGTAAAGTTTAAAAGGGAAAAATCATCACCCGAAGATGTGGCCTAAAATAAATGCTAAACTAAGCTCTTCAAGCTGAAGGAAAGTAATATTAAAATGACACTTAGAACTTTAAGAATAAAGGGAAAGTTAAAGAAATGGTAAAGATCTGGGTAAATATGATAGATCATTTGTCTCTGCTTAAGGTCTTTATAATTAGGATGACTATTGACAGCAAAAATTGAGTTTTTAATGTATGGAGACAACTGTACTATAAAGAGGACACAGTAAAAAAAAAAAGTCTATTTGGTTGAAGAGGTTTTAAATTTTATTCAATTAACAAAATTTTATGTCAAAGTAGATTATGAAAAGGTATGTGTGTGGAGATATATATATATATACATATATATGTGTGTGTATGTATGTGTGTGTATATATATATATATAAAAAGTAACCTCCAGAGCAAATACACACACACTCACACACACATACAAAAGACAGATGACCAAAATTCCAAACGAGAGATTTTAATGGACTCTTCAAAAGATAAAGTAATCCAAAAGAATGAGAGGTATCAAAAGAAGAAAAGACAAACAGAAAGCAAATAATAAAATGGTAGACCTAAATCCAACTATATGAATGACTACATTAAATGTAAATGATCCAAACAAACAAATTAAAAAACAGAGATGGTAAGACTGTACCAAAAAAACAGGGCCTAAGTATATGCTGCCTACAAGAAACACCTAAAAATGTAAAGATACAGATATACATAGGGTGAAATTAAAGGGACAGAAAAAGATATACTCTAGAAACATGAAATGAAGGAAGCTATTTATTAATATCAGACAAAATAAACTTCAGAACAAGGACAATAAGGAATAAAGAGGATTGTTACATAAAGATAAATATGTGTATATCTTTTTTTTTTAATTTTAACATTTATTTATTATTGAGAGACAGAGCATGAGCATGGGAGGGGCAGAGAGAGGAGGAGACACAGAATCTGAAGCAGGCTCCAGGCTCTGAGCTGTTAGCACAGAGCCCAATGCAGGGCTCAAAGTCACAAGCCACAAGATCATGACCTGAGCTGAAGTCGGATGCTTAAACCGACTGAGCCATCCAGGCGACCCTAACTGTGTGTATATCTTAATACAGAGCTTCAAAACATATAAAGCAAAAAAAAAAAAAAAAAAAAAAAAGACAAAGAAAAAATAGAACAAATTCAGTATTATGCTAGGATAGGTACACAAACAACCCTCTCTAAGCAAGCAACAGAACAAGTAGACAGCAAGGATACAGAAGTGCTGAATAATACTATCAAATATTTTGACCTAACTGATATCTATAGAGCACTGTACCCACCACAGCAGAACACACAGTCTTTTCAAGCACATGGAATATTCACCAAAATACACTACGTTGTGGATCGTGAAGCAAACCTTAAAGTTTTTAAAGAACTGAAATCATACAAAGTATATTATCTGACTATAATAGAATTCAATCAGAAATCAATATCAGATTCTCTAGAAAATTCCCAAATATTTGGAAAGTAAACAACATGTTTCTAAATAACCAGGAGTCAAAAAGAGACAAATTTGAAAATGTCTTGAATTGGCTGAAAAAAATATACAACATATCAAAAATTTGTGGCATACAGATTAGAGACTAATGTATAGTGTTAAACGATTGTAGGAGAAATAAGAAAATTTTCAAGTCAATAATCTAATATTTGACGTCAAGAAACTAGAAAAAGAAAAACAAATTAAACCCAAATTTAGTGTAAGAAAGAACATATAAGGATAAGAGCAGGAATTGATGAAATTGAAAAGAGAAAACAACAGAGAAAAATCAATCAAACCAAAAGCTGGTTCTTTAAAAAGATCTATAAAATGATACATCTCTAGCCAGGCTGGCCAGGGGGAAACAAAAGAGAGAATACAAATTACTAATATCAAGAGTGAATTGAAGAGATAACACTACAGACTTTATAGACATTAAAGGGCTAATAAAAGAATACTATAAACAACCTAGCCTGTGTATTTGACAACTCAGACAAGGTGTGAGCAAACTTTTTTGTAAATGGACAGACAGTAAATATTTAAAGCTTGTTGGCCATATGGTCTCTGTCATAATTACTCTACTCTGCTATTACAGTGCACAACATTAGGTAAGTAAATGGGCTCTATTCTAATAGAACTTTATTTACAAGAATAAATGGCTGGGGCACCTGGGTGGCTCATTTGGTTAAGCATCCAACTCTTGATATTGGCTCAGGTCATGATCTCATAGTGAGGTTAAGCTGCACATTGGGCTCTGCTCTGGCAGCATGGAGCCTGCTTGGGATTTTTCCTCTCCATCCCTCTCAGCCCCTTCCCCTCTTGCTTTCTCTATCTCTCAAAATAAATAAATAAACATGAAAAAAAAAAAAAGAATAAATGGCTGGTCTGTGGGCCTTATTTTACTGATGACTGGCTTGGATGGAATTGACCAGTTCCTTTAAATGAAAGCTATCACTCAAGAACAAACAGATAACCTAAACACACTCCTAAATCTATTAAAAAATTGGAATTCATAGGGGCGCCTGGGTGGCGCAGTCGGTTAAGCGTCCGACTTCAGCCAGGTCACGATCTCGCGGTCCGTGAGTTCGAGCCCCGCGTCGGGCTCTGGGCTGACGGCTCAGAGCCTGGAGCCTGTTTCCGATTCTGTGTCTCCCTCTCTCTCTGCCCCTCCCCCATTCGTGCTCTGTCTCTCTCTGTCCCCAAAAAATAAATAAACGTTGAAAAAAAAATTTTTAAATAAAAAAAAAATTGGAATTCATAGTTAATATGCTTCCAAAAACTAAAACTAAGGGTCCAGACAGTTTCATTGATGAATTCTACCAAATATCTAAGGAAGAAATAATACCAATTCTACAAAATCCTTTCCAGAAAGATGAAGAAAAGGAAATACTTCCCAACTCATTTTTTGAGTCAAGTATTTCTCTGGTACCAAAGCCAGTTATACACTGTTGGTGGGAATATAAAATGATAACAATAATCTTCATAAACATACACACAAAAACCCTCAACAAACTATCAGCAATTTGAATCTAGCAATATATATTAAGTACAATATACCACGACCAAGTGGTATATATTCCAAGAATGCAAAGCTGCTTCAACATTTGAAAACCAATGTAATCCACGTTTTAACAGACTAAAGCAAGAAAACTACACGATCATCTCAGCAGATGCAGAAAAAATATTTGGCAAAATTCAATATCCATTCATGATCAAAAACAACAACTTCAGTTCTTAAAACAGAACTCCCTTAATCTGATAAAGAAGATCTATTAAAACCCTACAGCTAATATCATACTTAAGGTGGAAGCCTAAATGTTTTTCCCATAAGGTCAGGAACAAGTCAAGGATGTCAGATATCACCACTCCTATCTCCCATTAAACATCATACTGAACACCCAACCAAGTGCAATAAGGCAAGACAAAAAAAAAAAAAGAAAGGGGCACAGATGGAAAAGAAAGAAATATATATATCTCCATTTATAGATGACGTGATTGTTTATGTAGAAAATCCCAGAGAATCTATTACAAAAAAGTATCAGGATACTAAGCGAATTTAGCAAGATTACATGACACAAGTTCAATATGTAACAAAGCAACTATATTTCTGCATATCAACAATGAAAACTTGACAATAAAAACTTTAAAAACTACCATTTACAAACTGCCAAAAAAATGAAATACTTAGGCGCAAAGACAATAAAATACATACAGGATCTGTATACTGAAAAATATAAAACACTGATGAAAGAAATCAAGAGAATCTAAATAAATGCAGAGATAGACCATGTTCATGGACTGGAAGATTAACATTGCTTAGAAGTTTGTTTTTCCCAAATTAATCTACAGATTCAATGCAATCTTAATCCAAATACCAGTAGGATTTTTTTGTGGAAATTGACAAAATAATTCTAAAATGCATATAGAAAAGTAAAGGACGGGGCACCTGGGTATCTCAGTCAGTCGAGTGCCCGATTTCAACTCAGGTCATGATTTTGCAGTTTGTGGGTTTGAGGCCCACATCAGGCTCTGTGCTGACAACTCAGAGCCTGGAGCCTGCTTTGGATTCGATCTCCATCTTTCTCTGCCCCTCCCCAACTCATTCTCTCTCTCTCTCTCTCTCAAATATAAAAATAAACATTAAAAAATTAAAACAAGAAAGAAAAGTAAAGGAAATGTAACAGCTAAACAAATTTTGAAAAATAAGCACACAGCTGGGGGACGCACACTACCTGACTTCAAGATTTAGTATAAAACTACAATAATCAAGACAGTGTGGTACTGGCAAAAGGATTAACATGTAAATCAGCGACACAGGATATTTAGTCCATCAATGGACCCACATGAATATGGTCAGTCAACTTTTGACAAAGGTGCAAAGCAGAAAGAATAATCTTCGAAACCCATGTTGCCAGGAAAATCTTTACGCACAAAGAAGAATGGCAACGTGCAACTCCTACCTGAATAAAAATTAATTCAAAATGGGTCGTCTGTGTTGAGGTAAGCCACGCAGCTGTACAACTTGTAGAAGAAAATCTTTGTGACCTTGGTTTAGTCCAAGAGTTGTGAACTATGACATGAGAAGCACAATCCCAGGAACGAAAAAATTGAAATATTAGACTTCATCAAAATTAAAAACTTCTGCTCTTCAAAAAACACTCTTAAGAGGGTGAAAAGAAAACCCACAGACCAAGAGAAAATATTAGAGAATAAAATGTCTGACAAAAGAATTGTATTCAAAACGTATAAAGAACACTTACGCTCAGCGATAAAATTTTTAATTTTTAAATTAAAAAAAAATTTTACATGAGTAAAACATTTACACACACTCCCTCAGAGACATACAGATAACAGACGAGCACAAGAAAAGATGCTCAAAATTGTTAGTTATTAGGGAACTGTATATTAAAACTACAGTGAGCTAACTCTACATGACTATTCCTATGGCTACAATTTTTTTTTTTAACCTGCAAATACCAAGAAGACAGAGCAATCAGAACCATTATACACTGCTAACATGGCTATGAAATGGTACAGACACTTTGGAAAACAGCTTAGCAGTTTCTGATAAAGTTAAAAACATATTCTTAACCTTATCACCTAGGGGGAGCCTGGATGGCTCAGTGGTTGAGCATCTCACGTCAGGTCATGATCTCAAGATTTGTGAGATCAAGCCCGATATCGGGCTCTGTGCTGACAGTGCACAGTCTGCTTGGGATTCTCTATCTCCCTCTTCCTCTGCACCTCCCCTGCTAGCATGCTGTCTCTCTCTCTCAAAATAAATAAACATTTAAAAAATTAAAAAAAAAAACAAAAACCCTTATCACCCAGCAATCCACTCTCTGGTATTTAACCAAGATAAACGAAAACATGGATCTACACAAAAACCTATAGGCAAATGCATATAACAGCTATATTCATAATTGCCCAGCTTGGAAACAACCCAAAAGCCCGTCAGCTGCTGTATGGTTCACACAAACTGCTGGTTGGACCTCATACAGCAAGCAGTAGGATACTCAGACACAAAAAGGAGCACACTCCTGACACATGAATAACATGGATGATTCTAACGCACTGCGCTAAGAGAAAGAAGCCAGACTCAGAAAGGCTACCTACCCGGCGGTCCCATGTCTGTTACACTCCCGCAAAGAAAATCTAGAGAGAAAGAGGACCAGAAGGCCAAAGATGAGGGCCAGAGGGGGGTATCTGATTACAAAGAGGCAGCACACAAGGGGATCTGGAGGTTATGGAAATAGTCTGTATCTTGACCGTAGTGCTAGGTATATGATTCTATGTGTGTGTCAGAACTCACAGAACTACACACGAAAACAGCGATTTTTACTATACAAAAATTAAAAAGCCTTTTTTAAAGAGTGTATAAATGCACGCCGATGAATGCATAGCACCGCTGTGTCCCAGGTCCTGCATTAGGCACCTCCTGTTGAGTGGGGGAAAATGAATTAAAGAAGCTTCTTCCCCCCAACCTGCAACTCTGCTTTGACTGAAGCCCAGCTTGGGCTGGTACTCTTTGTTAATCCCATGCTAGGGCACCAACCAAACTAAATTGTTACTAAAACATAATTACAGGGACGCCTGGGTGGTGCAGGTCGTGATCTCACGCTCAAGCCCCGCATCGGGCTCTCTGCTGTTAGCGAAGAGTCCTCTTCGGATTCGTGGATCCTCTGTCCCTTCTCTCTGTCCCTCTCCTGTTTGTGGTCTCTTTCTCTCAAAAATAAATAAACATTTTTAAAAAACAAAAAATCATAATTACAAATAGTACAGACTTGGAAGCAAGGCGGACCTGTGTGTTGCCCCACATACTTCCTATATGACCTAAGTAACGTCAGTTTTCTTATCTATAAAAAGCAAACAACACCCCTACCTCACTGTGTCTGTGTAGGAATTAAATGAGACAGCGGGAGTCTGCATCGCAGTGTCTAGCATATGGGCGGACGAGAACTGAAGAGCTGTCATTATTTTTATCATAACTCTTTACTTATTGATGCAAACGCTCCAGGTGTGGTCAAGGTGGACCTAAACTGGTGCAAAATTTGCATAATCATGAATAGTGTGCTGATATAAGCAACATATGTGTGTATAGGTTTACCCACCCACCCCTGCCCTAATAACCCATAATCCCCCTCTTGCCTCCTGATGAGAACAGTCTGATCAAATAACTGTTGCGAGTATTTGCATTAATGAAACCTCAATATTTCTGTACCACTCTCCAGCTAAAAAGCACTTGGGATCCATTATGTCCTTACCCCACTGTAACCACCCGGGGAAACTCTGCTCTCTCCAGGACACGCACAAATGCCTGCGTGGAGAAAGCATAATTTATAATGCTATTAGAATCAAGCACAGCCCAGCACTACAGCAGGGCACACCAAGAGATGAACAAATGTTTGATTTAAACAGAGACAAACGTGGAGATACGACCCCATCGATCACTTGGGCTTTCACTGCTTTAAGTTTTCACTTTAAATAGAGAATAAGGCATGATCGTTTATGAAGAAGTCACGGGCCCTGCCTTCAAGAAGCTCACAGAGTCCCAACAGGCCTTCCTTTGTAGGCCTGCTGTGCATTTTATGACTTTATTAACTAGCAGCTTGGTGCTGAAAGCCAGAAGGCCCACGCATTTACAATAATGCTGCTTCCTTCTGCAGAGGCTCACGTGATTTGTGCCCCATCCCAAGAACTCAAGAGCCTGACATAATGACTCCCCAAGGCGCCCTGAGTCCAGTGATTCTACCCCGCTGTCCTAACACCTCTTGTGGACAGGCTTCAGAAAGGCCAGGAAAAAGACCCTGGAGAGGGATGGATGGATGGATGGATGGATCGATGGATACATAGATAAATAAATAAATAAATAAATAAATAAATAAATAAATAAATAAATAAATATTAAGGGCCAGTCAATAAAGCCAGCAAAACCCCCAGCTGCAGCCAGAAACACTCAACTGGGGAACAGATGATCACGCGTCCCCATCAGAATTTCCTCTTCTGGTCTGGAGCTGGACTGGGCAGTAAATCCAAACCTTTGCTACTCATGGTGGGATAACACAATCCCGACTGTATTCTTTGAGGTCAGTGCTATTGATTCTATTCAGGAAAAGAAAAGAGTCAAAGCAGTTAAACAAAGTGTGTCCGCCTTGGTCCTTTTATTATGGGAATTGTCAACATTCACCACATGTGGCTTGTTTGTTTTTCCCCTCATGCTCTTTGAGCGCACCAAAATCACCTGAACCAGGAAAATTTTTTCCCTCGGAAATAAGCAAAGGCCCATAGGAGCTCTGGTGAGCTTTTATAAACACAACCTTTCTCCCGAGTTTCACAAACCACAGACGTGGTCTGTCTGCTGCATCACACCCACTTCTAGACTCAAAGATATTCAAAGGGGCAACTGGAAACAAGAAACCACCACAGCGGCAACCAAGGAGTCTAAATCCTGGAAGACAATATGAAGCCAGAGCTATCAAAATAAAGACATGCCATGGTTAATTACAGCTCCAGTAATGAGCCCCAGATCTCCCTACGGGCAGGTGGAAAAAAAAAAAAAAATCAGTGGGCTTTTGGTGGAGCAGGCAGCGGAAACGTGAAAACAGTCTCAAATCAGAGGCAGGTTAAGGCACCGGCCTCTTGAGCCTTCACAGATCCCAACGGAATCACAAAAGTATCTAGCTCTTTCCATCCGTGTGCCTCTTGTACAAAGGGTGTTATAAACATTTGATGATCAGTATGTGGACACATACTGATACTTGCACTCAAGCCATATGCTAAAGCTTTAGACAGAGTTACAGTGCACTGGGCTTTTTATTACACTGAAATATGCCAGGGAATAATGATAGCTTCCTTTAGTACAGTGCTTTATTATATTTCTCAGTGTGCTTTCCCAGACATGAATTATTTCATTAGCTCCTTTCCCACCAGCCCAGTGAGGAACACAGGGTAGCAATCATTATCCCCATTTCATAGATGAGGCAACTGAAAAACACACACACCTCCAGTGAACTCATGCAGCTTGTTAATAGCACAGACTCAGGGATCTTCACACTGGTAGGTTGTATTTGCTGTCCCCACTGCTCAGAGATGCTGCTGGCTTGCTAAGAAATTATGGACAGTCCATTCCTATTATCTGTGTGGTGAGATCAAGTCTCTGTGCCCACCCAGGAGTGAGGATCCTTCTGTGTGGCTGTAGGGGTTCTGGATTCCATTGCACATTTGAATCACCCAAGAAAAAAAAAAGTTGCTTTTTAAAAATACCGATGCAGGGGCACGTAGGTGGCTCAGCCAGTTAAGCATCCGACTTCGGCTCAGGTCATGATCTCATGGTTTGTGAGTGGGAGCCCCCGATCGGGCTCTGTGCTGACAGCTCAGGGCCTGGAGCTGCTTCGGATTCTGTGTCTCCCTGTCTGTCTGCCCCTCCCCAACTCATGCTCTAGCTCTCAAAAAATAAATAAACATTATTATTTTTTTTAATACTGGTGTCTCAGCACCACCCAGAGATTCTGATCCAGCTGGATTGGAATAGGGCCCGGGTATCCATATTTTGCAAAAGTTCCCCCAGGAGATTCTAATTTGCACCCACACATGAAAACCACTAGGTCCTGCTGGGTAATAAGTATCTGAACTACCTATAGCATTGCAGCAATAATCCATAAGAGCCAAGCAAAGGAGACATTCAATACCAAAACCTAGATTCACTGCCACCTACACACTGAAGTTGGGAGACAGGGCAGATACCAGTGAAGAGGAACTTGAGCCTATTTATGACGAAGCAGATCACCAACTGCACAGTAAAACCAGGCACAGCGTAAGTGCCGGAGAAATGAATCAGGAAGGTCAAACCATCCTGCTTCCCAAGCCAGCTCCTTTGCAAAGCCTAACCGCCAAATCCTTTCCTTCCTTTGCACCCCATTTCTTATCAGAGCGCAGGGACCGCCTTCAAGAATGAGAAAGCAATGGTGTACATGCTGCTGAATTAAGGCTTCTCGCCGCTCGTCAGGGCCGCCGGTCTGCATTCATTTGCATTCATTTCCACTGTCTTCCCTGCAGAATGGAGGCACAGAAATCCAGAAAATGCCACGCTTGTAGATTTGTGTCCCCAATGCATCCTGCAGAAGGCACTCTGATTCATTCAGGGGTGGCCAGAATGAAATTTCATGTCACCGGTGACTCTGAGGGAAGGACTGAATTACTGTGTGTTCCCGGGGCTGCACCAGCAGCTGGCAGAAACAGGACCACAGTCCTCTTGGCAAACGATGTAATTCTGCGTCACTTGTGTGCGTGGCCACCTTGGTTCGTTGGGGTTTTTTAATGTTTATTTTTGAGAAAGAGAGAGAGAGAGAGAGAGCAAGCGGGGGAGGGGCAGAGAGAGAGGGAGACACAGAATCCGAAGCAGGCTCTGGGCTCTGAGCTGTCAGCACAGAGCCCAACATGGGGCTCGAACTCACAAACCGTGAGACCAGGGCCTGAGGCTGAAGTCAGACACTGAGCCATCCAGGAGCCCCGTGGCCACCTTAGTGATAGAACATTCGATTCTCAGACATGCTTGTCAATGCAGGAGCACTTTGGGGTGGAAAATGGGAAACGATTACACAAGGTCTTAAGACAGCTTTGGAAAAGGTTTCAAAAAGCAGAGGGCTTCCCAAACCATCTAGAACTGAGTAGCGCAGACCTTTGAGCTAAGGCCCCCAGGGCACACTGACCCAGGGCGGGCTAGAGTCTGAATTTACATTCAAGTTTTTATTTGCCCACAAAGAGGTATCTATTTGAAAGTCTAAGAGCATTTCCTCCCTACTGTAATGAAAGCAGGCACCAACACAGAATGTTCTTTTCAGCGATCCCAGCCCCCAAAATGGAAATCTGCATCCTAGAAATTGGCCCTGTAACGCAGGCCTTGGTGGAATTCACCTGCTACTGTGTGGCTATTTGTGAACCACAGTCACTGACAAAGCCCTATGGGACCCCAGGAAACACTAAAGAGTACTGAGCACAGTGGCGGGGCTTTGCTGGAGCCTGTTTTCAAACAAAGATCACTGAGAAGTCACATTCTAAAACCTCAAAGTTCTGAAAGAACCATCACCCCACCCATGTCAAAACGTGCAAATTCACGTCTAAAGGAAGATGAGGATCCATGCTCGGTCACACGATGATAACACAACACTGGTTTGGTCAAATACTGGTGTCTAAGTCATTATTCCTCCCAGAGCTGGGTTCCAGGTCGGGAAATGGCTGTCGTGTGCCCTGCTCAGGGTAGTGAGGGCACACGCATTAAAGGTGGGTGATGCCTCTGGCCTGGGGCCCTTCCCATTAGCAGCTGCTGAAAGGAAAGACTTGCAATTATCCAAATGAAGGCTCTCTCTCCAGCCTCTGAATTCTGGCACTGCTGCTTCCTCTTCTGAGATGCCTTCCTGCCTCTCAGAAAATTTAATAAGATGCGATGGTCACAGCCTGTGTCCCCACACCCCCCTCTCACAGATAACTTCGTACATCATCAGGACTTGCCGGCCCCATCCTCTAGGTCGGGGGAGGCAGTTTTCCAGAAGAGTTGATGTTGCTTATGAACTCGTTTTCCTTTACAATCTTAAAGAGAGTCTAAGAACAGAGGAAGCTCCTGTTTTCCTGCTTTGGCTCAAACAGGGAAATTAAGTCAATTGGTAGAGTTGTAGCAACTAAATATGAACCTCAAAATGCGAGTTTAGTAGGGAAGAGGGAAGAGAAGGGGACTTGATGTGTTTGCTTTTTCCCACTGTGGCAAAACATATATATCGTAAAAGTTACCGTCATGCCCATTTTTAAGTGTATGCTGCATGGCACCGAGAACATCCACAGGGCTGGGCAGCCATCGCCACCATCCCCCTCCAGAACTCGGTCATCCTCCCAAACTGAAACTCTGTCCCCATGACACACCAGCTCCCTGTTTCCCTCCTCCCTGAAGTTCCTGGCCACGGCCTTTCTACCTCTGTCTGTGAATCTGATGACTCTAGACACCTCATGGAAGTGGAATCATACAGTATGTGTCCTTTTGTGTCTGCATAACTAAAACTCTACACCCACCGAAAAGAACAATTCTGACTTCCCCCTCCCCCCAGCTCCTGGCCGCGACCATCCTATTCCGTGATTCTGTGAGTCTATTTGGAACATCTCTTGTAAGTGGAATCATGCAGGATTTGTCCATCTGTGACTGGCTTAGCATAATGTCCCTTAGGCTCATCCGTGGTGTTACAAATGGCAGGATTTCCTTCTTTATTAAGGCTGAATCATAGTCCGTAGTATGTATAGACCACATTTTCTTCATCCGTTCATCTGTTGACGGACATCTGGATTGTTTCCACATCTTGGCTATTGTGAACACCACTGCAGTGACCATGGGGTATAGCTGGGTCTTTGAGATCCCAGTTTCAATTCTTTTGTTACCCTTAAAATTTTTTTTTTTAAATTTTTTTTTTCAATGTTTATTTATTTTTGGGACAGAGAGAGACAGAGCATGAACGGGGGAGGGGCAGAGAAAGAGGGAGACACAGAATCGGAAACAGGCTCCAGGCTCTGAGCCATCAGCCCAGAGCCTGACGCGGGGCTCGAACTCCCGGACTGCGAGATCGTGACCTGGCTGAAGTCGGACGCTTAACCGACTGCGCCACCCAGGCGCCCCTACCCTTAAAATTTTTAATGAGGCGCTCAGCACTGTAACAAACAACCCAATAAATCAATTCCTCAACTAATTAGTGTAGTTCATTTGAAAAATGTTCCCAGCTCTGTGTTTATATAAGGAATATTAAAAAGACCACTTCCTTGCCAAACATTTGCTCAAAAAAACATTTCTTGAGCACTGTGCTAGGAACTCAGGATGCATTGTGACCCGAGGTAGACCGGGTCCCCACCCTAGTGCTCAGGGGTACCAAGCACTGAATGAGCATGAGAGAAAGGACCTGAGTCCTTCCAATTCTTCCTTCACAGTATATAGAGAATTGTAAGCTTCCCAACACTCACTCACACATTATCTCTTCTGATGCTCAAAGAAGCCCCCAGGAGCAAGCCAGACAGGCATACTATACCCATTACAAGATGAGAAAATAAGGGCTCGGGGAGTTAAGTGACTCGTCAGTCCTCACACATTTAGCGTGGCCTAGAGCCTGGAACCCACCTGGATTCTCTGTTTCTTCTAATCTATGATTCTCGTACAAAAGAATGAATTCTGGGGGCGCCTGGGTGGCTCAGTCGGTTAAGCGTCTGACTTTGGCTCAGGTCATGATCACATCATCCGTGAGTTCGAGCCCCGCGTCGGGCTCTGTGCTGACAGCTCAGAGCCTGGAGCCTGCTTCGGATTCTGTGTCTCCCTCTCTCTCTGCCCCTCTCCCGTTCACACTCTTTCTCTCTTTCTCTCTCTCTCTCAAAAATAAATAAACATTAAAAAAATGTTTTCTAAAGAATGAATTCTGGGTGGAGGACGCTGCTTGGGGGGGAAATGACAGACTTCTCATATACATGGGATGTGACAGGGGCTGGGGCAGAGGAGAAGGAAGAGGAAGGCACCTATCTGAAACTGCTTGTTTGGTCCAAGCAGCCCTCCTCTGCCCCATTTTGTCAGTATTTGGTACACGCCAGAGCACGCAATGCTTGCCTTAATGAAGACCAAACAGCGATAAAGCTACAAAGCAAAGCAAAGATCCAACTTTGCCATGAGAAGCATAATTAAATTCTCGTAAAACAGACACTAGTGCTGGCCCATTTGCTTTCACTATTATTTATTCTGGGTTGTGCAATCGTGCTGAATAAGCAATAAAGGAAGGACAGGGCTTGTAAAGAACACAACTTCAGCTCCTTCTGCCGACAAGAGGCAGCAGGATGGACCGCTCAGTTAGGAAAGTACCCCCCCCACCCCCCCACCGCCGCCACCCCCCAGGAGGTAGAGACTAGTCTTCACTGGCATTGCAACATTTGGAAGCGTTTGATCCACCTTTGAGAAGCTTTCTACACCCCGCTTTTATTGCCTTTAAAATTACAGAACAGCCCTAATGATCTCTGCAGGCCCGATCCGCACTGGGTTTTACAGAAGAATGTCTGTCTCCCCCAGCACCCCTGACAGAAAAGAGGTTCAGAAGAGGTTTCCCCAGAGCTCTGCTGTCACCAAGACACCCCTGCTACATTCTCACTGCTTTTGTGCCAATCGGGACATGATGGAAGTAATCATGATTCTAAAACCCCTCGAAAATAAACATCTGTCCAGAGACCAAGGGTCCATGGCTGCCCTGGTGGCCATCAGAAGCAGGAGGAGGTGAAAACCTGGGCTTACACGGGCCGCTTTGCCGCTCCCGGCAGAAATGCCCTGCCCTGTGGAGCCGCTACCCTGCCTCCGAGAAACAGGGCCCACCCCTCAGGACAGGGGCAGAGGTAGCCCAAGGCTTGCACAGCAGAGTTGGAAAAAAAACCCAGGAGAACAGCCACCTCCCCGGAGGGACTAAGAGAAGGGGACAGAGTGTCCATCAGGGTCTTTGACAAGACATGTTCCCAGAGGACCGTGCAAACCCAGCCTTTCTGACTCCGGGTGATAAAATCCAGGTCTCTGCCAGAGAGCCATGGCTCAGCTAACACAGGAAGCCAGGGACACTTGTGGGATATCTTTCCCTATCAGAGCCGGCCAGATGCCCTCGGACAGCAAGTCCAAGTCTTCTGGGGAAACACCGAGTCTCCTCAGGAACCACAGCTTTTACACATGGTGACTTTACCATCACTACAGAGCAGGACCCCAAGAGAAAATATTCCAGTATGAGGTTCCATCCTACAGACGACCCCGCAGGAGTCCCCAGACCCAACTCTGAAAGACAGGCACAACAAGAGAGGAAAGGAGATGAGACTGGTTAGGAAGCACAAAACAAAAAAATCAGAGTAAGACATCTCTCCAGGTTAACGCCTCCATCAAATAAATGCACCTGCTCACAAAGGGTAGAGCCAGCCTGGCGAAGGGTGGCTTTGCTTGAGTTTTTCTTTCTTTCTTTTTTAAGTTTACTTATTTATTTTGAGAGAGACAGAGAGAGCATGTGCATGTGAGCAGGGGAGGGGCAGAGAGAGAGAGAATCCCAAGCAGCCTCCGTGCTGTCAGTGCAGAGCCCAACACGGGGTTCAAACTCATGAACCGTGAGATCATGACCTGAGCCAAAACCAAGCATCAGACGCTTCACCAACTGGGCCACCCAAGCGCCCCCTTGAATTTTCTGTCCCACAGCAAGAGATCCATTTGCAAACGTGTCCACACACATGCATATACGTGTTCATACGTGCATGCACACACGTGTTCATATGTGCACGCACACACACCCGTCTCCCCATCAGCCCACCGTTGCCAACATCCCTTCTCTCCCCCACGTGCCCCTTCCTCTCCTCTCCCTGCTGCCCAGCCGCCTTCCCTCGCCTGCCCTCTCCTCCACTGTTAAAAGTAGCCCAGGCTGCCAGACGGCTGTGACACACGCGGAGAGGGACCTGCTACTCTGCTGTAAACCGGCTCCCAGGAGTTGTTTTTGGTTCACGCATCTCATTGAATGTATCTAAATATATTATATGCAGCCACCTGGCTACACAGGCAGGGAGAGGAGCTTCTCCAGTGATCCCAGCAGGGCACACACGCACACATACACACATGCACAGACATGTGGGCACACGTGCACACATATGCACATGCACACGCATGCATACCGACACACCTGTGCACACGCGTCCACATGTACCACTGCACACACGTATGCACACACACATGCACGCTTACCCACACACATTCATCACATTCATACACAAACACATACGCACAGGCGTGCACACGCGCACACACGCACGCATTAACACACCGGACGGGCGACCGTGTAGGGCTGATGAAGCCGGCGCCAAGGGCAGGCAGGCGGAGATGCTCGCATTATGAAACAAATAAAGGGCCAGCCAAGCCACTTCCCTCCTGCAGTAAAGATGGGCTCCAAGGAGAAGAGGAGGCAATGCACAGCCCTCGTGGGACCCAGGCACACGCACATCTCCAGCGTCAGCCAGGCCTGTACCACGCCTGCGGCATGATGCCCTCTCAGTCACCCTGCTCCGTTCCCACCGCCAGCGCCGGGGTCAGGCTGAGTGGCCTCTCGGAGCACAGGCTGCCACTGCGTGGGAGCGAGGCCAAAGCTGCTGCGTCAGCTCAGGCGTCCTGGTGTCAGCCCGCTCTGCCACTCCCCTGAGAGGGCGTTGGGCCACTGCGGACCCTCTCAGGGTCCCCTTCCCCTCCGTACAATGCAGCTGCAGGACCGCCCTGCCTCGTGAGGCAGACCCCGAGGACCACGGAGGACCCCGAGTAATGCCCAGGATAGGGCCTGCCCGGGGAAAAGGTTGGCTTGGGTGACGCACGCCCTGCCTCACCTCCGCTAAGCCGTTGATTAACCAGACGTTAACCTGCCTGCACCCGGTTCTCTTCGGGTAAACTGAGGACCAGGCACGTGACCGCCAGTGCTCCTCCCGCTTTCACAACAGATTACCATCTGTGTGTCCATCTGCTGCAACGGACCCCTCTCTCCCTTTTGGAGTCTCCGTCCTGCAGACCAGCCTTTCTCCCACGAGGCTCACCCACCGTCGGAGAAACCTCCCTCGTCTGCCAGGGCGGTACTCTGGCCCACCCTCCACCTGCACCTCCTTACCTTACAGTCCTTCTCCCCACTCCTCCCAACACTGAGCCGCTGCCCATGAAGGCTGGTCTCCCGCTGCCCTGCCTACTCCTCACTCACCCCTCCCCCTGAACCCTGGCCGCCCCTGCTGCCCTTCCTTCTTCCAGCAGCCTAAATTCTGCCCCCCTTCCCAGCGAGTGCAGCCTCCTCAGAGCCCTCCCCAGGGCCTTCAGCTCAGGGGGCTCTCGGCCACGACCACCATATTGGTATTGCTCACCTCTGCAACCATCACACGCTGCCCCCCGCAGCACCACATGGCTTTTGGGAACGCCCCCTGGGGGACCCCAGGGTTTCTCGCTCTCAGCACCACTGACATTGTGGTTGGATCATTCCTCGTTGTGGGGGCCGGCCTGTGCATTATAGGATGCTTAGCGGTATCCCTGGTCTCTACCCACTGAACACCGTGAGCAGCACACACAACCCCCAAATGTCTCCAGGCGTTGCTTAATGTCTCCTGGGGTGGGGGTGGGGGTGGGCAAAACCTTCCTCAGTTGAGAGTGACTGGATACACTTAGCTCTTCAAATAAACCATGACCTGCTGGAGAACAGGGTCCATGTCATTTATTCATTTTTACTTCCGCCCCAGCACCAGGCATAGGGCTGTAAATTCCTGCTGGAATAAATAAGTACATGAGTAGGCACACAGCAAGACCACGGCACAGAAAAGGATTCAGTCCAGGGGAACCTATGTCCCCAAGGAGACCAATGCCTGAACATACATGAGGCCTTTCATGTCCTTTCCTCTCTTGTGACCAAGAACCAGATTTTCTGAATCACCGCATCCCTCGAAGAATTTCAGCCAGTACATAGTGCTTTGAATATAGCAGAGCTCACGTTGGAACAATGAGTAATTTTTTCCTCCAGAGCACTATTTATAGGAAAAAAAAAATGAACTAAAATAAACAGGAAATTACTACTACTCAGGTAGGGTGAGACAACCCTCTTTCTGTTTTCCCTGCATTCCCCTTCATTGCTGTATAAGCAGAATGGCTTTGAGCTGAGGACCCATGGTGACATACAGAAAAGGGCTTGGCACGCAAGTGGGCACAGACCTGGATCACATCAATTATGAGCCCAGACACGGCTGGTGAGCTGCCTCTGCGAGCTCCACTTTCTCATCTGTAAGAGAAAAGGTGTAATGCCAACCACAGAAGGTCACTGTGAGGTTTAACTGAGGCAACTATGTGAAAATCTTTACCTAGGAGGCATTTAACAACAGTACAACTTCGTGTTCTTTGTACTAACCAGAGAATTCAACAACACGATTTCTACTCAACCAGATGTTTGGTACAGAACATAGCGCTGTGCTTCCCTGATGACCCCCTCACAAAGAATCCATACTGTGGTGACTTCGAAAAGAAACATCAAGGGGCGCCTGGGTGGCTCAGTCTGTTAAGCGTCCCACTCTTGATTTCAGCTCGGGTCATGACCTCATGGTTCATGAGATCAAGCCCCACATAGGGCTCTGCGCAGACAGTGTGGAGCCTGCTTGGGATTCTCTGTCTCCCTCTCTCTCTGACCCTCCCTTGCTCATGCTCTCTCAAAATAAATAAACATTAAAAAAAAAAAAAAAGAAAAGAAACATCGATTAGATGACAAAGTGGCAGAACATCAAAGCCACTTTCGATAGATAATCTTCTCCAAATGGAGATCCAGACAAGTAAAATAATTTCCCCAAAATCACGAGGCAAAGGGTGATGCCAGGCCTCAAAGCTCTGCTACATACTAAGTTTATTCTAAAACAGTAGAAAGGCAGGTCACCCCAGCGGTGGTGGTGAGACCAAGAGTTCCCCCAATCCTACAAGAAAAAGGCTCCCGCTGCTGGTCACCTGTCCCCTCCAGAGTAGGTTCACACGGGGTGACGCTGGGCCTCGTCCACCTCTGTCCCCAGTGAGGTCTAAAAGCAGGTGAGTCCAGCCTGGGACAGGTGCATGCGGTGAACGATTCTGCCCCAGGAGAGCAAGGAAGAAGGTGCGTAGTTTTCTTCCCCTTCTGGATCATGGAACGCTACTGAAAACCACACCCTCTCTGGGCATCGCGGCTCTGCCACGGCCTCATTAAATGACCCACAGAGGGTTCCTCTTCCTGTGACTCCTTCTCCCTAAATGGGCCGAGGACAGCGTCAGTCTGACCCGGTGCCTCTGGTCAGGGGTTCTGGAACTGTACACAAGGCCTTGGCGGAGACACCCTGCTACGTAATGAGGCCGCTAACTCCCATCAACATCCCATAAAAGAGCTTCCTCAAAACCTCACAGCTAAGGGGCAGACAGCCCGCCACTGATTCTGTGCTCTGCTCTTCCTGGTCTGCTCGAAAGTGAAAATCCCCACGCCACCCCCACCCCCCCCCCCCCCCCCCCGCCATTTAAAGCCCATCCAGCCAAACCCTATCCTAAAACCCTATGTATGCCAACCCCCTGACAGTCTCCTGGTGAGAAATTCAGATTCGGGGTTGGGGGGGGGGGGAATCAATCCTAATGCCCCAGGGCCAGTTACATGAAAGTGTTTACTTCTGCTTTTGCCCTCCCTTGTCTTTCTTTTTTTCATTTTTATTTTTTTCAGAAGCCACTGGAAGGTAAGAAAATCATGAAATATGCATGCAGATATGGATTGTGGGCAGCAAAGATAAAGCAGAGCCGTTCTTATCAGAAACGAGAAAAAAGGTAGTCTCCTGGCAGTGAAACAAGACCCAGAATCATCCACCCCCGCCTTAGCTAAGGCTGCTGATCGCCCTACGTGACCTCACCAGGGCAGCTCTAAGGACTGAGACTGGTGAAAAGACAATGTAAGGAAAACCCACCCGGGAGACTTTCATTACCCGATCCCCTTTCCCTCCCTCATGCATCTAGCCCATTAATCAATAATATAAATGGTGTTAAAGCCCTAAGTCTGATATGGATCCAAAAAATAAAACACCACTAGTCCAGAGGCCGAGAAAGTAGACTTCAGGTATGACCCAAGGCAGATAATTCACGATCAGCAGCATCATGTACCCACTGCTAAAAGTGTGGGGCAATACCTGCCACTTAAATTCTATGGAGAGAGCCGGCAGAAACTCTGAACTTCGATGACATTCCACGGAAGAAAAGGCTTCTGCATGCACAGCTCTGCAACCCCATTATTGCTTCTCTTCATGACTTCTTGAACACTGGACTACTGAGGACTGAAGGCCTAATAAGCCGTAGTGTGAAAAAGTATGTTCAGGGGGCGCCTGGGTGGCTCAGTACGTTGAGCGTCTGACTTCGGATCAGGTCATGATCTTGCTGTTTGTGAGTCTGAGCCCTGCGTGGGGCTCTGTGCTGACAGCTTAAAGCCTGGAGCCTGCTTCGGATTCTGTGTCTGCCTCTCTCTCTGCCCCTCCCCCGTTCGCTCTCGGTCTCTCAAAAATAAACGTTAAAAAAAAAGAAAAGAAAAAATACATTCAGCGACTTTGATGTTTTCTTAGAATCCCAAGACCAGCTTGGAGTGTCAAGATCAGCCAGTTTCTCACCCCCTGTCCATCTCAAAGGTCATCTTTCCCCCTCGTTCCTCACCACCCATCTCCAATCTGGAAGCTGGAGTGTCTTTTCCGTCACCCGGCCTCCCTTGGAGACAGCCAGAGATGAGCATTAACTCAATGCTTCGGAAGTGGTCCCTTGCCTCAGACTACCAGTTGGAAATTGGGTGCATCGGTGGATACGGAGTTTAGCCATATCTCGGCCAACAAGCTCCTGGAGAGCTCTGTTAGCCAAACCTGCCTATCTTGGACTACGGAAGGCCTTCCCTATCTGGATAACTCTTTGTTTCTTCTTCTGTCCTGTTGGTACCAGATGCCAACACTCTAACATCTGGGCCACAGGGCAAATCAGTTCCTTTAGGCCTTCTTGGCGCTCAGGCCTGGGTTCCCAGTCATGACCCAAGTCTCCATGCTCTGTCTGGCTCCCCCCTCCCCCCCCCCCATCACAGCCTCCTCTTATGCCATTTTCTCTCCTGCTTCTGGCCCTTCCCCACCCCCACTCAAACAACTAGGTTCCTGCCACGTCCTCCGTCTCTTGCTCCTGGCCTTGGTACTTTCTACTCTCATCACCTAATGCGTACTTTCTTACCAATATGTAGGCTTTAGTTCATTTTCATAAACCAGGCTTTGGTAAACTTTAGGCACTTCTCAGCCCCAGTCATTTGGGGTATGGGTAATTTAAGTTTTAAATAAAATGTATTGAAGTGTGAATAAGTGCATTCTGTCATCGTAAACAAAGAATGTTTACCTCAGGTCTTGATATATGGGGGCAAACCAAATCTTAAAGCTAATCGAATGTAAGGCAGAACAACTATAAAAAGAAATTCAACTTGTTTTTAAGTGTCATTAATGGATTGTTTCTACCACACTGTAGGTGAAGTCTGTGACCGCAGCAGAGACCGCTGGCTATGCTATTCTTCTATGGGGAGAACGCCCCCGATTTCCAGCTCGACCACACACCCCACAATGGCGACTTTACCTCCCATGTTCCGTTGCAGTTAGGCATGCCCAGCTGTCTAAGCTCCAGACAGTTCATATGTGCCCTTTTCCCCTCTTCGGTCCCTTCTTCCATTCTGCTGCCTAGAGTGAGGCTGTCCCCTGAGATTAAGGCCACACAAGGCAGAGCAACAAGCTAGATGGAGCCTGGGTCCGTGACACCTTGACAGATAATACAATAAACACTCCTGTGCATTCTTTCTGTATTCTGCTACTGTAACATATTGGACTGTTTACATCCTTTCAAAACTGTTTAAATGTTTATTCCTCAACTTTCCCAAGGACATAAAATCTTGAATGCTCAAGGCTCCTGGGTGGCTAAGTCAGTTAAGAGTCCAGCTCTCGGGGCGCCTGGGTGGCGCAGTCGGTTAAGCATCCGACTTCAGCCAGGTCACGATCTCGCGGTCCGTGAGTTCGAGCCCCGCGTCGGGCTCTGGGCTGATGGCTCAGAGCCTGGAGCCTGTTTCCGATTCTGTGTCTCCCTCTCTCTCTGCCCCTCCCCCGTTCATGCTCTGTCTCTCTCTGTCCCAAAAATAAATAAACGTTGAAAAAAAAATTAAAAAAAAAAAAAAAAAGAGTCCAGCTCTCAGGGCGCCTGGGTGGCTCAGTGGGTTGGGTGTCTGACTTCGGCTCAGGTCATGATCTCATGGTTCGTGGGTTTGAGCCCCAGGTCGGGCTCTGTGCTGACAGCTCAGAGCCTGGAGCCTGCTTGGGATTCTGTGTCTCCCTTGCTCTCTGCCCCTCCCCCACTTGTGCTCTGTCTCTCTCTGCCTCTCAAAAATAAATAAATGTAAAAAAAAAAAATTTTTTTTTTAAAGAGTCCAGCTCTTGATTTTGGCTCAGGTCATGATCTCTGAGTCTTGAGATCAAGCCCCACATCGGACTCTGAGTTGAGCGTGGAGCCTGCTCAAGATGGTCTCTTTCTCTCCCTCTGCCCCTCTGCCTCTCTCTCTCTCTCTCTCTCTCTCTCCAAATGAAACAAAAAACAAAACAAGACTTGAATGAGCAACATACCCAAATGAACCATTCTGGTATTCTGCATTTCTTAGAGAGGTAAACATTTTGCTGTCTTAATGGGAAAAAAAAGTCTTTGAGTTTTAAAATTAAGACAAATAATCTTTTAAAACTTGGAAAGAATGGACTCATTATAAGAAAAGTACCTTGGGTGGGGGGTGCCTGGGTGGTTTAGTCGGTCAAGTGTCTGACTCTGGATTTCAGCTCAGGTCATAATCTCACAGTTCACGGATGGAGCCCCTCATCAGGCTGTGAGCTGACAGCACAGAGCCTGCATGGGATTCTCTCTCATCCTCGCTCTCTGCCCCTTCCTCCCTCACGCACCGCTCTCTCTCAAAAAAAGAAAATTAATTAAATTAAAAAATAACACTCTAAAAATTTTTGTTAATGTTTATTCATTTTTGAGACACAGAGACAGAGCACAAGTGGGGGAGGGGGAGAGAGAGAGAGAAGGAGACACAGAATGTGAAGCAGGTTCCAGGCTCTGAGCTGGCAGCACAGAGCACGATGTGGGGCTCCAAGTCACGGACCGTGAGGTCACGACCTGAGCTGAAGTCAGATGCTCAACTGACTGAGCCACCCAGACACCCCCAAAAATAACACTTTAAAAAAAGAAAAGAGTACCTTGGAAATTGCAAAAGGTATATTATTGTTTGAACTAACCAGAAATATTCCTTGATAACATTTGGCTCATTCTACACAGTCACTAAAATTGATGTTATTGTTATGTCCTGCATTATTGGAAAGTTTATGCACACATCACAAAAGAAACGACTACTGGTCCGCATCTGGGAACTCTGCGGCAGTAAATAAGTCAAAGGCATTTTCCTCTCTCATAAACAGCACGGGCTGTAGCTGGGCCAGCAAATTTTGTGGTATGAAATTCATGAGAGTGAAAAAAATGTGCTTGAATGTAACCAGAATCTGAAGCTCCCAACCCAGAAGTTCACAGTTTGCTTTAAGTGAAGGATTTTGACAGTGGTGTTTTTGGTTCTAAATAAGATTTTTCACCTGAAATAGAAATTCCACCTACCTCAAAGCTACTCTTACCTGATGGATTTCTAGTTTTTGTTTATAATCCATTTTATTGCCGGATCTCAAATTCAAAACAACGAGAATGTCAGGTCTTAACCAAGCAGACCAATGAAAGTGAAGAGGGACAAGAAAAGCCAAGGCAACAGTGAATACGAAAGTGACCACAAAAATCTCCGGCTTTGTCACACACGAGGCAGCGGGGGGGGGGGGGGGGGGGGGAAGGAGGCAGCAGATTTTCCTTACTATCTGTGACTTTCCAATATGATGTATGTGCGTGTGACAGAGAGACTCTAATGTGAAAAATTAGCATGTATTCCCTAACACAAACCAGCTAAGAAAGAAAAAATGGCTCAAAAAATAAGCTGCACGCCAAAAATATACAGAGCGAAGCTGGCCTGGGATACAACATTCCCCATAGATAATCCACCCTAGATCATCTGGTTCTATAACTGAATTTAAGCTGCAAGCTGCTTCTAGTATTTACCTTCATCGGATGTACTATACTATAAATGGCTGAGATTTGTCTTGTCAGGACTGACTTGACACCTGACAGTCCTGAAATACCCCCATCGTGCTGGGCACTTCATAGCTCCCCCTGGAAACCCACCAGTAGGCTTGTATTGCCCCCTCCAATGTTTATTACCCTAACCCAGGTCTCAAGTCTAAGGATAAATCTCCTGTAACATCCCTTCAATTATTCTCACCACTGCATTTCTCCTCACTGTCCCCAAATTGCAATCCCCATATTTTAAAGCAACATGCATTTTCCTTCAAAAGGTCAGGGGAGGAGAGGCACTTCTACCAAAAACAAAACAAAACAAAACAAAACAGAAAAAAAAACAGAAACGAAAAAACATAAATATAACCTCACTGTGGCAGCTAAGTTTCAATCCACTTGAACTTACCACACATAAAATGAGTAATTTAAAACAGGTATACAAACAGTTTGGTGTCGGGGCGCCTGAGTGGCTCAGTTGGTTGAGCATCCAACTCTTGAATTTGACTCAGGTCATGATCAGTGTTGTGGGATCGAGCCCCCAGACAGGTTCCGTGCTGAGCATGGAACCTGCTTAAGATTCTCTGACTCTCTCCCTGTGCTCCCTCCCTCACTCACACTTGCCCTCCCTCCTTCTCCCTCCCTCTCTCTCTCTCTCTCTTGCTAAAAAAATTAAAAAAAAAAAAACAGGTTGGCGTCATAGGCACTATTCTAGACTACAACACATAATTAATCTTTCTTCAATGAGAATTTATCCTTCTAAATTCCTTATCTATCTATGTTGGTGGTGGTTTCTTTAATCTGATTCTGCATTCATTCTCTGAGAGTGTGATTTCTCCACTATCAAAAGAATTTAATTGACACCATTTATAAAAATACCATTCCAAAGGACAGTTCACTCTCAACGACCATAGTACAACTGGGATTGGGTCTGAGCAGTTAGACATTTAACAACAAGGTATAAGGAGCGCCTGGGTGGCTCAGTTGGGTTTCGTGTCTGACTTCGGCTCGGGTCATGATCTCACAGTTCATGAGTTCGAGCCTCGTGTCGGCCTCTGGCTGACAGTTGGGAGCCTGGAGCCTGCTTCACATTCTGTGTCTCCCTCTCTCTCTGCCCCTCCGTTGTTCGCATTGTCTCTCAAAAACAAACATTAAAGAAATAAAAATAATTAAACAATAAACAACAAGATAGGAGATTCTTCCAAACCCAATCCCATTGGCTCAAGCATGAAAATCATAATCGCCTTATGAAGGTGTTCACTGTCCTCCACCCTCACCCCCAAGCAAATTTTACTGACGCAGGGCGGATGTTCAGCATACTTGCCAAGTGGTTCAGTAAAATCAAGATTTTTCCCCAACATTTCAAACATTTGTCTGGTCACTCTTTACAGGAAGTGGAGTCCCAATAAAGCAGATAGGACAGTGTTATGGAAAGCATATTGGACCAGGTCAAGCTGTCTTACCAAGACCTGCCAATGAGGAAATGCCTTCTGTTATGAGTTGAATTGTGTCCCCTCAAAATTCATATGCTGAAGTCCTGACCCCCAGGATTTTATAACGTAACCTTATTTGGAGACAAAGTCTTTACAGAGCTAATCAAGTTAAAGTGAGGTCACTAGGGTGGGCCCTAATCCTGCATGACCGGCATCCCTTCAAAACAGGGAAATTTGGAGAGAGACACATAGAGGGGAGATGATGTCAAGAGACACAGGGCGGGGGCGCCTGGGTGGCTCAGTCGGTTAAGCATCTCACTTTGGCTCAGGTCATGATCTCCCGGCTCATGAGTTCGAGCCCCGCGTCCTGCTGACAGCTCAGAGCCTGGAGCCTGCTTCAGATTCTGCATCTCCCTCTCTCTCTGGCCCTCCCCTGCTCACATTCTGGCTCTTTCTCTCTCTCAAAAATAAATTAAAAACATTGAAAAAGAATTTTTAGGAAAAAAAACAACAACAAAGAGACACAGGGAGAAGAGAATCACCTGAAGTCAGAGAGAGAGAGGCCTGGAATAGATCCCTCCCTCACAGCCCTCAGAAAGAAGGATGCCAGCACCTTGATTTGGGACTTGCAGCCTCCGGGACTTTGACATAACACATTTCTATTGTTTAAGCACCTGGTTGGTGGTACCCTGTTAAGGCAGTACACCTTGTCTTCTAAAATGACCTTGTTCTCTGTACCCAAAATACTGCTTTCCGAGAAGAACGTCAGGTAAAGTGGGATAGGAAAGGCCCTGCAGCCAGCAAGGATGTTACAAACTCTCCTTCCCAGAACTAGCTCTAAATTCTCAGGTGGGAGGGTGAGGGGGGGAGTAAGGAGGCAATCAAGGCTGCTCTCTACTTACCCCCTGGGAAAACAACTGGAATCAACAGTCTGCACGGAGATGCAAAAAGACAAATCATTTTCATGCGAATGTCACGGAGGTCAGCAAAGGAGGGAAGTTAAGGTGAAAGCATCATAGGGTTATAGAAGGAACACTGCATAGAAAGTCTAGACAGGGTCTGTGAGCTGTGGGCCCTGACTATGTCGCTAACCAGCTAGGTGGTGGGAAATGAGTCCAGACGTCATCTTACCAGTGAACAAAGGAATGGGGGGGGATCCAGGTATCTGGCTCAGCTGTCCCTTTTCTATGCTCCATGAACACATTTCCAGCAGTCCGTGAACTCCTACAATTGTCTGGAAAACTGCTGGGGTGTATGCCTATGTGCATTTCTCCCAGGGGATGGTACACAGCTCACAGCAGATACTGAAACGGTGTAGAAAGGTTAAGAATTTGCTCAAGGGGTTCTCGGAAGGTTCCTTCTCACTCTAACACTTTGCAGGTGGGGGGGGGGGGGGTGGCTATGGTTGCTTGCCACACCTTTGCCAGGGCCACCATGCACCCCCAAAGGCATCCACCCATCTCAAGGCTTCAGCCTGAGCTCCTCGATTCTCACGGAATCAATCTGCTGGCCCCACTGCCACTTGCTTCCAGGAGACACAGGCAAATCCTGTTTTCTGGACAACCCAAGGGACAGCCTGGAGACTGCAAAAATTGTTCATAGAGATCGTGTCATAAAAAGATTTGCCGACGTGGCAAAACAAAAACCAAATCTGTGTTACAGTGCCCTGTTATTAATAAGAATATATAAAGCAAGGGTTCAAGGGTTTCTTCACACATTGATTAGACCCATCGACCCTGCCAAAGCTGGATATCCATGAAGTGCAGAGGTGGAGCCAAGGGAGCTAAGAATCCGTGCCCAGCCAGAGACAGGAATGGGGCTACGAAATCAGCTGCAGAAGAGGAACAACCTAGGGTCAACCACGAGCAGCTGGGCCCTTATGTCCAGCCCAGGGAGCTCCAAGCCCCACCTTGCTGGACCACTCACACGTACCAGGTGGGCAGGCTGGGGGCCCACAGGCGACTGTAGGAGGAGGGCAGCCAGCTCCCTGGATCAGAAGGTCTCGCCTCTCACCACAGGGCCCTTGCACGAACGTTTACGGCTGCCAATGACGGCAGCTGTGTGCGCTTTTGTGTTGCTCCAGCTTCCTAGTGAATGGGTTCCACCGTAAAGGAGTCCTAGGCTCTCTGCCATGAACCTCCCCCCTTGGAGCAGGGGGCACGGGCCCTGGGGGCTGTGGCCACAAAATCCACAGTATCTTATCTCATTTAATCCTGTGACATACTGCACAGGTGAGGATGAAGCAGGGCCTGCCTGGTTCTCAGAACTGGTAAGTGACAAAGAAAGGATCCAGCCAGGACCGCCTCACTTTGCAGTCGGACTTTATCCACTACTCAGTCTCCCGTGGCGGATGTGAGGATCTTTTATTCTGGTGGAATTTTCTTTTAGACACAGGAATTTCCTACCCCCCTTCTCCCCCCCCACCCCCGCAAACACAGGAGGGGAAATACACCTCCTTATCCTTGCATCAGCTCAAAAAGTAAATTTAAAGTGACCTTTCCTGGGGCACCTGGTGGCTCAGTCAGTTGGGCCTCCAACTTCGGCTCAGGTCAGGATCTCACGGTTCGTGGGTTAGAGCCCCATGTCGGGCTCTGGGCTGGCAGCTCAGAGCCTGGAGCCTGCTTGGGATTCTGTGTCTCCCTCTCTCTCTGCCCCTCCCCCACTCGTGCTCTGTCGCTCTCTCTCAAGAATAAACATTAAAAACTAATTTAAAGTGGCCTTTCCCCATGAGGCTGGATGAATTTTATAACAAAAACAAGTTAATAAGACAAACATAAGCATCCTGACGAAAGCAGTATCACTTGATTTAGCCTCTCCCCCAAGTTTGGCGACTGCTCTGGCCAGCCCGATGAGCTCAATTAACCACCGTCGGTCACATACCAGAACAGCACCGCCCAGACATTCCCAGATACCTTCTTTCAAAGCTTGAGACTTAGTCCGTTCAGGCTGCTATAACAAAATACCATGGACTGGCTGGCTTCTAAACCACAGGCATTCATTTCTCACAGGCCTCAAGGGTGGGAAGCCCAAGAGCAAGGTCTGCTGAGCACCCCCTTTCTGGTTCACAGACCGTGTCCTCACGTGCCAGAAGCAGGGAGAAAGCTCTCGGGGGTCTCGCACCTAAGGGCACTGACCCCATCACGAGGGCTCCCCCCTGTGACCTACTCACCTCCACCTGCAGACACCATCACACTGGGGGGTTAGCATTCAACATTCAACTTTTGGGGGCAGGGGGCGGGGGACAGCTGATAGCACACGCACACTCATGCCCTCCAGTGACCCGGAGTTATGACCGAACGTGCATGGAGAAGGAGGATTCCTGGAAGAGCAAGGAAATGGGCCGTGGAAATGTGATGTGTCCAACTCAGCATGCATTTATCAATCCCCAGGGTGCACACGGCATTATTTTCCTTGTCATTTACATAGCGGGCGATGCACGTCCGCATGGCCCGACTCCAGTATGCTGAGAACGCTCACAACGGAGGGGCGGTGGTGGGGGGGGCACATTTTTCTGCAACACCATCCTGTCGCCTCCCTCGGTCTATAAACCCTTCTCCCGGCACCACTTCCCTATCTTCTGGGTCCCCAAGTGCCCTTTCCACACCGCAGGAGCCTAACAGCCGCGGGAGGTGGAAGAATGTAGCAAGTCAGAGTGTCCCGGCGCCCTGTGAGCAGCTGGCTTTGATGACAGTTCCAAGGGCAGTATTGCTGTTTCACAACACTTATCACAACTGTAATTAATTTCAAAACAACATCTCTCGAGTCCTGTGCCTCCGCACACCAGGCGGGGAGGGGACAGCCCTCAAGCGCTTTCCTGGGCCAATTACAGCTTCCCAGCAATGGCTGTGGTGCAGAGAGTGCTGCTGTCACGCAGGGCTGACTAGAGATGGCACCCAGAGAAACTTGGAGACATGCCAGCACGGCACTGGCCTGCGCCCTCCAGTGCCCTGGCCAGGTGTCGCCGACCATATCAGTGCCAGGAGCCTCCTGCAAGGGTGGCTGCCCCCTTCACGGCTGCCCCTGGCGCTGTCTGGAGCACGGGAACACAGTGTCCAACAACCCGTTCCCCTCGTGCTAAGGGCACCGAGCTCCTGGCCGCTCACGGCTCTGGGCCGAGCTGGTCTTGTAAAAAAGCCACTGGTACAGATGGTCGACCAAAGACAACCCAAGGCAGAAGCTCAGAAGGGAGAGTGGTGGTGGTCACACGGATGGGTACCAAGGGCAGAGGCAGATACCCTGGAAGAGGGCGGTAGGAAAGCATCCTTTCATTCAGGTCGTGCGGATGGTCTATATCGAAATATGGACTCTGGGACCCGCATCGCACAGTCACTACTGTTTACTGATGGTCTGACAAGTCAGCCCCTCCCTTGGGTGCTCAGCAGGGGACTCTCTGAAGATAAACTCATTTTCCCATAGGATGCGTATCCAGGGCACAGGAAGCATCACCAAGTGTGTTTCCCTACGATCACATACATCATGCGGGCACCCACCTCTGTGGTTTCAGGGAGCTTTGGAAGCTTTCTAGCCTCAGGAAAAAAAAAAAATTCTGCACCCTTTCAAGAGTTAACCTTGAAAATCCTACCTCAGACTTGCCACTCTAGGAAGCTTAATACTAGGCTGTTATCAGTCACTTCTACTTTAAGAGTAAATGATAAGGGAAGAATGAGAGTAGAGGATATGTGTGAAGGGAGGGGACATGGGTACGAGAAGGGGTGTGTCCCATGCCTGCGTTCATCAGAAGTCAGCCTGCTGGGGTCCCCAAATGCCCAGATTGTTAAAACAAGAATGGAGCCGCCAGGAACCCAACACGCTCAGATTAGCATTTAACGAGCAGACATTAATAAATATTCTTACGGCACAGGCAATGCACTGACCCAAATTCACACTCTGCATCTCAGATCGCGACGTTTGCCGAATACTGCCAAGGGTCTATGCAGAACATAGAACAGAGAAAAATCTCAGTCCCAGTGACTCTTCAGAACTCTTGAGCCTGATACCATCTTTCTGGTGACAGGAGTCCCTTATAAAACCCATCAGAAATGACTGCAGTTACCTGGTGCCTTTCTTGTGGGATACGTGTCATTATGAGGCTGAGCTGAGGCCACGGCAGGCCAGTGAATGTTTACAGGAGGACTCAAGGATTGACTTAGCGTCAACCCAGTGAAATGAAACCCAAATAAACAACAGAAGTACAAATCAACCAGTGCAGTCCCTGCCACACAGCCACTCCCAGGGCCACGTCAGTCATTAGAGAACAGGCCGCAACATAAGTCACCAAAAAAACCTTGTGAACTGATTAGTAAGTTTGCTCAACGTTATGCAGTAGATGCTGGTAGTAGAGGGGTAGTTCATTTGAGGTAATCTGTGCACAAATCAGAATTTTCCAAGTAAAACATACAACTTGTTCATTAAAGGGACCTTGGAAGAATCCTGTTTCAATGTGGAAAATCAGCTAATTTCTCCTTTTGCACAGATTTAAATTGTTATGCATTGAGTTTCCTAAAAGCAGGGACCCTGTGGCTCTGAGTCTCTGATCCACTGGTTGCTATACAGACTAAACAATGACAGGCCTCGAGTTCGAATGCCCTGCTCACTCACTGCCTTCTTGTGAAATCTTGCCATAAAGAGGGCATTTTGGGAGGGCCACTGAGAATGACTTTATTTGGCAGATGGTTGTATTTGTTAGGATTCTACAGAGAAACTGAAGCAACAGAACCAGAAACAGAGCCAATAAATAAAGAGATTTATTATACATATAACGGGTGTACATGATTATGGAGGCAGACAAGTCCCAAGATCTACAGGGTGAGTCAGCAAGCCAGAGACCCTGGACAGCCGATGGTGTAGTTCACTGTGAAGGCTGGCAGGCTCGAGCCCCAGGAAGAGCCAATGTTTCAACTCAAAACCAAAGGCAGGAAAAGGCCAATGTCCCAGTAAAAAGGTTGTCAGGCAGGAGGCATTCCCTCCTCCTACTTGGGGAAGGGTCGGCCTTTTGTTCTATTCAGACCTTCAACTGATTGGAAAGGCCCACCCACATTAGGGAGGGCAATCTGCTTTACTCATTCTGATGATTTAAAGGTTAATCTGATCCCAAACACACTCTGAGAAACACCCAGAATAATGTTTGACCAGATATCTGAGCACCCCGTGGCCCAGTCAAGCTGACACATAAACTTAACCGTTATGGTGGTGATGGCCAATTTCTGCAAGGGAGAATACAGGGTTAGGTGTAGGATCCCCGAGTGAACTTGGCCAACACAGAGAGACCAGACTGCAAGGGATGGAGCCCAGCCACGGGACTCCCTGGGGTCGGGGAGGAAGCTGCTTTAGCATCAGGCAGATACCAGGAGGACCTGCTTGGGGTTGAACTTTGCCCTATTGTGAGCAGTGACCTTGCAAGAGGCACAGACGCATACTGCTCTCCAGTGTTAAACCCTAGCTAATCCGCAGGGAAACAAATAATATTACATGTTGGCATTTCGAGCAATTTTCTTAAAGTTCCAGCCTTCCCTTCTCCGTGACCTTGTTTGGACTCGCGACTCCCTGAGAAAGTATTAACATTCTCTGTTCGCAGATAGAAACAGTGAATTACAGAGAGTTTGGGGAAGTGTGGGCCTCATAATCTGAGTCCCCACCTTCCCTCCCAGGATTCAGGCAGTGCCCACAGCCCGCCAACCAGTGCCTTGACATCCTCCAGCTTACCCGGCTTTGTGTGACCAGGCCTTCCCTGTCCTCCACCAAGAGAGATGGGTGGTGCAGCCATGTGTGGGTGGGCGAGCCTCCCCCCAGCCTAGTGGGTTACTGCCCCTGGCCCTTCTGGATTCCATCCCTGGGGTCCAGCACAGTCACACTGCTGTCTCTACTTACTGTCCCCACGACAGGCAAAAGCAGGAGCACAGGGGAGTCTAGAGCCAGCAAAGCATCCCCAGGAAGTCCCACCACCCGGGACCCCAGGTGTCCTCAGTCCTTAGTTCCGGAGGACATCCAGAAGCAGCCACGATCCCCCACCCCAGCTCCGTCTCTCACTCGCCACAATCATCAGCTTTAGCCATATTTGCCAAAAATACACTTCGCTTCCCCGTTACAGTTACTAATACATGCTATTTCGGGCCCGTTTGCATTCTTACTTAGAAATACCCACACGGTAGCAGCAATAACATGCAGAATGTTCTAGCTTTTCCTTCAGGAAGGTTCCCCTCTGCCCTGGTGTGCTCGGCACAGGAATCCCAAAAGCAAACCTTTCCCCAGCTGGATGGGAGCTGGGTATGAAAACTTTCGTCACAGGACGGGAATTAGTGATAGAAAGGAAAAAGGCTGCCTCGGAGGAGGAAGGAAGGAGCCAGTAAGAGACTCAGCTGGGCACAAATGGAGCTCTGCAGCTCCTTCCTGGTACACCTGCCCTCCACAGGCACACGTGCAGCCTCGACCCCCAGAGTCCCTGTTGCCCCAGAAGCAGCTGCGGGTGGCTTCTCCAGTGAAGCCACACAGCACAAGTCAGAAGCCTGGAGAACATCGAAAGAAAGCCACAAACCCGGCTTGAGTTTGTAAGCCAGCCCCTGGAAGCTGTTTTCCACGTCTGAGGCCCGGGGAAGTCATTCTTTCCACTGCACAGTGGTCCCCTTGTATGAGCTCAGCCTCCCCCAAGCCAATGTTCCTGCTGGCTTCCCTCGGCTGTCTTGGAAAAGCTCCCTGACTTTCCTGGCGTTTCCAAGAACTTTGGCTCTCTCCTATAATTACGTGGGGGATAATGACAGCTCTCGGTCTCTGATCTTTGCCTTCCCGGAGGCAAGGAGGTGGAAGTATTGTACGAGCAATTTCCAAAGGCCTTCATTCACGCATCCTTCTTCCTGTTTTATCCCGGGGTCTCCTTTACTGGCCTTCCTTTCTCCTAATACACACTGAATACATTTTCCTCTAACTGGAGATGAACCACAGAGGGAAACAGTGACTGGGTACTGTCAGCTGGCAGAGCAGGCATGCCAGGGGAGGAGAGAGGGACGGCGGTGCTGGGGCCGGACCGGGGAGGAGGTGGGAGTCTTGGGGGGCAAGCCAGAGCTCAGAACGCAGCTGGTGCAATATTTCTTCCCGACGGCCAAGCTCCTGGGTGACAGACGCATGGCTGAGCACTGAGGGAAGCGTTCAGAGTGCCAACTCCACCCTGCCCTTTTCCGGTCTCAGGACATTGACGGGGTGCACCCGAGTGAACTTGGAGCCACCGCGATTTCCCAGGTATGAAATCACCTCATTAAAACACCACACAAAAAATTATAAAACAAAGCACGAGACTGAATGACAGAGCAGAGTCTCCCCAAGTCTGGAGTCTGGGGTCTACACCCGGCTCCCACACACACAGGAAGTGGCCAGAAAGAGATGGTTAATGTCAGGTAGGAGAAGCTGATCCAGCCAGACATTATAATGAAGGATCATGAGATAAGGAACAGGAAGCTCAGGGTGAGTATTTCTCTAACTGCATTGTCTCTTTTGCACACTTAGCTAGCCCCGTGATCCGGCCAGGGGAATGACTATTGACAACCCTGAAATAGGAGACTGTAATGTCTGGAAATGTCCCAAAGCCAAGCCACAGCAGATCTTATTCATCACGCTTGATTCTACCCTTAGTAACAGGAAATATTGGTATAAATAGGGACTCCTCCATCACCACCACGGCATCCCATTGGCGAGGTCAGATCATCAAAATAACCCTTATCGCCTCAGTATATCCTCAGGTGCTGCCACTGAATTCAATTACATCCACGTAACAAAAGACAGTCACCAGCGCGGGCTGTTTAGCATGCGTTCCCAGTAGGCTACAGCACCAAGCAGGCATGGATGCAAATATGTGTGTAATATATATGCGCATATGGAAAAAAACCCACTCACACTGAAAAGAACTTTCCCAGACCTCATCCCCTTTCATTTTCTCTGCTACTCCTCCAAATAGCTTGTCTTGAACACTGTAGCTGCCAAGACAGAAGAATTTACTGCTTGAGAAGGTGGGGGGTGGGGGGGGGAATTCTATTATTCAAACTTTCTTTCCCTGAGCGGAAGGAGAAGAGTGAAAAGGGCTGGCGAGCTCTCTATAGCAGGAAAAAAGGTTATTTCTCCATTAAGCTACCGGGTGGTGCAAAGGAAGTCGGATGCAGGGGAGCTGATCTGAGCCCTCCACGGGGAGCCCCCTCCTCCCCCAGCTCTGATGTGACTCCCAGAAAGGACTTCCTCCTTCCGAACGACCCCCCTTCTTCTTCCCACCTTGAGGCTGAGCATTCTGGAGGTAGGGCAAAGGTGAGGGAACAGGAGCAGGCCATACCAGTTCATTCCTTCTTTTCGGAGATGCTAAGAGGATTAAAGAGGTAATTGTTGCTGCTGGAGCTCTTCAGCTATAAGACGCTCTATAAATACCCACAGCCACCCCCTCCCGGGAAAGCACATTTCATTGCAGCGGATGTGAACGCTGTGGTGTCTGTGACAAAGATGTGCGGCATCGTGGGGGGATTTCCCACCACCCCGAGTGGACCCAGAGTAGCCACCTTGCAGAAGGGGTGAGCCACACAGCATCCCACCCCAACTGGCATCGCATATGCCTACTCCCGCGTGCACTCAGGAAGCACCGACTGTCTGCCTGAGGGGCACAGGGCACGTGGTGAAGCACACGGCTCTGGAGCTAGGCTGCCCGCTCACTGGCTGTCTGACCTTGGCGAGTGGCTTAACTAACCTCTGTGCGCCTCCGTGTCCTCACCTGTGCCACGGGGGGGGGGGGTGACAAAAGAACCCCCCTCACAAGGTCACTGTGAGAATTCAAACGGTCCGTCTTGGCCTAGGGGTGAGTCCCTGTCTGATAACGCTGGCAAGGGCCACACGAGGCATTGCTATGAAACCCACCTGTCCAACGCAGGCTCTGCAGTCTTTCATTTCTCCCTCAGGCATGTTAAAGGAGGTTATGAGCATGAACATGGAGGTGGAGGAGGAAGGACTGACCAATCGGACGTGGGCTGAGCCCTTCCTCGCGTGGAGAACAGAGGTGGAGATGGGGTCCCTGAGCGTCCCAGAGCCCCAGCAATGAAGGGTGCTTGGGTGTTCTCCGTGGCTGCCGGGCAGTGGCATACAAAGGGAGGGGGCAGCGCAGACACTGCTTAGAAGTCCCGGTTCAGAGTGATACCAAAGCAGACAGACTTGGAGTCGATGTTACTAATGTTCTAAGTTCTATATGGGCGACGCCCTCCACCGGCTCCAGCCCGCAACGGTTCCCTGGGCCTCAGTACACCTGCCATGCCTGCCCAGAGCTCACCTGAAAGAGAACCAGGGCCTCACCTGAACCCTCCACTAGGAAGCCCGCAGTCTACCTAGGCGGCAAGCAGGCTTCCTTCCTTCAGGTTCCTGGGGTGCACATCCCGCAAAGCAGAGAGCACATGGGCAGTCAGGCCCCGCTGGGAACCCCCATCCTGCATTTAGCTGAGTGGCTAAGAGCAGTGGTTCCCAGTGTGTCCCTGACCCCAAGAGCTCCTGGATCAGAACTTTGAGGGGTGGGGCCCAGAAGCCCGTGCTTTCACAAACCTTCCAGGGGATTCTGATGTCCACTCAAGTTTGAGAACCACCACTGGCTGCAAGATGTCTTCAATTTTCCTGTGTCACAACTCTCTCATTCAGTCAAGGGGGTTAACAACACTCACCTCATCAGGCTACAGTTTAAGAATTAAACGAGATAGGGGCACGTGGGGGGCTCAGCCAGTTAAGCATCTGACTTCCTCTCAGGTTATGATCTCATGGTTCGTGGGTTCAAGCCCCGCATTAGGCTCTGTGCTGACAGCTCAGAGCCTGGAGCCTGCTTTGGATTCTGTGTGTCTCTCTCTCTCTGCCCCTCCCCCACTCACACCATCTCTCTCTCTCTCTCTCTCTCTCTCTCTCTCTCTCTCTCTCTCTTTCAAAAATAAATAAACGTTTAAAAGAATTTTTTTAAACAATTAAATAATACGTGTCAAGCACTTGGTACACTGCCCCAAACATGGTCAGCACTCAATACATTGTACCTATTATTACTATTATTCTCACTGGTCAGTGGAACAGCTCCACAAACAGCAGGAACTTGGAAACGGCTAGAGTAAGCTTGGAATCCACGACGGCCCTGATTCTCAGGCATGTGGTTTAAAGGACAGAAGAGAGAAGCTGAAGGAAGCCAGCAGATATTATGACACATTCACCCAAGGTCCCCCAGGGGCTCGGGGTCACCAACCAATTTTACCTGTGATCCATGGAGACTCTTACAATCTCTGGCTCCTCAAGCATCTTGTGGGTTGGGAATCCGGAGAATAAAAATGTCCCCTATTCTACTGTTAAAACAAGGATGATATGAATTTGAGGAGATGCCTCCAGAGAGAATTAGATGCGTCTGAGTTCAAATGCTGGTATTTAGAATGTGTAGCGGAAGTGTTTAGAATGCTGGACTGCTGAAGAATATTTTTGGTAAGGAATGGGTGATAAGAAGCATCATGTGCTGACTGACAGAGCATCTGGAATTCAAGAGCTAAGGAGAGAGCACACTGCAAGGGTACCATCTTGGATTAGAAACCATCATTACCTGAAACAACTCGGGAAAGGATTAGGAGGGCCTCCCAACAGCCAAATTCAGGGGACACTTGTCAAGTATCTGGTCTCTCTCAGCATTGAATACTTGGCCTCTCCTGCCTCCCTCAACCTCCTTCCTTTGGCTTCCAGCACACCACCTGCCCTGGTTCACCAATTATTCCCCTGACCCTCTTCCCAGCTTCCTCTGGGGGCTCCTCTCCCCCAGCCCATGTGGCTGCCACGCCTCAGCCCATCTCCCCACCATGTCTCCTGAAACCCCCCTCTTCCTCTCTGGAGTCTGCCCACATGAAGACAGAGGAAAGGCACACAGCACCAGTTTGGATGCCACCTCTGAATCATGGCCTACTGTTCATTCTGTCACCCAAAATGGATACAGGAGTAGACGAAGAAGAGGATGGTCTTTCCCTCCGTGCCTTCTTTCCCTCAGGCAATCTCCTCCCCCTGGGCACTGGGATGGCTTCCATAGCTATGTCCCATTTAGCTCAATCCTGAGCACTGGACATCTACCTGCCTACATGCCTACATGATGGTCTTGAGATCAAGACATCTGAAAGTGAACCCATTATCCTTACCCTACATCCATCTGTTCCTTCTACTGTGTGGTTCCTTCCAATTCTACAGGCACAGGATACATCACAGAGGAAGTGAAGGGCTGGGTGCGCTAGGAACCAGGGCTGGCAAGTCTATGAGGAGGGGCTGACAAGGTCAGACAACAGGGTGCTAGTAAAGGAAAAGTTGTAGCAACATACCCCAAGTTCAAGTTCAAAATAGAGTACAAAAATTCAGGTGGAAATACTAATAGCATTTAATAAAATTACTTACCTACTTCCATCTGTCACCTTTGAACCAAACCAAGAAAACATTGGCCTTCACAACAGATACCCCAACAAAAAATCCTGACATGACAACAGAAGTTTCTGTAAAGAAATGTAACCATCTTTCAATAAGATGTTGTGGTGTATGTGTATACAATACTCAGCCATAAAAACACAAGGAAGTCTTATCATCTCCAACAACATGGGTGGACCTTGAGGACATTATGCTAAGCAAAGTAAGTCAGACACAGAAAGACAAATACTGTATCATCTCACTTATATATGGAATCTTTAAAAAAAAAAAAAACTCAGGGGAGCCTGGGTGGCTCAGTCGGTTAAGTATCCAACTTTGGCTCAGGTCATGATCTCGCAGTTTGTGAGCTCAAGCCCCGCATCCGGCTCCGTGCTGACAGCTCAGAGCCTGGAGCCTGCTTCAGATTCTGAGTCTCCCTCTCTCTCTACCCCTCCCCTGCTCACGCTCTGTCTCTCTCAAAGTTAAATAAAAACATTAAAAAAAAAAGAAAAACCTCAGAAAAAAAAATAATTAGGCTGGTGGCTACCAGAAGCAGAAGGCGGGAAGGGGGAGATAGAGGACAGTGATCAAAAGGTATAAACCTCCAGTTATAAAATACATAAGTACTAGGGATGGAATGAACAGCATGGTGACTGTAACTCACACGGATCACACGGAGGATGGTATACAGGGAAGTTGTTCAGAGAGCAAATTCTAAGAGTTCTCATGACAAGGAAACAACTGTTGCCTTTTTTCTATTCTTTTTTTTTTTTTTAAGGTTTTGCTGTGACTGCATGAGAAGAAAGATGTTAGCTAAACCTACTGTGGTAATCAGTTCATGATACTTGTACATCAAAATCAAACCATCATGCTGCATGCCTCAAACTTATACAGTGATACATGACAATTGTTTTCAATAAAGCCGGAAAAAAGAAATAAATTCGCATTAATTATACGGTACTGTCACTTCATTTTCCAGCCCCACTATTCGGCTGCACTGTAATGACCCTCACCCTGCAGATCGTCGGCAGGCCCGTGGAGGTTCTCCCCCTATTTTCAAGGGGTCTGACACAGGTGCAGGTTCTGTGATCCCCCAGCATCACCCATGCCGGTCATCCTAGTTCTGGGGACCATTTAGCCAACTGAGCTAGAAATTTGGGATTCACCCTAGATTCTTCTCTTCCTCATGCCCTCCCGTGAAGTGCAACGAATGCCCTAAATTCTTCTCCCTAGACTGGGCCCCAGGTAGCACTACCCTCCCAGCCCCATCCCTCCCTCACCCTGAATCTCTCCTGGTGCTTCCACAGCTCAGGGAGTGGTCACCTCCTGCATGGAGTTTGTCAGTAAATACTTCCTGTTCCATAAAAGTGGGAAGGAAGACCCATTCTAAAATACAACCCCCTCCTGAAACCTACCTCTACTACTATATTAATATGATTCATTTGACATGATAGAAAAGGGAGAGAGAAGAAGGCAGCTTCTATGCCCATGAATGCAACTGTGTTATATATAGTTCCCAAGGTCAGACCGAGGAGAGAGTAAAACTTCATGCAATACCACGAAAGCAGAGACTTGAACAGATACTGATACATTTTCATAGCAGCATTACGCACAAGAGCCAAAAGATGGGGACAATTCAGGTGCCCACTGAGGGCTGAACAGGTAAACAAAATGTGCTCTATCCATACAGTGGAACAGTATCCAGTCTTAAAAAGCAAGTAAATTCTGACACCTGCTACAACATGGATAAACCTTGAGGACATCATCTTTTTTCTTTAAGTTTATTTATTTTTAAAGTGGGGAGGGGCAGAGAAGAGAGGGAGAGCGAGAATCCCAAGCAGGCTCCATGCTGTCAGCATAGAGCTTGACACAGGGCTCGATCTCACAAACCATGAGCTCATGAGCTCATGAGCTGAGCAGATATGAAGAGTCAGAGAGTTAACTGACTGAGCCACAGGAGCCCCTGAGAACATTTTTGTAAGGGCAATGAGCCGGACGCAAAAGGTCAGTTACTATAGGATCCCACTTACATGAGGTATGAACAGTAGTCAAATTCATAGAGACAGAAAGTGGAATGTGGGTTCTAGGGGCTGGAGGGTGAGGGGCTCTGGGGAGTTTTGTTTACTGGGTCCAGAGTTTTAGCTTCGGAAGATAAAGAGAGTTCTGGAGATGGATGGTGGTAATAATTGCACAACACTGTGAATACACTTAATGCCACTGAACTGTTCACTTAAAAGTGGTTAAAATGGTAAAGTTTATGTTATGTGTATTTTATTACAGTTTAAATAATGGTTTAAAAAAAAAACTCATGGAAGAGGTACCAGTAGGGACACCATATCATAGAGGAGCCAACTACTTCCCCAGAGGTACCGTTAGTGAAAGTGCCTACCTCCCATCAGACCCAGAAGTGGAAGGAAGGTCCAAAGGGACTTACGAAAAGTGTCCAATTTAAAAAACTTACTTTTACTTATAGCAAAATACTTGAAATCACATGAACATATTGATTACTTACTTTGAACATCAAATTCTATCAGCATACAGGGCATGTTTCCTTATAAACTAACGTTCGGTTAAAAATAGGTCCCAGAACTGCCTTTTCAGTATATATAATTCTGAGAAAGCAATTCTAAGAGACTGTTGCACCAAATTCCCACACAAAAACTGCAGGGACTTCTACGCAGCCTTCCTGGATCGAATCTCCATCTGTCTCTAAAGATAAAGAACTCTCTGTACAAATTTCAGATCCTTTTCCCCACCAGTTAACGCCTTTCTGTCATTCCCCAAGGCCAGCATGATGAAGTCCTGCTCTGGAGTGTGAAAGGTGGCCACTGGGCCATTAGGAGAGCTGGCTCTGGGCCATCTGGCCACACACAGCAGATTCCCCAGCTCAAAGCCCAGCTCCACCCTGCTGTCTGGAAGACCTTCTCTAAATCTCAAACTCTCTGGCCTCAGTTTTTTCATCTGTAAAATGGAGAGAATAATGGTCCCTACCTCTTCGAGTCGGTATGAGGATTAAATGAATTGACGATTATAAAATGCTCAGTGGCTGGCACATAACATGGGCCACGTACGTGTTAACTGTTGTTTCATTCTGATAAGCAAGGGCGTTCCGGGTGGGGCCACAGCCTACTGTCTCCCAGTACACCTTCTTACCTTGATTTCCGCATGGAGGGTTTTCACAAACGGGCCAACTGTTAACGCCTCCAGCCTCTGCACGTCCTGTTCCTTCTACTCGCACGACCTCCTCCCTCTGCCCCACACTCTGGCCTTGCAGACGCTTTAAGGGGTGTCACCTCCCACTGATGGCTTTCCTGACTCCCGCACAGACTTATGTCCGCTTCCCTGTGTTTCTGTCGACCCTCGTGATCCCCACCTTGGATACGCGGCAGCTTACCTGACTTCCCAGGTGATGAGCAGCAGGCTCCTGGGAGGCAGGAATGTGCTGCGCATCACTGTGCACTGAGCTTCAAGCAATGGGCCTGGCACAACAGAAACTGAATGAATGAACGAACGAATGAATGAATGAACGAACGAGCAAACGGACGCTGCACATAAAAAGTGTAAGACTGAGGGGCACCTGGGTGGCTCAGTCGGCTAAGTATCTGACTTCGGCTCAGGTCATGATCTTACAGTCAGTGGGTTCGAGCCCCGCGTCGGGCTCTGTGCTGACCGCTCAGAGCCTGGAGCCTGCTTCCGATTCTGTGTCTCCCTCTCGCTCTGCCCCTCCCTCACTCACACTCTGTCTCACTCTCTCTCTCAAAAGTAAATAAACATTTAAAAAAAAATTTTTTAAGTGTAAGACTGAGCCCAGGAATGAAGGGAGGCAGGAAGGAGACAGGAGACAGGTGGAACAGAGTTGCATGAGGCCTCCGTGGAGGAAGACAAGTGTGCTCAGGTGAGAGGAGGAGAAGCAAGATTTTTAATCACAGGAAGGAAAGAATCAAAGAACCCAGGAGAGCAAGCCATCAGGGATGTTGTGTACAGACCACTGGGGCTCACGGGTCTCACCGGGGCCTACGCCATCAATGCATGTGACAAATTTAGACACAGAGAGACCAGTGATGGGAAACTGCATGGATAGCATGCCGTCTGTGTCTCAACATGCCCTCACCCCTCAGTGAATTGAGTTACATACCCAAAATATCTGTCCTGACAAAGGAGGGGATAAGAAGGGCTTACGTTAAATGGGGACTTGCAGTAAAGCTCAGAATCGCACCTTTTCAACATGTCTGTCCTTATTTTACACTAGCAATAAAGGAAGAAGTCAGAGACCCGTGCAGCAGGTGGGGAGATGGGTGGAGCACCCAGGACCTTGGGAGCGGTGCTCCAGGCCCCGCCTTGCCTGATTCTCAGGAACCTACAAGCTAAAGGGCCCTTGGCCAGCACCTGGCAGGCAGGTTAGCTCTTGACCCGAGGAGCCTCGGGTTTTGGGTTGCTAAGCTCTGGTCAAAGAGCCAGGGCACGTTTCCCACAGTCACCACCTAGGCCAAGCCAGCCCCACACCAGCCACTGAAATATGGGTTCTCCACCTTCAAGGAGGTGCAGTTTCCAGTAAGCAGTCAACAAGGAGGACACATGATCTCAGGCCCAGAAGGAAACGTGACTGAGAATCCTAAAGGCAGCCGCCCCCGTGTGTTCCCCACACACTGATGCAGGGTCTCCCCCGTCCCAGGACGAGCCAGCGGGCTCCCCGCAGCCTGCAGTGGGCATCTTCACGGGCAGAGGACCCATGGTCACAGAGCAGCCACTTAGCCCCCAGCCTCTGATCGATACTGGCAAGTGAGAAAGAACTAAAAATAAACACAGGAAAACACACATGGGGAAAAAGAGGAGAGGGAGCAGAGAGAGAGGAGAGGCTTATTATGGCACTTCCGTGACTTCCGGAAGGCAAGTGGGACCCCCTCCCTCACACATACCCCGGGGCCCTGGTCAGTATGGAGGTGGTGGCTGTACTGGGCCGTGGCACACACGTGGGATTCTAACGGCATACACAGGATCCGAGGGAAAGACTTACAAATATGAGAAAATGCCCAGGATAGGTCCTTTAATGACAAATGGAAGGAACAATATATGATAGGAAAGTAACTGCGTTAACTCCATGCCTAGAAAAAGCCTGGAAAATACATTTTCAGAGTTTAACAGTGGTTATGTCTGAAGATGAGAGCCAATTTTTATATCCTTCTTCAAATCTTTATAATATAAGGGTTGGGGACGAGGGAACACACTTTCTTTAATTTACAAAAGCAAGCCTACATATACTATACAGAAAGTCAAAGTTTTCAAAAGCATTCGAGAAAGTCACCATGAAATCTGGGCGGCAAATGTAGCCTTCAAGGCTAGCTGTGTTTATATAATAATGGACATTCTACGATTATCTGAAAAACCTCATTATCTGGCTGTTTCCTAATATGTGAACATTTGGATCCAAAGAAAAATCCAAAGCAATCAAGCAGAAATTCACCATCCTTTCTTCCTGGTATTCATGCATTTACTTAAATATCAGAATATGCCCTGAAGAAAATGTTCAATACTTAAAAAGAAGAATAACTTGGTAAACAACAACAACAACAAAAAGTGAGAGCAGAGAAAAAAAAAAAATCCACCAGGAATAACAAGGTTCTATGAGAATCCATTATACACAAAGGCTTAAAAGAATAATTGAACACGTGCATTTTCCAAATCCCTTGAAAGGGTCATTTCAACGAAATTGTTCTCCAAGTAAAATATAACATTATTTTCTCCAGAAGCTGCAAATTTAAAAACCGGATTCTTAAAACCTTATTAAATAATATTATAGTACAGGCACGTTTGCCAAAGCATTTTATTATATTAGCTTTTCCTGGAAAAGTGCTCAGGGTTCCCACATGGTAATCAGTTGTTATGCAGTTATTTGTTTAAGAACTAGCAATTCCTGCAAAAGGTGTGTCTTTTATTTTCCAGATCTATGGCAGAAGGTGGCAAACCAAATAAGGGAATATTATGCAAATGTTGCCTTTCTTGGCTCTGGCCCCGCAAAAGCAGTAATGATATTGCTAGCAGCCTGCCCACCACCAAGGGAAGGCCTGGCTTAGAGGGAAGAGTTAACTGTGAGTTAGCTACTTACACAGGCTGAACCCAGCTACTTTTAAGCCTGAAAAGGGGAGGTGGGAGAAACCTCTTCGAACCTACAAGGCTGGATTCATTTCCGGAGTGTAAAAACGCGAGGCGGTTTTTCTCCCCCTAAATAGAAACAAGGCCACAGTCCCAGAAATATAATGGGCACCACTACCCTCTTTTCACCCCTGCCTCCCCCGCCCCCCACCCCCCAGCATTGGAGTCACAGGTCTTCATTCCCTGGAAATGTCTCCCTAGGGAGAAACTGACTTCATTCCCATCAGCATTAACGATCCACCTTTCCAGGACGATGCTGTGCGGGCTTCAAGGGCAGATGAGATTTGGTTAAGAGACTGTGAAATAATGAATCAAAAGAGGGACCATCAGCCCTCCAATACCTCATTATTTGCTTGCCTGAATCCAGTAAGAAAAACAACCACGAGAAAGGAAAGAATGACAAAGACTGAGGATAATTCTCAAACCTTCTGGAAATTCTGGTTCAGAAGGGGGCGGGTGTGGTCTGGGATTTGGGTGTAGACCAGACTTAGGGCCCCTGTAAGCCTAAACCACAGCACGTGTTCCCGCCTCGTGGCTGGAGCAGGGAAGCCACAGGCGGGAAGGGCACCCACCAGTGGCCACCTCAGCCCTGGAAAATGCAGGACAAGGCTCCCTCCTTCCTCTGGGCTGCCAAATAGACTCCTACTGTGCTGGGCCCCAAGGCTGGAGCCTGGAAAACCTCTCCTCCCTGGGGTACCCCCTAGGCATCCCACAGTGCTCTCCTCTGCAGCTGGAAACCGGCCTCACCCCAACAGATGTTCACAAAGTCCTGGTTGCACCTTTGCCACAAGAGCCTACAACCTGGCTATCTTGGCTCCCCAATCATACTCCATCATTTAAAATCACTTCAGAAAGATATCTGAACAAAATCAGATCATATGAATGATATGGGTAGATCATATGAATGATATGGGTGGACTGTGTCAACATCAACATCCTGGCTGTGATATGGTGTTATATTTTTATAAAATGTTGCCTTCAGGGGAAACTGACTAAAAAGGACACAGGATCTCTATATTATTCCTTATAACTTCATGTAAAGTGGGGTACCTGGATGGCTCAATCAGTTAAGCATCCAACTCTTGATTTGGGCTCTAGTTGTGATCTCGGCTCAGGTCATGATCTCACAGTTCATACATATGAGCCCCACATCAAGCTCTGAGCAGACAGGGCAGAGCCTGCTTGAGATTCTCTCTCCCTCTCTCTGCCCCTCCCCTGCACGCTCTTTCTCTCTTTCAAAATAAACTTAAAAAAAAACTTCATTTACTTTTACCTCTACAATTACCTCTACCAAATTTCCATTAAAAAACCCAAAGAACATATTTTATAAACTTTGAGTGAATAAAGACCAATTAAGAGGTCATCCTACTCACAGATGCTCCTACAAACTGAGCCTGGCTTCTGGTAGATGCTTCTGTAGTTCGTATATTCAACAAATACACACACACACACACACACACACACACACACACACACACACATATCATCCCTCAGTGTGCCAGTTACTATACTGGGCATTACAAAGTCTGTCTCAACCAATGTTCTCAGAAAATGAACAGTGATGAGAGAAAAGTCACTGGTAGCCCTTGTGTAACTGACAATTTCATTAGTTTTAACACAGGTAAAAATGTTTAGGCACCACATTAAGTAACTGCGCTATTTAGGTTAAGACATGGCTCAAGGAACAATTCATCAACAACCAGAGTTCCAACTGTCAAGAAAACATGAGGGTGGACCCCCAACCACCAACTCTTACTATTTGCTACATGCTTAAATATGGTGGCCATCTTTCCACTCCTACTCTGTGCATATTTATGTGCAAGTTTCTCAAGGGGTGAAGAGAGAACACAGGACTTGGTTTGCCTTAAAATGAGTTATCAAAACTTTGTGTGCCTTTAGTAGGAAAGTTGCAGAGATCGTCAACCATAAAATGTGCTCCTGGCCATGACAATCCTCGTTCAATTCGTTGCTTTGTTTGGCAGTTATTTGTCCGGACCACAGAGAAGTCTCAGCTAGAGTACACAGCCCTTCAGAGCTACCATGGCGTCCGTCCTGTGACTCAGGAGGGCCAAGGGTACAGTCCCAGGTACAGATTCTTCTCAAAGGGCAGAGGTTTAATGGATAGTCTTCCTTTGTATATTTAGAGCTAGTTGTACTTACCAAAGTATTTATAAATGTTTTTTAATGTTTATTTTTGAGACAGAGTGCGAGTGGGGAGGGGCAGAGAGGGGGAGACACAGACTTTGAAGCAGGATCCAGGCTCTGAGCTGTCAACACAGAGCCTGACACGGGACTCAAACCTACAAACCACGAGATCGTGACCTGAGCTGAAGTCGGACCGCTGAACCGAGTGAGCCACCCGGGCACCCGTTACCAAAGTATTTTTAATCCATTACCTCCTTTGCTCCTTATAAGACTTATAAATACTTTTGCATGAAGAAACCAAAGCTAACTCTCTCAAATATTTGTCAATTCTTGGTTACTCAGGAATTGATGACTCGCGATTATGTCAGCCTTTCTTAGGCCTCCTCCTATCTTTCAGGACATTTTACCATATTTCTACCAGTGGATAGGCAGTAGTTTGAGAGAGGGAGAATGAGTCTTGAGTCAGAGAGGTGAAGTTACAGCCCAGCTCCATGACTCAGTGGTCTTGCATTAGCCTTCCTGAACCTCTGTCTCTTCACCTGTAACAATGGGGTAACACCCACATTGCTCAAAATGTTACCTCCTCTGTCAAAATTTGGCTTTAAAATAAGACTGGTTCCATAGAAACAAGAACTAACCACCAAAGTGAAAATTTTCAATTATCAAAGAATTGAAATGATCTACAAGAAATGAAATGAACCCCCGAACTCATGGGCAATTGAGAATCATCTATAATTAGTAGAGTCTATAACTCTGCTACAGAAATGCCCGATGAGGAGGGTTTCTTTTATTTTCATTTATCTGAGTTAGTAAAGAAATGCTGCCCCATTATCTTATTTTTCAGTTGGAAATCCACCATTAAATCTCTGCATGTAACTAAAATCCACAGAATGCTACGTACTTCAAGAGTGTGTCCTCATCAGATTTCTACATTTTCGCTGAACGTGCAAATGCAGAATTTAGGAACAATGATTCCCTGCCCACTGTCCAGGACGGCTGGAGAACGGGTGTGCTGTCGAATCCAACATGCTTAAGGGAATTATCTTATAAACCATATGTAAGTGGCCAAATTGCAAAGCATATCAAACATGACAAAATATATTTGGGGCGAATATATTGACCACTCCCTTCTGCCAGGTTGAACATTAGCCATGAACACTAACCTTCTCAAGTTACAGTATGTGTGCCAGGGAGTAGTGAAGCCACAAGGTTACAAGGGCACATCTTCCTAGAACATTGGTGTTCCTCAATGGGAGTCTGGGAAACATCCAGAGGGGCCTGAGCTCATGTGTCTACTGCTCTCTGCAGTTGAGGATACTCAGGGAAAGGCTGAAAAGCACTACTGAAGGGCATGGCTGGCTCAGTTGGTAGAGCTTGTGACTTTTGATCTCAGGGTCATGAGTTCAAGCCCCATGTTGAGTGCAGAGCCTACTTAAAAAAAAAAGAAAGAAAGAAAGAAAGAAAAGACCAGCACTATTGAGGGTGAGGGAAAATACCAATTTACTGAACACCATCTGCCCAGGCCTGTGCTATGGGTATCTACACAGCAATCAGGTTTATTCCTCACTTAGTCATTCAGTAATCATGGGAAGAAGATAGGAAACAGCCAGTGACTTTTATTATTGTTTTGAGATATGTTTTAACTAGGTTTTCAGAGCCCAGCTCGGCATCTGAATCACATACTTCAAGTCATGGGTGAGGAAAAAAAGAAAAAAAGAGTACACCAGGAAGTTGGTAGCAAAAATGCCAGTACCAACTTCAGACATGAGAAAATTGGTTGACAGAGATACAAAAGTGATGGCAGATCATGAATTTTATTTACTTAAAAAGGGCAACTTCTGAATATAAACATATGACCAAATTTACTAATAAATACTAATAAGCACCAACACATGATACATTTATATATATACAAATAATTCACATATATAACATACATAAATAATTCATATATAAATATATTCATATATAAATAGTACTTATATTAATATTTATATATGATAAACACATACAAGTATTAACAAAATAATACTTTGTTAGAATTTATTTTCTTTCCCTAACCCAATCAGGCAGGAAGTAAGTTTGCTGCTGACCTGAATTTCAGCCGCCATTTGCTCAATAGAATTTTGCCAAGAGATGGACCTTCTCTGGTGTAATGCTCACCACTTCTTCCCACCCCATTCCGAATGTGCCTTGTCCACACTGGTGTTAAGTGCTGGCCTCTGGGTTATTTTCACCAACATGAAAGGACCCCATTACCTTCGCTGGTTAGATATAAAAGCTCTTTGACTCCAGCTGGCCGGTAGAGCCTGTTAGGTCTGTCCTCCAATCCATCTCCTGTTGACTAACACAAGTGACACAGAAAGTGCATGTCATGAGCTCCAACGCAATATACAGACAAGAGCTCTCCATGTTTGTTGTCCTCGTGACTATCCTATTTTACACCCATTCTGTCGGACTGCCTTGACACTCCCACAAATACGGTTAAAAAAACTCTTGACAGGCTAGATGTACAAACTGTCAATTCAGTAAAATATGCCCATAAAAAAGAATCCATTTATTTTTCATGAAATCAACAGAATGTGGGCTTTGGCAGAATGCTAAAACTGTTGTAACATACACTCGTCTTCTTTCGCTGACTCACCAAAGAGCCAAGGATCGTGCTGTGAGCAGAAGATGTAAGCAGTGTTGGCTGAGAATATTCAGGCAGAGTGGACACCAGAGAATAGTTTACTGTGTGCTTAGAAAACAAGGAGTTGCTTCCAAGAAAAGCTGTTCTTTGGTTTCTGTGATGAGCAACAAACTTCGTCCTCCGCAGTTGTTGTGACAAAGCAACACAATCTCCACTCAATGTGGCTGGGCTTCTATTAGAAGCTTGCAGGGAGGGGCGCCTGGGTGGCTCGGTCGGTTAAGCATCCGACTTCAGCTCAGGTCATGATCTCGTGGTTTGTGAGTTCGAGCCCAGCATTGGGCTCTGTGCTGACAGCTCAGAGACCAGAGCCTGCTTTGGATTCTGTGTCTCCCCTCTCTCTGCTCCTCCCCTGCTCATGCTCTGTGTCTGTCTCTCAAAAATAAATAAAACGTGAAAAAAAAATTTTTTTTTTAAAGAGAAGGTTGGGGGGGCGCCTGGGTGGCTCAGTCGGTTGAGCGGCCGACTTCGGCTCAGGTCATGATCTCATGGTTTGTGAGTTCAAGCCCAGCGTCGGGCTCTGTGCAGACAGCTCAGAGCCTGGAACCTGTTTCGGATTCTGTGTCTCCCTCTCTCTGACCCTCCCCGTTCATGCTCTGTCTCTCTCTGTCTCAAAAATAAATAAACGTTAAAAAATTTTTTGAAATAAATAAATAAATAAATAAATAAATAAATAAATAAATAAAAGAGAAGGTTGGGGAGGCCACAGTCATGGAGGGAGAACGCCCAAAGATTATGAGAAATTTCACGGGCTGCTGCACAGCATTTGGATATGCTTACTCTACAAACATCTCCCCAAACAGCAAAAGGCATCAGAGCATTGGCTCTGTCATCCTTTCTCACCTTTGCATCCCTGCCGTGTTTATTTCCTCTCCGGAAATGAATTTCAGAAAGAAAACACAACCTAGTGTGAGCACCGGATACATACCCCTACTGTTCCCAGATTCCTTGCATTACCCTGGAGCAAAGCTGCCTAATGCACCTCCCGGCCTTGCTGTGCTGGTGATGGACTATGAGAATAGTCACACCATCAGGGAGCAGCTCCGGGGACTCCCACAGCCAAGCCCGGTAACGTCACACATCCCTGTAAGGCCAGGACAGGTGACAGAGCAGAAGAGCTCATGTGGTCACTCCTTCTCCTCTTCTTTACCTACCAAGAAGCAGAGACCACATCCTAGCTAGTTCGCCCTGAGATTCCCAGAGAGAGGAGAACTGGCCAAGTCTCAAAACGGCCAGCCCTCCAAGATGGCCCACGTCTCTCAAGCAATAGGCAGCAGGGAAACACGCAGGCAAGCCCCCATCATCATCTTCAGCTTTTTGTGCATCCCCTAGGATGACAGTGGACCCCAGGGACCCCTGAGCTTCTCCTTACGGTTCTGTAGATAGCACTTGGCTGTGCTCATAAAATAAGGATCTGCATTACTCTCCTTTTTTTTTTTCTTCACTCTTAAATCTGATTTCTGGTGCTTTCCTAACTAACTCACGAACCTACGACTGTTTGTGAATATGCTGGCTTCAGATAGATCTGCATTTTCGACTTTGGCTGCCAGGAAAATTCCACACTCCCAACTCTGGCTGCCAGTCTGTGTTGTTATTCTGTCAAATCTGAGCAAGGTTTAAGTCACTGGGGAACTGGCGAGGTGAGAAGCACTTTGACCATGACATTTTCCTATGGCCTTTGATCTCTGTTTCTCAAGCTTCACCAAAATGTAATGGAACAGAAAGAAACAGAGAGAGAAAAAATCTCTCCCTTTAAAAAATCACGTCATTGTAAAAACTTTAAAAAATAACCATATTAATATTTCATCTGCTTTAGAAACTCTGAAAGAGAAATATGCCAGTAAAAGACCAGAATGAGAAAAAAATAATAAACAGCAGAGAAATGTTTCAAATGTCTACCTCATCTACTGTGGAAACATCATAGTATTTTCAGAAAATAATTGTCATGAAGATACTAGAACATGAAGACTGTAGTGGGGGAGGGTTCAATTTTCTATAGCTCATATGTCCCCATATAGGGAAAATTTACATTTAACTGCTTTCTTTTCAAATTTTTTTTTAACGTTTATTTTTGAGACAGGGAGAGACAGAGCATGAACAGGGGAGGGTCAGAGAGAGGGAGACACAGAATCTGAAACAGGCTCCAGGCTCTGAACTGTCAGCACAGAGCCCAACGCGGGGCTCGAACTCACCGCGAGATCATGACCTGAGCCAAAGTCGGCCGCTTAACCGACTGAGCCACCCAGGCGCCCCTTAACTGCTTTCTGAATGGAAAAATAAATAAATAACAGGCAAGTCAGAGTAATATCTTGTCTGTTCAATAACCTATGGTTATAGTCACAAATCATGGAGATAACATGATCCCCAACATAACCCCACCATTGTGAAAACAAAACTATAATGGTCAAATCAACTTTTTCTTTATTCACCTAAATTCTGGCCTCCTGCCCACACAGTAGTACACTGGGGGACCCATGACTGCTATAATGTGTTTATTTCTTTATTTGAAATTTAACTGAAGAGGTAATGAGACTATGGTAAAATGACATCCTGACTGCTGTAGTGCAAGAATAAAAATGAGAATTTACCCCACTTTCTTATCTTATGTACAAAAATACTGCCCACCAACGAGCCTTGAACATGCAGGAATATAGATCAGCAATTATCCTCCCTTGTGACCCCAACAGAGGCTGCCCTCACCTCCTTCTCTGGGCCTACCAGTGGGAGTCTTCTCTCCCTCACTGGTCATCTCCTTGTTGTCTGCCCCTTCAGGCAGCTCCAGGAAAGCTTGGACCTTAAGGCTCCCACCGACACCACCTAAGATAGTGGCTGGCACATCAGATTGGCAGACCGGTTCAATAAGCACCCGTGACTGAGTGGCTGAACTTGAGAGCATCTGAGAAAGGAAATGGAGTGTATGATCTCACCCTTTCGTGATGCATTCAACCAGCTTCACTTTCTGCCACGTGCTCTTGGTCTAGTTCAATGTCAAGAGCGTGCCTGATCAGTCAGATTCATTTTTGTGGGTTGGTTGTCTTCTGCATGATTCCAAAAGTCAACACAAGATAAACAGATCTATGCAGAAGAAGCCATTCCTATGCCTACTCCCAACCCTTACGTATCCCGTTGACTGCTACAGATCCCATTTCTATTTATGTCTTGTTTATCTTTCCAGTTTTTCTCTATGCAAATATAAGTAAATTCCCCTATATCTCCACCTTTCTTACATAAAGCACAGTCTATACGCTGGCCTCCACCTTGTTTCTTTCACATGGCAATGTACCTGGACATCAGTCCACATCAGGACATACGTCATCGCTCTCTTCTAACAACCACACAGCATCCGCTGCACACATACACCACCCTTCGGCCCCTCCCTTATAGACGGACGTACATCTGGTGGCTTCTGGTGTTCTGGTGTTACACACAAAGCTTCAACGCTAACCTTGTACAAGTGTCATCTCAGTACACGTGCAGCGGTGTGTGTGTAGGAAAGACTCCCGGAACAGGACATCTGTAATGTTTAACACACCATAGGGTTGTTGAAAAAAATGTTGTTAGGTGCTATGAAGAGGTGGTGATACCTTAAATGTATGCATGTGCTACAGACCATTAGAGTTTTTTGCATTCTTGTCAAGGGGACTGCTAACCTAATTCTTCACTTTCATAAAACACAGACCCTTTTCAATTTTAAATCAATGCAGCATCCCCATTGGTGGCTGGAGTTCAGTTTCCATGTTCTACTTCCATCCATCAATTTTCTAGGCTAAAAGACTTTCCCTCTAGTAATCTATTAGAGGAAAACAGGCCCTCTGAAAAAGCCTTGAAAGCCTAGTTAATATGGGTGGAATTAAATTTTTATAAGAGTATTCAGGGATTCTAAATCAGCAGCAAATAGTTTATTTTCATCACAATACCCAAAATGACATGGAAAGAAAAACATAAATGAATATTTAAGAATCTTATTCATTCCAATGCAGGGGACCCCCCAAAAGTAGTTGATATTCTCAAGAGTTTTTAGTAATCCATGGCTTTTTTCACAATGACAATCTAAAATTAGAGAATGATGCGTACTTGCAGAATTAATGAAAAGGTCCTTTTCCCACTCCTTCTAGAGAAGCCACAAGGAAACAGCATACTTTCACATGAGAATCTCGGCTCCCAGGAAATTGACTCTGTGGCTTAGAATATTTATTATAGTCAAGGAACACAAAAAGCAATGATGTGCTTTTGTTCCAGCACATACCTTACGAGACTATGCTCCTTTGTATATGTAGTTTTGTATGATCCCTTTAATATACTCTAAAACCATGTGTCATGGAAAATATGATATCCTCTCTGTGTGCGTGAATATAAACCAATTCTAGGGACAGTTAATTACCTTAATCAATAACTCCTACTCCGTCCACCAAAGATATGCACAAGAATGTTTTTAGCTGCCTTATTCACTACAGCCCCAAGCTGGAACTGATCAAACATCTACCAGGTGTAGAACGGCTATCTACATTTCATACAATGGAATACTACACAGCAGTGAAAGAAAATGAACAATTTACACAGCATGAAGGAATCTCACAAAACTTAAGTAGGATTCCATGCATATGGAATTCAAATCAGGAAAAACTAATTTATGGTGACAGTGGTCAGAAGAGTGATTACCTTGGAGAAGGAGGGGCATTCTTCTCACTGGGGAAAAAGGATACCAGGGAGCCTTGGAGGGTTCTGGAAACATTCTACATCTTGATCTAGGTGGTCCTTACAGGGGCTTAAAAATTCTGAGATTTGTTATTTTTACTATAGGTAAATTATATCTCAGCATCCTGAGCAGATCAGCTAGCATCCAGACCAAACAGTCCTCACTCCAAAAGTGCCCCACTAGAAGCCCTTCTGTAACGTATATTTGAGTAAGATCAGATCCTCTACTAACTAGAAGAATGAATGTGAGGAACGATTTTTTTTTCCTTGATGAAATCGGTGATTTGTTAATTAGCGTGATGCGCATCAAGAACGGGGTAAAATAGTTTAGACAGTCTCTATCCTTGAATAGATATAAGGTATAGGGTATAAGGCTCCATCCGACAAGGCCCTTAGCCTGTATCCTTAGACTTGATCCCAAATGGTCCAGCCACTGGTTTCATCCCACCACCCTTCATCCCAAGTGGTGTTCAGAGCACCTAACAGGACACAGAGCTGAGACTTCAGGTGACAGAACAGGACATACGGACTAGACTCTGCCTGATTGCTAATACCCATTTGTTTCAGGGTCCGATGTTGAATTGGTTCTGAAACTTGCTTTCATTATAACCTGCTCGTGAGGCTGTAAGAGAACAGCTCATTCCCCCTCACCTACAATGTGCTGGTGGCTACCATTCCCAAACAACACCAGAGTATGACTGACCAGTCTGGTGTAGTCCCATTCTCAATAAGTCTGGAGACTGTTACGGCATGAAAATGTGCAGACATACGTGGCGGAGGGGGACGTGTTTCCTTACAAACCAGCGGTGAGGAAAGCTGGATAAATGGGTATATGACAGCACAGCAATGCCCAGAGAAAAGCCAACCAGAAGGGAGGCAGGGAGAGGTTTCCAGCAGCACCCAAGACTTGCACAGAGATAGATAAACTAGATGAAAGACTCAGAATTCTAAAAGGTCATGACAGGCTAAGTTGGTGAACTAGACCTAACAAGATTAAATATACAACTGGGTGCACAAAAACTAACAACTCAGGACAAAAGAGGCACGGCTCAATAATAAAATGCACTACAGTCATACATTTAAAACTTTAGGGGTATTGAATAACAAATTCAGGTTCCAAATGAGTTAGATATATTTTGTGGTCACCAAAAACGTAATGTATATATTGTATTTCTAAAAAAAAAAAAAAAGTTTATTTTGAAAAGATGTAATGCCAATAGATATCTGTACATCGATGTTCATATCAGCATTAATCCCAAAACCCAAAAGGTGGAAACAACACAAGCGTCCATTAACAAATGAATGGATAAACAAAATGGGACATATCCACACAATGGGATATTATTCAGTCTTAAAAAGGAAAGAAATTCTGGGGCGCCTGGGTGGCTCAGTAGGTTAAGTGTCCAACTTCAGCTCAGGTCATGATCTCACAGTTCGTGGGTTCAAGCCCCGCATCTGGCTTTCTGCTGACAGCTCGGAGCCTGGACTCTGCTTCGGATTCTGTGTCTCCTTCTCTCTCTGCCCCTCCCCTGCTCATACTCTGTCTCTGTCTCTCTCTCTCAAAAATAAACATTAAAAAATTAAAAAAAAAAAAAAGGGAAAGAAATTCTGATGCCTGGTACATCATGGATCAACCTTGCAGACATTATGCTGAGCGAAATAAGCCAGTCACAGAAAGACAAGAACTGCATGATTCCACTTATGTGAGGTGCCTAGAGTAGTCTAATTCATAGACAGAAAGTACAGTGGTGGTTTCCCGGGGTGGTTAGTGGATGCAGTTCCAATTGGGAAAGATGAAATTGTCCTGGAGATAGACGGTGGTGGCCCACTGCGAATGTATTTAATGTCACTGAACTGCACACCTAAGTGGCTAAAATAGTAATGTTTTGTTACATATGTTTTATTACAAATTTTTAAAGTCCGTAAAATGTAATGCATTCTTCTGCTCCATTAATTTGAACGAAGGTTGTTGTCCTGCTCCATACCTGGCTCTCGGAACATACCCGACCACAAAGTACGGTTTCCATACCTTGTAAGAGGCACCTTATAAGGTACCTACCCAATCCATCTGCCTACCCAATCCACCTGCTCTATGGGCCCCTGGTTCCTCCTTGCCTATCATACCAACTTCTTGGGACCTGGATGGCTCATCTCCCTCCATGAGGGGACTGCTGGTCACTTGGGAAAGAGGGGGCTCCCAAAACAAGCGCTAGGGCAAGTCCCCAACGTCTCAGCCCTGGGACACAGGGGCAGAAGGCTGTCAGTCAGAGGAGCTGACTTCTGGGACACTCGGGACACCCTTCAGAGAAGCTTGGAATTCCTGTAGGTAATAAATATTTCAGAAAGCTTTGGCTCTCCAACCCACTTCCTCTCTGCTTCCTTCCCAACACACACACACACACACACACACACACACACGCAGAGCCATCCTGAGTCTTCCAAATGCAAACAAGTGATTGGTGCATTCATTCATGCCACAAATATCCAGAGTTTGGGGGAAATTTTGAAGTTGAATTTTTTTTAAGATTTATCTATTCAGGGAGTGCATATCATATGAATGGAAGTATTTATTGAACAATACTATTATCAGAACTTGTCTCATTTCTCTCTCTCCTCTATTAATTAGTCTGTAGAGCCAAGACAGAGGGAAGGAGCCTACAAGGCACCCATGACAGTCGGCCCCGAGAGGAAGCTAACTGTAAGGGGTGTCCCTTTGTCTGTGGCTGTAGCTCCCTGTGTCCCCTCTCGCACCCTCCTCCCCAGGGCAGGAAGAAGGGTTGGATGCTCAGCCCCTTCTCCCTCCATCCCTGGGAGCCTTCTGGAAGCACACCTACAGCTTCTCTCCCTTAGGCCTGGGGAGGAGGCCCGCAGTGGGCACTGCTGCCTGATTTGCAGGTTCAGAATTAAGCTCTTTATCGGCACACACTGCAGCCCATTCCTCTTTTATCCACAAGAGTTCTCATTCTGGCCTCTACTTGCCTGACCCCTCAACCCTACTTCTCAACTGGTTCAGACCATCGGCCCTCAGAGCTCACACACATAACACAGTGGCCCCAGGGAAGTTTGGGGGGGGGGGCACTAAGAAGCTGAGAAGTGGCTTCACCGGGACACCCACACAATGCAGAGAATGTGCCAACAGGCCAGTGACCCCTGACGCTGCAGCACCTGAGATCTGAGATGGGAGCTAGGCTCTCACTACGTGACTTTTTCACTCTTTTGTTCTGGAACAATGGGACTTTCCCTAGACAGGTAATCTGAGAGATCAGCATTTAGTCTCCCTGAATAAAACACGAGTCTCAGGTAACAAAACAAAAGGGAATCAGAAGGACGGCACAAGTCTTCCTCTTACCGGTAAACGGCATTATGAACATTTAGGGAGCACATCAAATGCAAGCCAGTCTGGGGCCGAAAAGTCTGTCTCCCCTATGTAACCAGCATGAGGGCTGGGTCTGCCCAACCCAGTGTGACACACCCCTGACCGTCTCCACTGATTCCATGGGCCAAATACTTTCCATATTTCCATCTGGTCATGCTGAGAGCCATAGCTGGTGTCTATACGTTACGAATCCTCCTTCTCCAGGAACAAGAGAGAAATGAACCGAATCGGAGCAGCACTTGGTTAAAGGTATTAAAACACGAACACTGAGCCTGGAGACCATTTAGTCAGTACCACCCCTCACCCCCCGCCCCCCATATGAAGCAACTGTGATAACATAAATTCAGTGTATGACCTGACCATACCTGGGGAAACCTGAATGTGAACTGATGTTAGCAAATATTAAAGACGTATTATTAATTACATTAGTAATGGCAATGTTATTTTGGTTACATGGAGAAATTTCTTTTCTTCCTTTTTTTCCTTCCTTTCTTTCCTAGGGGTCTGGGAGGGATGGAAAGCCTTATTCTAGGAGGGGTGGAAATGTCAAGATATCTTTTTTTTTTTTTTAATTGAGATATAACTGACCTATGACACTAAGTTTACGGTGTACAATGTGTTGATTTGGTACACTTAGTTGCTGCAATATGATCACCACCGACCTGTCAGCTGACACCCTCACTATGTCACATAATTACCCCTGCTTTATGTGCCGAGAACATTTATGACCTAGTCTCTCAGCAACTTTCAAGTACATAATATAGAGCATTCACTCTCATCACCATGCTGTGCATTAGATTCCCCAGAACTTATTCATCTTCTAAGTGAAAGTTTGAATCCTTTGACCAACATCTCCCCAATCCTCTCACCCCATGGCCCTGGGAACCACCACACTATGCTCTGCTTCTACAAGTTCGGCTTTTTTAGACTCCATGTGTAAGTCATATCCTACGTTACTTGTCTTTCTCTGTCTGACTTATCTCACTTAGCATAATGCCTTCGAGGTCCTTCCACATTGTTACAAACGGCAGGATTTCCTTCTTTCTCGTGGCTGAATAATAAATACTCCATTGAGCATATATACCGCATCTTATATATCCAATCACATGTTGACAGACATTTAGGTTACTTCCATGTCTTGGTTACTGTGAAATTCTGCAATAAGAGATCTTTAATTTACTTCAAAATATCTTAGCACTATTTACAAATGGAGTGAACTGAATGAATAAATGAATGAACAAACGAACGAATGAACAGCTGGTCTGACCCTGAGCACACACAGCTGGTTAATGGTGGGGCTGGTTAATAGTCAGGTGTCCGTCCCCTAATGCTCCACAAAAGACCATTTGCCATGTTTTATATCCTCTACACCAGAGGAGCTACTCAAGGGCTCTCGGGCTCTGCCCACCCAGCTTTCGAGGGGCTCCGTAGACTCCCGATGAGTGTGGCAAACTGAACTTTCATGAAAAAAGTTGCTACGCTGGCCTTCTTCTCTGATCCAAATGACCAAGTCATGGCCAAACAGTCATTAAACATTGGCCTGGGCAGACATTTGTTCCTAGTTTCTAAGACCACATCACTGTACCAAGAAACTCGATTCTTTCATAACGTAATAATATGACCTAACAGAATTAGTGTATAATCATACATAATAACCATGAACTGCTTACTAAGTTCCAGGGACTGTGGAGCGCCTGGGTGGCTCAGTCGGTTAAGCATCCGACTCTTGATTTCACTCAGGTCATGATCTCACTGTCATGAAATCAAGCTCCAAGTCAGGTATGGAGATTCCTAAGTGCTTAAGATTCATTCTCTCTCTCTCTCTCTCTCTCTTTGCCCCTCCCCTACATGCACACACACTCTCTCTCTCAAAAAAAAAAAAAAAGACCACATACCAGGGACTATTCTAAGCATTTGACAAGAGTGACCTCAGTTAATCACAACATCTAAAGAGATTATTGTCTCCATCATGTAGATGAAGTGAGTGGGGCACAGAGTTTAAGAAAACTGCCAAGCCCATAGAGCCCTGAGGGAGGCAGTCAGCATTTTGGATGATTCTGCCATACCCTGTCCTTATAGCCACATGCCATTTCCTCAGAGTCACAACTAATGTTTTTCACTGAGAGAAAAGGTCCAGGGGTAATTCCTTCTCACTGTTGTCTTTAAAAATACTACAGAAGAATAAAAACCAAAAGTAAAAGAGAAAAATAACATCTGCCCCAGAGGCAAAAAAAAAAAAAAAAAAAGTCTGATGTCAAAAAAATCTTTGTGTTCTCCTCATGCAAAATTCAAATCATCTACATGCTGTCTAACTCTCTCCCCCAAACACACCTGGGCAAGAAATCCAGGTAGTTCTGCAATTTCTCATCTAGAAAACTATCTGGAGGCTGCCCAGGGGGCATCAGAGGCCTGAGGCTGCCCACTCAGCCTCTCCTCATGACAGGACAGAAAGCTGCCAGTCATTCCCTTTAAGGGCTCTGGGTGACCTTCTGCAGAAATGTCCATACACACACACACACACACACACACACACACACACAGGAAATAAAGGAGAATGCAGTCAACCTTCCAGTATCTTCACTACTCTCGGTACTGACAACGACGTTGAATGAGACGATAACTTCTTTAATATTGTGCCATCAAAGCTAAAATAAGGCACAAGACCAAAACAACTCAGATTCAAACAACTGATCCCAGAAAAAGGGAGGTGTCTTAGGATGAAGTGGGGAAACGTCCTGTTGGGGTGGTGCTCAGCTCTGTTCCAAACCGCCCCCCCCAACCCATCCATTCATCCAATTATCCCAACAGGAATAAATTCATTGTAGAAGCCAGAATTCTCAACAGACGCCAAAGTCAAATGAAGATACAGCATACATAGCACCTGAAGGCATGGAGGAAAGGAAGCCTAAAAACCAGATCAATGTGGACTGAGTGGTCTCAATCCAAAGGGTTCGGTGATTCCTGGCATGGAGGTTGCCACACAGGGCTTTGATTACAAGAAGAGAAAGGATTTATAACGTGGCTCCTATCCCTACTTGTAAAAGCTGAGGTTCCTCAGGGACAAGTAGGCGGAATGATAAAGGTAACAATGGAGGCAAAGAAGCCATATTTCCTACTGCAACAGAAATGAACACTGCTCTGTATGAAGGACAGGAGCCTCTCCCACAGAGGATCTTCCTTTGACTAGTTGAGAGCTTCTCGTTCCTCCCCCAAATTTATTATCGTTAAAATCAGGATTTGACATTCACCAACTGCTAACATGCCTATATCTGCTCTTATGGCTATACCATTAGTTCACCTCTGAACTGACTTTGAAAACGTTGTTCACTTCGTTCCAGAAAACAACAGGAAAGGCACGAAGACAAAGAAGGCAATTAAAAGTTATACCAACAATAAAATAAAGTGGTGCGGACACTTTCTGCAGTTGTCAAAGGCACAGTTCACGGCTTTTACGTTAAAAAGACTGGGAGTCTTTCTTCTTGTTATTACTGCAGACAGGGCAGATGTGACAACTGTAAACAGCAAGCCAGGAAAAGAAAAGATCTTGGGACAGTCTCCTGTCTAAAAATGTGTGTGACATTGTAAGATGATGATACTTTAAATACCCAAAGGAAAAAGCTGTCAACCCTGCAGCCCAAGCCCATCTTCCCCTTTCTGGCCCAGGTTTCTGAGCTCCGCGTCTCACACTGGGGACAGCAAAGTGGACGTAGGAGCCAGCGGGATAACAGACGAAAGTAAGGTGAAGAAAGGAAGCTGAAACAAAAATGGCAGAATCGAAACTAGGCCTAACCAAACGGGAGTCGTGAAGAGTTCAAACCTCCAGGATGGTTTCATTACAGAACTCACATTACCTTATTTCGAAAATTCCCCTCCTTAAAGTCTCTGAGACCAGGGAATGGATGCTTCCATGGTTGTTCTCACACCCGATCACGCAGGCGCAACGCGTGGTTCCTGCGTCCGTGAAGGCAATTACAAGACTATACGGTGACTACTAATTTCCATGCTTGTCTGCCCCCTCCCCTGCCATTGCAGGGCCCTCAAAACCGTGAGCAACAACATTTATCCATCTGTGTGTTTAACGGCAGCACCTGGCCCACAGTGGGCATCCGTCATCTCTGTCCCATAAATAGTGAACAGATCTTATAAACAGACAATTCCTGAGAAGACTTTCAGTTCATAAGTGCCCCTCCAACCGAAGCCAAAGTTTCACTATTGAGGGTTAATTTCTTTGGATCTGTTGTCCAGAGTCCTTAACAAAATAGATCTCTCTGAAAGGGGTGTCACTTTTTCTCAACTGCTGTGAGCTAATATATAAAGGGAGTAAAAGAAAATGGCTAACAATTGAAGGGAAGGATGAGAAAGGAGAGAAATACTGAAAGAGGAGACTAGGAAAGGAACTGAGAGAAAAAGGGAAGGTGGAAAGGAGGCAAAGAAATACCTCTCCTTCCTCAGAACTCAGCCTAGAATCTGCCATCACCACCTCCTCTCCCAGCAGAATCACGGGTGCTTGCTTCTAACTTGCTTCTCCTTGTAAATGAAATACAGGGAACAGATTTTCACTTTTCCCAAAATGCTCAACAATGGCTCAATGTTCCTTTTTGATCTTTTTTTTTTTTTTGCTTTTTTTTTTTTAATGTTTATTTTTGAGAGAGACAAGTGAGCTCAAGTCGGGGAAGGGCGGAGACAGAGGGGACAGAAGATCCGAAGCAGGCTCTGTGCTGACAGCGCATAGCCTGATGCAGAGCTTGAACCCACAGAATGTGACTTCATGACCTAAGCCAAAGTCAGATGTTTAACCAACTGAGCCACCCAGGCGCCCCCTTTTTTTCTTTTCCTTGTTAGAAAAGAAAACAAAAGAAGAGAAAAGCACTCCACGTATAAACTTCCACAATCTAAAAGAACAGAATGGCGGGGGGGGGGGGGGGGTGCAGTGGGGCCTGGCTGGCTCAGTCAGTGCAGCAAGCAACTCTTGATCTCCAGTTCTGAGTTTGAACCCCACATTGGGTGTATAGATTACTTAAAAATAAAATCTTTAAAAATAAATAAATGAAAGAGCAGAATGATTAGACTTTACACAAATGAAAACCCTGACGGTCAATATTCAAGTTCTGGTGGGGCAAACACAAGGTGACTATGACCGGAAGGGCTTTGCAGGTCCAAATGAATTAAGCCATTAGGAAAATGAAGTTCCATTTTTGTATAATGTTTAAGGGGAACCAAAGTTTTAAGAAAGCAAACTCCTAGAATAACCCTTTGAGCGTATGATTTAAATGGTATTGAGTTTTGGTCCATTCTAATTCATTTATAAGATCGGAAGAATTATTACTGCTGCAATTTTATTTCATCAAAGAGATTCTTTTTTAAATTTTTTTTTTATGTTTTATTATATTTTTGAGAGAGACAGAGCACAAATGGGGAAGGGCCAGAGACAGAGAGAGAGAGAGAGACACAGAATCCGAAGCAGGCTCCAGGCTCCAAGCTGTCGGCACAGAGCCTGACACGGGGCTCAAACTCATGGATGGTGAGATCATGACCAGAGCCAAAGTCGGACGCTTAACTAACCCACCCAGGAGCCCCTCAAAGAGATTCTTGTTCATAAATTTAAAAATAAATTTGGGATTTCCATTTTTTTTTTATCTTTGTGTGCAAGAAAATTCGTTTTATACAATTTCCAATCCATTCTGTGCTCTGGAGACTTTACTGAGACAGACTTTTATCAAGTGCTTCTCAGGTGATGGGAGGGTTTTAGTTACTGTCTTTGAGTAGGATATATAAAGTTTAGACTGGGGCTGGGGGAGGATTTTGGCTCTTGTCACACAAATTAAACAAACCAACCAAAAAAACATATACATACATGTATCCAAAAGGGCTAAAAGAACTATCAACAGGGGCGCCTGGGTGGCTCAGTCGGTTGAGCGTCCAACTTCGGCTCAGGTCATGATCTCACACTCCATGAGTTCGAGCCCCGCGTCAGGCTCTGTGCTGACAGCTCGGAGCCTGGAGCCTGCTTCGGATTCTGTGTCTCCCTCTCTTTCTCTGCCTCTCCCCTGTTCATGCTCTGTCTCTGTCTCAAAAATAAATACAAATATTAAAAAATTTAAAAAAAAGAACTATCAACAATAGCCGAATTATGGAAAGAGCTCATATGCCCATCGACTGATGAATAAAGAAGATGTGGTTTATATATACAATGGATTACTACCTGGCAATCAAAAAGAATGAAATCTTGCCATTGGCAACAACGTGGATGGAAGTAGAGTATATTAGGCTAAGTGAAATAAGTCAGAGAAAGATAAATATCATATGATTTCCACTCATATGTGGAAATTAAGAAACACAACAGATGCACATAAGAAAGGGAAGGAAAAATAAGATAAAAACAGAGAGGGAGGCAAACCATGAGAGACTCTTAAATCTAGAGAACAAACTGAGAGGTGCTGGATGGGGGGTGGGGATGGGCATTAGGAGGGCACTTGTTGGGATAAGCACTGATATTGTATGTAAGTGATGAATCACTAAAATCTACTCTTGAAACTATTACTATATGTTAACTAACTTGGATTTAAGTAAGATTTTTTTTAAATAGAAAAAAATAAATTCAATACAAAGTAGGTAGTCCTGGTGCTAAGGGCTATTACACTAAGCTACAAATATATGGAAATGTTCAGCTGCAAAGAGTAAAAGTGCCCTCGGAAAAAAAGGGGGGGGGGCTGAAATATAACAAGAATGACAAGAGGGGGGAGAAAAACGTCAAGCAACCGATATACTAGTTTGTAAGTACCACGTGACCAAACAGCAGCTCTTCTGAGGAGCAGCAAGAGATTGAACCCCAGGCCAGGGCAACCCCAGCTCCACGTGTCACCAGATTTAAATTTCTTTTTAATGTTTATTTATTTTTCAGACAGAGACAGAGCATGAGCGGGGGAGGGGCAGAGAGCGAGGGAGACACAGAATCCGAAGCAGGCTCCAGGCTCCAAGCTGTCATCACAGAGCCTGACATGGGCTCAAACTCACAAACCGTGAGATCATGACCTGAGCCGAAGTCAGGCTCAGGCTTCACCTGAGTTTAATCGACTGAGCCACCCAGGCACCGCAACCTACCACCAGATTTAGAGAGACGTGCTAGAAAGCAACACAGATCAGGCCACCAAATTCTGTCCTTTTTTTTTTTTTTTTTTTAAATAAAATTTCATCAGCCTCTCTGGTGACAAAGACACAGCAGAATAAACAAAGTAAGTCCTCGCCCCTCTCAGGGCTTTGGGACCATCAGGTTCCAGTGCAAACTGCTCAGAAGTCCAGCTCTGAGATGCTCACACTGACCAGGCTAATAGAATGGGGGGGGGGTGGAGAGAAAGCACCGGAAGAGCAAGCATCTACAGCCGTTATCACAACCAAGCCCTAAAATGCAGGCAAATAAAATGCACAATGTTTCTGTCCTATCAATCCAATCTCCATAGCTCAACTGAATGGTGAGAAAGCTTCCTGCAAACATAAAGGGATGTACATTTCACAGAATAATTTTGCAAACATGTGGCTCTCACTGTCTGGGCTCCAGTCAACACATGCACCATAGACAAACATGTTCAATAAATATTAAACCACAACAAGCAACCATTCTGATCTCTGCGATGCATACAGCGTTTTTAGCTGCAGAAAGCACCTGTCATAATAACTTCAAAAATGAATTGTGGAGAAGAAAAATCACTTTAGCTTGTGGTACACAGAACAATAGTCCTCAGACAGCCAGGCACTGGGACGGGGATAATAGCTCCTGGTAGACACAGACAAGAGTGCCTGACATCTGTCCTGCCCAGACTACCGCCTCCCACACATGGAGAGTGCATGGATCAGTTATAGTAACTGGGAGGGGAAGACAAGAAAGAATCCTGCAGCAGAAGGCTGAGATCTTGGGAAAATTCCGTGGAAAACCAAAATCAAATAGAAGTATTATGCCTAAAAAAAACCCACAAACGATATAGTGCTATCCAAGGGTGTGGTTTGTATTTGGTGTCCAAAGGCAAGTTTTCTTTACTCATTGTTAAATTCAAAACTGTTAACTATTCACTACCTGGTAGAATGGGACAAGGCAGGAAGGAAAGAGGTCCGCTTCATCTATGTTATGGAGACTAAATCGATCACATCTCTGCCACAACGCCTCAACCTTCAGAAGGAATGTTGAGAATTTTAAATCTGAAGGTTAATAATCCCTAGCATAACGCCAAAAATGTAGACCCACTACCCCTGGGTGAGAGGTCCGCAATTGTAGGCCAATTTCATTAAAATGTTTAACTCTGAGGGGCGCCTAGGTGGCTCAGTCGGTTGAGTGTCCAACTCTTGATTTCGGCTCAGGTCATGATCTCACAGTTTGTGCTGACAGTGCAGAGCCTGCTTGGGGATTCTCTGTCTCCCTCTCTCTCCGCCCCTCCCCCACTCATGCTCACTCCCTCTCTCTTCTCTCTCTCTCTCTCAAAATAAATATATAAATATTTTTTTAAAATGCTTAACTCTCAGATAAGTAAAGTGAATAGAAAAGGGGTCACAGCAGACAGGAATGTGACCATAAGGAAAAGACATGCCCTCGTCATGGAATAACTTTGGCTTAGAAAACAAACTTTTCCAGGGGTTTCTGGTGGCTCAGGGGGGTTGAGTGTCCGACTACAGCTCAGGTCATGATCTCACAGTTTGTGAGTTCAAGCCCCATGCTGGGCTCTGCGCTGACAGCACAGAGCCTACTTGGGATTCTCTCTCTCTCTCTCTCTCTCTCTCTGTCCCTCCCCAGCTTGTGCACGTGCACTCTCTCTCTCTCAAAAATAAACTTAGAGGAAAAAACACAGGTTTTTCTTAGAAAAGCATGCCATTTAAGAAAGGAACTGAATTAACAGTTCAGGAATTATACTTTTTCGTCCTTCCAGGTCAGACAGGACAACAGCCATACACAAAGTTTCATCGGGGCAGAGGACGAACAGGTCATTTACCCAATGTGAAGGAGGCACCAGAGGGAGACAGAAGACACCAGGAGTGGCTCAGAGCAAGGATTCTTTCCCCATGCAGATCCGAGAGAAGTGGTCCAAGAGAGAAGAGGATGAGGGGCATTGCTCAGAGCGAAGGGCCAACACCCAAGGCCCCTGGAATGGCTCTGCGAAAAGCCAGGCACAGAGAGGGGTGTGTGGGAAAGAGTTCACACAGCAAGGACCAGACTCCTACCCTTGACGGGAATCTGAGAATTTGGATTCGGAAAGCATTCCCACTGCTTAACTGATAAGACTGGCTCGCTGTGCCTGACTATTTATGCAATCAGTGTGGTTCATGGCCAAGTAGAACAAAAAGGCAGAGAAAGGGAGAATTTACTCACTCTGCTGGGAGAGCAAGCTGGGACACTGGCCTTCTCCTCAGGCTGAGACACACAGCTTCGGCTCTCCTGGCTCACAGGTGTTCAGACTGGAATTACGCTGGCCTCCTGATGGCAGATTATGGGGCTTCTCGGTCTCCATAATGACATGAGCCAATTCTTTATCCCCAATCCCTATCCATCCATCCATCCATCCACCCACCCACCCATCTCCTATTGGTTCTATTTCTCTGGAAAATCCTGACACAAGACTATTACTTAATAGGTTTGAGACTATCACAAGAAATTTTTCAACTTTTCAATTATGGGTGGAGATTTGCTAATTTAGGATCTGTTTTGTAGTCCTCGGGCAATCACCTGTTGGAGACTATTATCCCTAAAGCCACCAGCTAATTCTGGGCCAGTACTGAAGGCTCACAACGGGTGAGAAGAACAGACTGGAAAATATAAGCCAGCACCCAGCCTACTTCATAACTTTAACTGGATCCAGGCCTACTCCTGGCCCCTGATAACTACAACAGTGGCCATCTACTGGGCACCCATGATCTGGGCTCAGTGCCAGACCCTTCTCACATATCACTGCAAAACCTCAAATCCTAAAGGACTCTCCCATTTTTGCAGATCAGACTCAGAAAGGCCAAGCAACCGGTCAGAAGTCACCAATCACGGTGGTGTGTCTGATTCCAAAGCCCACACACCCTATACCATCTTCCTGTATCCAAAATGATTTGAGAAATACCCCAACAGACTTGGGGTTTTATTTAGTCTTTGGAAGAGAACAAAATTTAGGGCTAGTTATTCAAGGTAAGAAACCAAAAGAGAAAAGAGAGTTTTCCTCTGTTGGCAGATACAAAAATATCCAGTATTACTCTACACCTTTGGAAATACTAAGAAGAATGGCCCCGAGAAGAATGGCCCCGGGCCAGGTCAGACCCTCAAGGACCTAAGGTAAAGTTACTGAAATTCATGGCCCCACTGACCCCGTGACAGACAACCTAAGTGTCTCGTTCTGTTCAAGTTGAAGGGGAAAAAAAAAACCAAAACTATACTATGCCTGCAAAGGCTTCCACGTTGGAAAAAAAAGGGTTTTGTTGAACATCAACTTCCCTTCTGGGATTCTGGAATGTTGATAAATGCCAGGCAGAGGGTGCCCACATGATCAGCCCCCAGTAAAAACTCTGGCCACTGAGTCTCTAACAAGCTCCTCTGTGGACACCACTTCACACGTATTGTCACAACCCACTGCTGTAGGTATGGAGGCTGAGGAGTCCCAGAGTCTGCTGTCTGCAAGCTGCGGGACCAGGAAAGCCGATAGTGTGATTCAATCTGAGTCCGAAAGCTCAAGAACCAGGAGCTCCAACGTCCAAGGGCAGGAGACGACAGACATCCCAGCTCAAGAAGACAGAGGCCAAATTCACCTTTTGCTGCCTTGTTCCATTTGGGCTCGCAGGATTAAAAGAGGCCATCCACACTGGGGAGGACAGTCTGTGTTTACTGTCTACTAGTTCAAGTGCCAATTTCTTCCAGAGACACCCTCACAGACACACCCAGAAATAATGTTTTACCAGCTATATGGGCATCCCTTAGCCCAACCTACCTGACACATAAAATCACCTATCATAATAGATGACTGTTGCTAAGACTCTCTGAAGAGAGATCTTGTTTTCCTTTCTTTTCCATGGTTTCCATTCAGCTAATACGCACTAAGTTCTGACTTTTTGGATAGCCACATGCACAGCATTTGGGGACGATACCGAATGTCCCAGGTGAAACTTGGAAAAGCATTCTAAAATTCCATGCATTAGAATGATCAGATTCTCATTCTGTTGGCCCAACTTCATCCTCCTGTTGACTAAATCACTAAGCAAAATTGGGGGAGAAGACCATAAGAAAGCCCAGGCTATTTTGTTTGAAAAAGCAAATATTATCAAACTCCTAAGAACCCAAAGGCACTAATTCAAAAGAATATATGTACTCCTGTGTTTCCAGCAGCACTATTTACAATAGCCAATCCATGGAGGCAGCCTAAGTGACTGATGAATAGATAAAGAAGATGTGATTTGGAGCGCCTGGGTGGCTCAGTCGGTTAAGCGTCTGACTTCGGCTCAGGTCATGATCTCGCAGTCTGTGAGTTTGAGCCCTATGTCGGGCTCTGTGCTGACCGCTCAGGGCCTGGAGCCTGTTTCGGTTTCTGTGTCTCCCTCTCTCTCTGACCCTCCCCCATTCATGCTCTGTCTCTCTCTGTCTCAAAAATAAATAAACGTTAAAAAAAATTTTTTAAAAAAGATGTGATTTATACACACACACACACACACACACACACACACACAATGAAATATTACTCAGCCATAAAAAAGAGTGAAACCTTGCCATCTGCAACAACATGAATGGAACTACAGCGTACAATGCTAAGTGAAACAAGTCAGAGAAAAACAAATACCATATAATATCACTTACATGCAGAATTTAAGAAACAAAAAAAATGGGCAAAGGGAAAAAAGAGAGAGAGGCAAACCAAAAACACTCTTACCACAGAGAACAGACTGATGGTTACTAGAGGAGAAGTGGGTGATGGGGATTATTAAGAGTACACTTATCATGACGAGCACTGAGTCATGTACAGAATTGTTGAATCACCATATTGTACACCTGAAACCAACATAATAACACTGTGTTTATTATACTGGAATTAAAAATTTCTAAATAAAAGAAAAAGTGAAAAAAACATAAATACATAAATAAAATAATGAATAATCAAACCTTTCGATCTGCAAATAAAAAATGCTATGCACCTGGAGAGGGAAATGAGGGCAGAAAGAAAAATATAGTGTTGGTAATTAAATCCTGTGGTCTGCAGAAGGGCACTTGGTAATAATGAGATGAGAACAATCAGCGAATCTCCAGCAAAGTGTTTTAGGCATAAATGTAGCTGAGACGAGAGAAGGTTTTCAGCTGAGAGACTAGGGGATCTCCATGCCCTTCCTCCCTCAGTCTCTAAAAAAACAGTATAAACAGGGTCATTCTGAGGTTGGCAGACATGAAATCTGACCCAGCACCTGGTGTGTGGTTTGTCAGTTTTTCCCTGGTAAGATGATGTAATTCATGCCACACTGGTCCCCAGGCTCAGAATGCATCTGGGCACGGTCTGTGGTTCTTTTCAGTTAACTAGTGACATAGTTCAGAGATCGTTAAATCACTGTGGAACATGTGTATTTACTTTAATTCTGTGGACCTTGTACAAGACTCTCAGGGAAAAAAAAAAAACAGTCGGGCTGTAAGAAATTGCAAAGGTCTTCAAATCCTCAACAGAAGCAAGGAGGTTATAAATCTTAAAATGTAATATAGAAAAATGGATAATAACTATGACTTGTAACTTTCCTAGCTAATCCTTCAGGGACTTGGGTGGGGGGGAGGAGAAAAGTCAGACGTGGCCACACAGGCAAGATGAGAGTCCTGTAAAGCATGGACATGTCCCCACCCCCACCCCCCAACCTCCCCTGGAGTAAGAGAGAGCACGCTCATTCCACCAGCGGTCACTTGGCCGCTTCACACTAGTTAGGCTGGCGCTCTGAACAACCACACTAGTCTTTCTGGAGTATCAGAGAATCTTTTAAACAAATCATTCCTTGGGGAAGTGAGAGGGTCATTTATTACAACTTGGTAGTGTATGTGATTACTCGGTTCTCTTGCAGGTGTCTGAGAACCAGTGCTGCACCCACTCAGTCTCTTGGTGTCCATTTATCTGCTCTCCCCCAGTTACTGAGTGATCAGAACCTCGGATTCATCCAGACCCAACTGCCTCCCTAGTTCCCTCTAGCAACTGAACCACCTCGTAATCGGTGTGGATGAGCTCAGAGTGGGGCTCAGTTTCCCCTCCCGCTCTCACTAAGCAGAGATGACAGTACTCCTGTGAAAAACAGTTCCCACCTCCATACGCAGGTGACACATGGGTTTGATCAACTTGGCCACAAACCGCCTTTAACATTTTGGTTTATTGTTTTAATTTTCTTCTTCCTTTCTCTACTCCAACAATAAGGCAATAAGAGCAAGGTGGGGAAAACATAAGGAAATGAGGCAAATCTCCCAATTTGTTATTCAAAACACAATAAAAACACTGAAACATACTAATCACATCTCTGCATAAAAGACATACAGATTCTAGCTCCAGCTCAGTCCCTAAGGAAGCACGGGGTCCTCACAGGCTGGACAAGCCTCAGGTCTGAGTCTCTTCATTGGCAAAATCCACGACGTAAGGCCTCATTCTCAGACAGCACATGGCCCATATGCAGGATGAGGGGAAGGTTGTGTAATTAACTCCAATGGCCTAGGGTAAAGCTCATTTGATTTAGTGAAAGCTGGAGGGCACTGATCTCTTTCACCCTTGTCAGAAGCAAAAGTTCGGGCTGCAGGGCACTGTCCTCCTACAACCTTGGCATTAGCCACCAGCCAGCAGGGGTGAGTGCCCTAAGGCGGTTTCTTCTCTCCAACAGCCCTGGATGGCTCCCCTCTGGTGTTTATCTATCACAGGGCTTTGCTGAGCCATGCCTCTTTCACGGGAACACAGAGGTCAACATCAGCTTATCCCATCCACGCACTCACAAATTCCCCAAGAGCAGGATCCCAAGTGATCAGGGTTTTCAATGATTATCCTGGCTGCTGCCTTCTACCCAAGAGAGAGTGTGTGTCTTCATCATTATGCATGGCAGCGAAAATGAGGCCAGAAAGTCAGAGGTTGGGAAAAACAAGAGGAGAGAACAAGGAGGATAGAATGTGGGAGACAAAACAAAAGAAGCGGCTGACCGGCAGTTATGTAAGGGACGCCCACAATGGGGGGTGGGGGGCTGTTCTTCTAAGAGCCACATTTGCTCAGCCCTGTGGCCCACAGGCTACTAAACCAGTACATTAAATTACATTAATAGGAACCGGCACACAAGCACAGCCCAGGGATTCCCCAGAAGCGGAGCCCCAGGAGGAGCATGGCTTCAGGCGTTCTCTCTGCCCTGGCCGCACAGAGGCACCTTCCGCAGCCCCTGTGCCAAGGGTGGGCATAGCTGTGTGGGGTCACAGAGGTTACAGGAGAGACAATGGGGCGGGGGAGGGGCCGAGGGGCCATCCTGACCTTCGGTGGTCAGGAAAGAAGTCCCTGCCCGGTGACAGGTTAACTGCTAGCTGAATGATGAGAAGAAGCCAGCCCAGCAGAGAAAGAAGGTGGGGAGGTGGAGGCAGAGGCAGCAAGGAGGAAGCAGGGGCAGAAGGCAAGGTGGGAAGGTCCTGGGGAGCTCAGTGTGACTGCGGGGAAGTGAGAAGCACACAGAGGCCCCCACATCTGGCCTCTCGGCCCAGGCAAGGGAGCTGAGGCATACCCCGCCTATGGCAGGAAGGTGATGTGGGCACAGGATGCCCAAATCCACCTGCCCTTTCCCAGGACTGCACTGGCTCCTGTGGAGAGGTCGAACTGAGAGGGAGCAAAATGAGAAGGAAGAAGCCACTAGAAAGCCACTGCATCTGGCAGGAGAGGGAGACAGTGCCTCGGTCTAGGGCGGTGTGGAGATGCAGGGGTGTGGACACCTTGGGGGATGACACAAGGCAGGATTTTGAAGGTGGGATAAGGAAAGAAACCCTGGTGAGAAGAGACTGTGAGGCAAGCATCTTCAACAGGTATGTATCTGCAGCAGGTCAGGCCCGATCCAGCACTTTCTTGTCAAGGAAAGGTAAGTTCCACGAAGCTAGAAAATTATTTACAGTCCTACGACATTTCCCACAGAGTAAAAGGGCTGAAATCAAATGAAAGAAAACAGTTTTGGCCTCCAGGATGGCCAGGGGGAGGACTCATCAGGGCTGGTTATTCCCTGTCCTCTCAGATCCATCTTGCACCCTCCTATGTCCTGCTCTGTGTCCCTGAGGCCGAGCTGCTGACGGAATCACCCAGGCCCTCTGGCTTTGGGCTGGCCAGTGGGGGCCCCATCAGAAGAGCAGAGAGGCCAAGAAGAGACAGATCAGGGTACTTCCTCCCTGTTCCCTCCATGTTTCAGTCTTGGGTTCCAGCAATGGCTGTGTCCCCAAGCCACAGTTCGCTCTGGCACCATTTCCCGTGGCTCATTGGACCCCTCTCTCTTGTGCCCAGGGATGGCACTAGTCCTGGGCGCCCAAACGGCTATTGCTGATATCTTCAACCCTGCCTGCACTTCTGTCATTAGCCCCTCTAGTAAATTCTCATCACTGGAACCGTCTGGAGTGAGTTCCCTGTCCTGCCGGGACCCCGTCTGAAACACCGGGGCTGTCCAGCTGTCTTGAAAACCTTCTACGGCAAAAATACAGAAGCCCAGCAAGCAATGGGGGGTGCCTTTCTGGTGACAGGGGGCTGACTCTATATCCGGTGCAACTATTCCCGAGCTCACAAATGTCTCATTAAAGAGGAATCGTTGTGCTCAAAATAACAGCTTATCACAAACGGTGTGCTGCAAGGGAAATTGTAAAATAATACCAGGACCAGCTAAAGTTAGCTGAAGAGGCGACACATACCTGGCCTGGCCTGTTCTCCCGCACCATCACCGTGAGCCTGAATTATTCAACAGCAGGATGAGAATTTTCTGATCTGTATCCCCAGTGTTTCCAGGGACACAATCAAAACTGTTCCCAGTTCAGGGTTTTAAAGGCTTCCTTTCACCACATAGGAGTCCGGATGGCTGAGACATTACCGTTTCTTAATTGGGTGGAATCCTACTTTAATCCTGCCTTTTTCTTCAGTGGTGAAACAGTATTTATCAAGGTTTGTTGATACTGGCGGGTGCTGGGCAAACCTGAAGAGAGAGCAAGGACCAACATATAGCCCTTGGCCCTCAAGGAGATGAGAATCCAGCCGCGGGGAGGAGGAAGCACGCACAGTTAAAGGCAAAGCGATAGGCTGTGCACAGGGCTGAGTGCAGGTGCTGGGGGAGCACAAAGGAGGGGACATCCTGTGTAGGGGGCAGGACAGGACAGGGGGTGGGGGTTCCTGGAAGAAATGAAATCTGAGCAGAGGCCAAGGGGAAGTGCGGGGGCCAGCCGGGAGATGGGGGGAGGGGATCAGACTCCAGGCAGATGGAACGACATATGTAAAGGCTAGAGGTGGAAGATAGCACCCAGCATAGCTCTAGGAGTTCAGCACAGCTGACGGGAGAATGTGACCAGGACAGAGGCGAGGGGGCTGGGGGTGGGTGGCACCTCTCAAAAGACCTTATAAAGTTGGGAGACCATACAGTTTATCATCCAAACGGGGGACATGAAGAAAGACATGTCTGCACTGGGAAAGAAGACAGAGCAGACAGTTCACGCACATCACTTTGTGGGCAGTGGGATGTCCCTGTTGGGGCTGGAGTAGAGGAGTAACCATCAGATCCGTGCTTCGGGAAAATCACTCCGAGCCCCTCGTGGACGATTAAGCCAGAGAGGAGCCAAAACCGAAGAAGGAGACAGCGAGTAGGGAAGATGTTATTGGAGAAATTCAGGAAAGAGATGCTGAGGATTCCCCGCATATGGGAAGTGGCGGTGAGTCACTGTTAACAGATAAATTCAAGAGGCTGAAATTGAACTTGATGATGAGGGACAAGTGACTGGAAATTGGGGCTGGGAGGGGAGATGAGAGGTAGAAGAAGGAGTGCAAATTTTAACTGGACGCCAGGCAGGGGCAGGTAGAGGAGGATGTTGTCCCCGGGGAGATGAGAGATGAAGGAACCCTGTGGGACGGCAGAGGGATGGAGGGAGAGTGTGCTTGAGATATCATCATTTAGGAACATCCCGGGAGCCGCTGGATATAGGGGAAACGGCCCAGGAAGGAGACCGGGGCTGGAAACCAGGACATGGGACTTAGTTAGCAGCATTCGTGTGATAATGAAAATGGCCCTGGAGCAGGTGGCAGTGACCTGGAGAAGTCCCCATGGAGGACAGGGATACAGGCTGCAGCGAGTACAGAAGTGAGGGGATGAAGAAGCAAACCGGGCAAGACATGTGGCCTTGGAGGGTGTCATCCAATTGGGGCTGGGGACACTGAACAAGACAGATCAAGACTTTGCACAGGAAGGTACTAGACATATGTGAATAGACACAAATGTCATAACAGACATATAAAGTCACAGCAAAGCCCTTTCTAAATTCAAATATGCACCATTCAGGGTCTTTTTCTTGATTTTGGCTCCACCGAAACCTACCCCTAAAATAACCGAATTAGTCAGGATAAAACATTCATGCCTGTCTGAACAAATCTGCAGGGAAAGGTCTCCTATCCAAATCTGGGACATGCAAGCTACCATTTCGAGCTGGCTTCAATCTAATTGGCAAGAGGAAGACTAAAATTCTGCCACGGACACTTCCAGACAAACAGGGGTGCTGTGCACCTGGGTATTCATGCCAGAACATCTCGCTCAGTGGCCAGACGTAACAGAGTTTGTCACAGGTAGAATTTCAGGGGGCTTTTTTTTTTTTTGATACAATTAAGTGGTCGCACATAATATTAGATGAGGTGCATGGGTAGTACAAGAGGAAATTCTCAAGTGCCTAGAAGTACAAGGAAAGCACATAAATCCCCCTTTCCTCCATTGTTCTGAACCATAAACTCACCCTTCCTTTCTAGATATATAGAGCTCCATGTACATAAGCAACATCCCCCTCAAAAGAAACAGATAAGACTGTGTAAATTTTTACAAACAAAATCATTACATACATGTACGTATATATGCTTTCCTAAAGAAAGCTCAGACTGGGAAAACAGAAGCCAGAATACTATCTTCCATTTATCTATTAAGTGCTTTTTTCTTTAATCTCCTAGCTTCCCTTCCATTTTGGTTGGACATTCCAATGGCATGCTGGAGCTTGAAATACAGCAGCTGTTCACATCCAGGGAACTGCGTCCCCTCCTAATACCTGTCATTATGCGGTAATTCTCACGGACATGGGCACTTGCTAGTCAGAGCTGCTGAGTTATTTTTTGATCGTTGTGTAATTATCTCATTACCAACAGACGCTGAAAATCAAGAGTAACCAGAGGAAGGAAACACTCCATTCTCTGTCCCTCTTGTTATACACAACTAAAATCCTTCCTGAGAGATTCCTCACCAACAGATTTATTGGCCTCTCAATATCTATCAGTGGTTGGACCAAAGAGAGAATGTTCCTATGGTGGAAATACCAAATAGGAAGAGTAAAAGTGCTTCCTGAATGCCTGGCCTCAAAGGGATTAAAAAAAAAAAAACACACACACACACACAAAGACATGATTGGGACTATCAAAAAGAACGCAGACAACACGGCTCTGCCTTAACAACAGACAGTGAAATGAGGCACGGATCAACTGCAAATGGAGGCAAGGTTTGGCTGTTATACTTGGTTACGTGAAAGGAAGTGGTTATACTTGGTTATACTATTGGCTGGGGGACACCTGGGTTTCAAGCTCTGACTCTCAGTGTCAGTCATACAAGCAAAGGGCTTTATTAAATAGAATTTTACCGGTCTTGCTAAGCTGAGACAGGAAAGCCCAGGTCAATTCACATTTGAGAGAAAGTTCTTCCTACACTTGGATGTGCAAGTGGGAAGGACACCAGGCCCACACAACCTGGAGCCTATACCTGCCCAGCCTTGGAGTTCCAGAGACAGGTGGCTGGGCTGGGGTGGGCTTGGGTTCACTGGAAATCATGACGCTTTTCAGGGCCTCCTGCCTCCTACGAGGTAGAAGACTGGAGACTGTAATATAAAGCCTGCCAGGACCCTGAGTGGGCAGATTGAACCGGCAAGTGGGACCTCTGTAGGCATAAAGGAAAGCAATATGCTTATTTCTTTTAGACGGGCAGACACCATAGTGAGGGCAGTAAGGAGCCCGTCTGCACCCCTCTACCCTCTTTCTGGTCTGATGACCGGAGTGCTGGACTCCTCGGTTGTCCCAGACACCAAGGTAAATGAGCCCAGAGGAAAGATGACAGGAATGGAAAAAATGTCACCTCTTTATTTTATTAAAGTAGAATTACCTCTGGCAGGCAATGGCTGTAACAGTGCTACTGTAACGCACACGGTTTTCTCCGGAAATCTTCAGCCTTCCTAGATAACACAATGACGCTTTGCAAGGGAGAGGCTCTTCGAATAACCAGAAATGCAAACAGTCTGGGACGTTGCATTTTTCCAAACTCAAAAAAATATATTTGACTAAGATTTCCACCAAAACATTCCAAACAAAGGGTTCATTAGATTAGCAAACCTCAGTTTGAACCTCAAAATCATACCTAATCCAGAAAATCCATTGCCAATAAGGCCTCGTTGGAGTTACAAAAACAAATATAATTCATAAATAAAAATAATTATACACATCTGTTCATTTGATGTGGTCCATCAAGGTAAAATATTAAAAGGGCTATTATGTCACAAATCCACTATCACAAAATCACCATGTTTTGAAAAGCTGCATAGTTGTGATGTTTCACAAAGCCTGAAAAAAAAAACTACTATATCCAGTTCTTCATCATTTATTAAAACTTTTTAAAATTCAATTTTACTGAAGTCATTTTGAAAGTAGGTTCCATCTGGAGTCATGCTCCAGATGAATAGCTATGATGAAAATCTTACATAAAACCCCAATGTATAAAATGAAATTCTAAGAGGCTGAAAAATCAGTGTTCCCAATATTCATATTTTCTGCAACCTCAAAATAATGGTAACTCTTTTTGTTTTTTGGCGTCTGTGTGTGTGTGTGTGCGTGCACACGTGTGTGTGTGTGTGTGTGTGTGTGTGTGTGTGTGTGTGTGTGTGTTTTCTCTTTTGATCTAAGGCTGAATCACTTTCTGGCTTCATTCAGAACCCACTGAGGAATGGGGAGCTAGCTCTTTGTGCACAGTGCTTTATGCCCTCGGAAAACCATGGGTCTGACTCATTTCTAATGTGTACCCTGTGTGTTGTTCATAAAGCCTGTGGAAAAGTCAAGAAACAGGACTTGGCTCTGGGTATCTAGCGGATTTTCCCATTTTTCACAGTAACTTGGAAAATGTTCCTGCCCAAAGCCAGTGGGTATTGGAATAACCCACTTCTATTCTTAGAACCTCCAGTAAGAAGCTTCAGGCTAGCAAACCTCACCTCACTGGGCTTAATTTTCTCAATTTTGCCTTTTTTGTTTTAAGTGGAAGGAGTGTGAAGGGTAGATATTGATGAGATCATGTCTGCCAAGATTTTAAGAAAATACTTTATATGAAAACTGATAATGCTTATGAAATCTGTCCCCAGGGTTTTAAAAAGCAGGATGGATTTCCATTTATTTGAGATGATGAGGTCTGAAATGGACATGCATGATTCTCAGGGACCTTTCTAAATGTTATGTCAAAAAGAGACAGAGAGGGGCGTCTGGATGGCTCAGGTAGTTCAGCATTCGACTTCGGCTCATGTCATGATCTCACAGTTTGTGAGCTCGAACCCCATGTCAGGCTCAGTGCTGACAGCGTGGAGTCTGGAGCCTGCTTCGGATTCTGTGCCTCCCTCTCTCTCTCTCTCTCTCTTTCTCTCTCTCTCTGTCCCTCCCCCACTCATGCTTTCTCTCTGTCCCTCAAAAAAATAAACATCAAAAAAATTAAAACATAAAAAATAAGAAGAGAGACAGAGAAGTTCATTCACTCACAAAAGTTGAGCAAAACGGAATCGGGCAATTATTCTAAAGTTTCACGTGAGCAATGCCTTAACCGCACCCCAACGTCAGTTCAAGTCCTCCATCCACAGTAAACCTGTGGACACCTCTCGGTACAGACTGACATTCCCCATCTTCTACCCAACTGGTGGTCTGAAACTCCCAGCAAATGCAACAGTTAGGGTCTTTGCTCAACTGAACATCAAGTGTTTTCTTATAATACCTCGGTTAGTTTCTTAGAAGGCTTCATTTTGGACTTTCAAGTTAGCAGAAAATAAAATAAAAATTAATGATAATTACTCACAAGGATGTGATACGATGGACATGTGCATTAGTAGTAGCAGGAGTGGTAATTAGTAAAAATCTTTCTAAGAACCATGATGGGATCATGTAACCCCTTAAGACAAATATACATCTTTTAACTTCATTTCCCTTCTCAGAATCTGTCACAAGACCGATGTTCATTGCAGCACTATTTGCAATAGCCAAGACATGGAAACAGCCTAAATGTCTGTCAATGGAAGAATGGATAAAGAAAATGTGGTTTAAACGTAAAATGGAATATTATTCAGCTCTGAAAAAGAGGGACATCCTGCTGTTTTCAACAACAGGAATGGAACTTCAGGACGTTATGCTATGTGAAATAAGTCAGACAGAGAAAGACAAATACTGCATGGTATTACTCCTATGAGGAATCTTTTTTCAAAAAAAAAAAAATGAACCCATAGAAACAGAAAACAGAATGGTGGTTACCAGGGCCTGGGGGATAAGTGAAAGAGGGAGAGATTCAGAAAAGGGTCCAAACTTTCAGCTATAAAGTCTGAGGATCTAATGTATAACATGATGATAATAGGTGATAACACTGTATTATATCATTGACATTTTCCAAGAGAATAAAACTTAAATGTTCTCACCAAAAAAAATATATAAATCTGTGAAAGATGTGATAATTCACTGGAAGAAGGAAGCTTTCCACAATGTGTACAAACATCCTATCACCACCACATACACCTTAAACATCTACCCACTTTATCTGTCATCAATAAAACTAAAAAATATATCTCAATACTACTATATGTGCTAGCAAAGCAAACACTAAAAAGCATTATAGCAAAACCAGGAGATAAAAAAAAGAAAATAATCAGGATTGTGAAAAGTATACATAAGGGTGTCCCTGCATGTTATATTTTGTATAATAGTAAAAAAAAAAAAAAAAAAAAAAAAAAAAAAAAAAAAAAAAGGGAAATAAGCCAAATAGTGAACAGGAAAGTAGAAAAATAAAATAAGACATGTCCAGACAAGGAGATATTAAAAAGCCATTGAAAAGCATATTTGCAAACAACTATATAATTCATGGTAGACTGCTCCATATATAATATTGGAAGAAAAAAATTAGGTTTAAAGTTATATATTAAGTGTGATACCCACTTAGATAAATGCAATTTAGCCAGTGAGAATAATAATTTAGAAGGAGTCCATAAGAAAGCAATTCCCTGTCTAGTGCTAAAGTGCGTTCATTTGCTTCTCTAACCTGTCAACAGTTGGCCAATGTTTCCTCCTCCATACAGCGTCCTGGTATTGGAACCACAGGTTTCTTCTGATGACGTATCTGTGCCTCACCTGACCCACTAAACTGAGAGCTGTGGTCTACACACTGCTTTGGACACCAAGCAATATACTCTGACATCCTGGGGATGCTTATTCATTCCTGCTCAACTTGCTATGGGTCAGTGAGCATGCAGTGCCCAGTTGGCTGGAAGACGCTTCTTTGAAAGAAAACAGTGATCGCAGTTCACTGCCCAGTGATTGCAGTGCTGGCGTGGGGCCCCCACATCAGAGATCTCTGGGCAACTCCCTCTCACACTCCTCAGGGCGGGCCTGCCCAGGTCTGGTTTCCGCAGGAGCCATGAGGCAGAGAAAACATCAGGAGAGGTCTGCAGTTCACTGTGGCTTAACCTTGGCTCCCAGGCTAACTGCCCCCAGCCCCCTTCGCCAGCCCCCACCCCCAGGGTGAATGTTCCCTCCACCCAGCCAGGGCCCTGGGACTGCCTTCTGAGAAACCCCCCTAGCTGAATGCTACCTCCTGATCTGCAAGAGATCCCGCCTCGGTTTGCTTTCCCTGGAACCCGTTTTCTCTGGCACGATGGCATTCCCAAAATATTCCGGGCTCTCTTCAAAGAGGTGACACTGAAACGCCCCCCACAGTCCATAAAGCGGTTGTGCGCTCTCTCTCTCTCTCTCTCTCTCTCTCTCTCTCACACACACACACACACACACACACACACATACACACACACACACACACAGAATGGAAGAAAATTCAGAAGATTACGATCCATCATCCTGTTTGGGCAATAATAATAGCTACTATTTTTTGAAAACTTACTCTATGCCTGCACTGTGCTAGTAAGCTCTCTCCATGGACTGTTCTATGAGACCAGTGCTGGTACTATCCTCACTTCACAGATGAGAAAACAGAGGCTTCAAGAGCTCAAGTACGGGTCCAATGTCACACAACTGAACTAGGACCCACGCCCGAGTAGTGTGGTATGGAGCCCCAACAATGTTGCAGTAACACAGAAGTCCACGGGCTCAGCATCTCCCACACTGGAAGACTTTTAGGGGACCCACCAACACACCACATGGACACACACATGATGGGGCTCATTCCTGGCAGAACGTGGTTGGGAGGCTGGAGCAGGGGTGGATGAAGGAATAAGGAGGGAAAAGAGGGAAGGATCAGGGCCACAAGGGCAGCAGAGCGCACAGGCAGAGAGAACCCCACTCACCCTGGAAAAAACGCAACACTGAGTGGGGCAACGGTTTCCAGCTCTTTCTACTACCAAGTACTAGTCAAAACCTTCCCTCTGGTGCCCAGAGAAATCCCTGCCTCAGAGCCACTCCCACCTGCACACAAAGCCTTTGCACCTTTACTATCTCCCCAACACACAGTCTGTGGGATTCCTCACACGGCGGCTCCGTGTCCTGGGCTGGGATTATCAGGCCATCCAGACAGTTTAAAAATGAAGCCCTCCAGCCAGAGGGCTGTTAACACAAGGAGAAACAGGACTTGGCAGCCTTGAGTCATTCCACCAACACCCTTCCTCTCTGTGCTACATAATTTTTCCTTCTCTGAATTTTATGTGCAACCAGCAATCAAGACAGGAAAAACAAGCAAAGTCTTACATACACCGCAAAATGCTGATTTGTCTATTCTATTAATAATACAAAATCTCAGCAAATGCAAATGGTATTACATGAATAATTCCATAAAAAGTTAAATCCAAACTAAATGTTTCCATTTTCAAATGACATTTGCAGAGACCTCTCCATTAATATGTTTGATACCGATTTTTTACTATCCTGTATTTCCTAAGGAGAAAACCATGAAGACACAAAAAGCCAAGAAATATTTTTAAACGTGAATTGTCAAGCTGTCTGCTCTACTGCACGAGTCTTGGCACAAGAACAGCCACAATCGTATATTAATAAATGCTCTTGCCCCGCAAATGCTGATCTTTCAAAGAAGACCGGGATTTCAATCTGCTCAAACATGGAGGTTATTTCTTAGCACTGAGTTTGGAATCATGAAGCAAAACGTGCAAAGTCAACCAGACCTTGATAAACAGTCATGGACATATAACGCTTAGGAGAAATAGTTTTTAGAAAATATAAATAGTTACAGGATAAATGTGTTTCACCAACATACACTCCAGATACCAAAATAAATGGTTAGCTGACTTACTAAGTAACTTTATTTTTGAAAGGAAAAATCACACATATGTCAAATTATATGAACAGACTAAAAAAGCCTGGGAAGCATGCAGCACCATTCTTTAAGAAAGGGGAAGGTTGGGGCACCTGGGTGGCTCAGTCAGTTAGGTGTCCAACTTCAGCTCAGGTCCTGATCTCGCGGTTCGTGGGTTCGAGCCCCGCATCAGGCTCTGTGCTGACAGCTCAGAGCCTAGAGCCTGCTTCGGATTCTGTGTCTCCCTCTCCCTCTGCCCTTCCCCTGATCATGCTCTATCCCTCAAGAATAAATAAACATTAAAAAAAATGTTTTAAAAAACAAAGGGGAAGGTAATAAGTTAAGGGTGGTGGTCTTCAGGTTATAATGAGACAGATGAGGATGGCAGGGGAAAATCAGGGAGGTAATGGGGGCAGCCTGGGTGGCTCAGTCGGTTAAGCATACGACTCTTGATTCCGGCTCAGGTCATGATCTCACGGTCATGAGACTGAGCCCCGAGTTGGGGCTCTGCCTGCTTGGGATTCTCTCTCCCCCTCTCCTTCTGCTCCTCCCCCACTCATGCCCATGCACGGTGCTGTCTCTCTCAAAACAAATAAACACTTTTTTAAAAATTGGGGCGATAACATGATCAGAGAAATAAGACATTCACAAGAGAAAATCAAAGAGGGTCAACTAGATTTCTTTTTCCAGTAGAAATTAAAAATTAATATTAAAGGGAATCTTCTGAGCACAAAAAAAAAAAAAAAAAGAAGAGGGAGAAACTGATTCTCCCTAATTTACTTCCTGAATGTGAACTGAATTTGGCCATCAAGCAAGATCTGAAAAGCATCAACTAAGAGCACATCTACACAGGCAAAGCCAAGTACAGAATTAAGGTAATCAAGCATCCAACGAATTGACACAAAATGCTGGGAAACTGTGACCAAGAAAGAGGATTTTTTTCAAGGAAATTATCCAAATTCAAGTTAATGGGGAAAAGTTGCTGAACTGTCTTCAACACTTTGCCTAAAATACTCCAAAATAATGGTGAGAGCTTATCAGAACATGTCCGGAAAGAAGCCTACAAGTGGGCCTCTGTGTTAGATTTTTTTTCCAATAGTGAGGCTTGAGAAAGCTAGAAAACGTTAAAAAAACGCAAGCTGATTGTACAAAATTTAACATCTCCCACCAACTACGAGACGTTGAGCCACAATAGATACAAAATGCCGGATAAAAAAGCTCTAGCCAGGGTCCTTGTGGCTGGTCACTCTCCCTAGCTATTTCTGAAATCACAGAGGGAAAAAGAGGGTTTCAGATAAAACACGTCACGACTAATATAGATCACTGTGCACAGGCTGCTATCTTCTTTGCACAGTGCGTTTGCTTCTAGGCACAGGGTTCTTGCAAAACAGACAAAGTTTATCACAATCATTATCATCAGACAATAAAACAGCTTAAGACTTAGCCGAACTGAAAAACAGTGTCTCTTACTCCATTCCCCCCACCTCCTGTTGAAAAGCAATTTTTCAATTAAGGAACTAAACTACACATTTATTAGAGGATGATCCTCAGACTTTCGGCTTTCAGAGAGCTGTAGGATTTTCCCAAAACTCAAGGAATGGGATTTAGAGTCACCAACTGTGACCTTTTCCACTAAGGTCAATACATCCAAACAGTACCCATTGTTTCATGAAAGGGAGGATAGGGAACATCAGAAAATAGGAAAGACAAGATTTCAAAGAAAAAGAGGGTTATCTTTTCCATGTGATACCTTTGGATTTCTAAAAACCTAAAATATCTAAAAACCCCATATCTTTTCTCCCTCCTGATCCTGCACACCAGGGAAAACTCTGTCATGAACCAGCGTCAAGACTGAGTGGTCCACGCGGTACAGAGCAGTGGTTCGCAAAGCGTGGGGCCTCAGACCAACAGCACTGGCATCATCTGTGAACTTGTCAGAAAAGCAAACTCTCTAGCCCCAAGCAACTCTGGGGCGAATGCCTAGAATTTAGCAAGCCCTCCACGGGATGCTAGTATCAGCTAAAGTTTAAAGACCAGAGTAGAACCCAAATCATATGCATCTCAGGACTGGGAAGGAAGACCAAGAAGCCTGATTCAAAGCTGGTGGAACCAGGTTTCTCATCTCCAAACTCTGTGAAAACAGTATATTTTTCCCAAACAATGGCACAATTTTGATCTGAAACGCGTGGTATGACAATGGAACAGAACATTCGAAATCAGAACTACCCACATGCAGGGATTCAAGATCCGTAAACACCAGCAAATGACCAGCAACTTCCTCAAACACACAGTGCCAGGACCTTCCGGACGGACTCATCATCACCATCACCATCATCATACAACACTCACACCACGTAACATGTCGATAAAGTAACATTCAAATTTGGTTTCATTTTTATTTTGATCAAACCCAGCAACCCTGTGAAGCTGGCACAGGGACAGATACTATCATCCCATTTGGCAGATGTGGATCCCGAGGCTTTGCAAGGTAAGTTAGCCACCTTGAGCACTGACAGGTTTTTTTTGTTGTTTTTAAGGGAGGGAACCTCCATTCCTTCCCTTGGAATGCAGCCCAGGAAGACTGCTTACCAGGATATAATCCCCCCCAATTTGTTATTTCCCCAGTGGGCTGAGAGTGTGGTCATGACATGCTGCACACACAGAATGTTACAGAGGTTCTTGGTAATTCTCCAGAAGGTCTCCGGAGCAGGTCCTGGACACACCTCAGGGACCTGCCATCTGTCCCCTGTGAGCCTGCCCAGAGGAACCCCAGGGACCATCACGTGCTTCTTGCGATTTTTCTGGGTCGCCCCCTGTATCTCAGCAAGGCCAGCCCTCACCTCTGCCAAAGCAGGCGGGCCATTTCTCCTCAGCACTTCAATAAACCTTCCACCTGCCAAGAGATGCAGGCATTACTCTGGACCATCAAGACCACAAGGCCCCTCAGAGAGGAGGAGGGGCCTGACCCCCATATAAACTGCTACATTCGGTGAAAAGGACTGCGCCCCACCTCGCTGCGGGCTGAACCCACCCCTGTGACACAATCAAGAGTGAGCAAGGACCCATCATGAGTCAAGTAGAAAAGAATGGTGAGAAGATGTTCAGGAACTCTTTCCAGGGACAGAAAGAACCCAGGAGGGCCAAACACAGATGAGCAAATGATTTATCTAAGGCAAAGACAAAAAAAAAAAAAAAAAAGAGGCTGGAAAATTCAGTGCTGAACACCCCCACTTTACCCTGGACCATTTCTGTGACACTCAACCCAGGCATCTGCTACAACTTATAAGTGGTTTCATTCTTAACAGACACCAGTTTGACTTTTCTTTCTTTTGTGGCTGGGAAGAGGAACAGCGAAACACGTCAGAGCTGGCTGGGGGAAACAGCTTCTTGGTCCTCCCATCCAGAGCCATCCATGCCACAAACTCACCCCACAGGCGGAGCCCCGGGAAATACCAGGGGATGAGGATCATGATGCCAGAAATGCCCCTTTTGTTGTAAACAGGTGGGAAGGAACATATCTGCACTATTAGCCCTGCGGACTCTGGTCTTGTACTTTGTTTCTCTCACCAAACATCACTGCCTCCAGAGATACCAACCGCTCTGATGGACTCACACCTCAAACAAGACCAATCAAAAGACATCAACAGACATTCTAGCCTTTATTTTGGAGGCACGATTTTGGTTCCTGGCATTGTAGCTATCATCAACAGTAAGCCTAAGAAACCGGGTTGGATGATCCCTACAATTTAGGAAGCATTTACAATATTTTTCTACTCATGGACCCACAGTGTACAAGTCAAGGCTTAGAGGACCCACGGAATAAGAAAACAAGACACAGAGGGCTGGCCGAGGTCATCTTGTCCCAGAGGCGGTTACTCACACCCAGACTGGCCCAAATAAATACTCCATGAGTCAACATTCAATGAGATGGTGTCAGAGGAGCCCACGAGAGAGGCTCAAAGCTTAGTAATGAATGAACACACTGGATTTTTTAGCACATACCTCACAGACGAGGAAGGAACGAGCAAAGTTCACCACGAGCATTCTAGAAATGTCACACACATGCTGGCCACTACAACAAATCATTATGATCTGCCACTTTTGGTCATGATCACAAAGCCAAGAAGAGCAAAGGCACTGAGAATATCTGCAAAGATGGGTTAAAAATAATCAATACAAAAGGGCAGAGGAAAGAATATCTTCCAAGGAGAAACTGAGACTCAGCAAAGGCCATTCCTAATCTGAAATTGCTTTCCCTCAGGCCACCTATTAAACATGTGTCACTACAGCTGGAGAGAACTATCTGTCATCAAACACATTATATATTTGCCCCACTGCCTCATAGTACTCGATGTGTCCTCCTTTGATTTGTGAAACCAACAACAAAAAAGATTTATCAATTCATTTTCCCTGGGGAGCAGCCTGCCAGAGAAGTACATTTTTTTTCTATGTGTTTCTCCAGCCCCGCGAGACACATTTATTATAAGGAGACAGATATAAATCTGTTTTGAGCAGACTGAAAGAGTAAATTGGGATGATATTAAACTTTGAAGGAACTAGGTTTTCTTTTAAATACCTCTGGAGCACAGAGTAGGGAGACTTGCTCCAAGTTTTTGCAATTCTACCCTGACCCCACACGTTATCTTCTCCAGACATGTTTATTAACTGGATGACCTCCCTTATGAGAGACACAGAAATATACACACCCAAGGAAAGACACATAGTTACACGCATCCACACCAAGAAACGGCATTCCTGACTTGTTGCTACCATTACCTTGCTGGAAAATGTTAGTCAACGCAATCGAGAAATATTTACTAGCAATATGGTGGGCGAGTTAATCTGATGAGAATTATGGGGAAGCCCTAAGAAAATACAAAGCATGTGTCACAATTTCAAGTGACATGGACAGACGAAAGAAATGTGGTATATACTTACAACAGACTATTATGCAGCCATAGAAAGGGAAAGTTCTGACACCTGTTACTACACAGATGAAATGTGAAGACATTATGCTGAGTGAAATAAGTCAGTCACAGAAGGGCAAATACTGTATGATTCCACTAACACGCAGTACATAGAATAGGCAAATTCATAGGGACATTAAGTAGGTTAGAGGTTACCAAGAGCTGGGGGAGGGGGTTCTGGAGAATTATGGCTTAATGGTTGCAGAGTTTCTGCTTGGGATGATGAAGAAGTTTTGCAACTGGATGGTGACGATTGCATGACATTGTGAATGTAATTAATGCCACTGAATTGTACACTTAAAAATGGTTAAAATGGCCAACTGTGAGATCTGTATCTATATCCACATCCACAACATAAGAAGAATAATATACTAAAACCCACTGAATAGTAGACTTTAAATGAGTGAACTGTATGGCCTCTGAATTGTATTTGTACCTCAATAAGATTGTTTAAAAAAAAAAGATCTCAAATGTCACAAGAAAGCTTCCTGAACATTCCCTTTTCTTTCCCTTTATTCTCTATCACGGCATCATCAGGAGCATAACTGTTTTATTTGAGTACACATTCCTAGTCTACAGTCCATTTTCCCTCCTGCCCATGGATGTAAAGACCAAATACAGAGACGCAGAGCCATGGGTGTCTGATTCATTTGACTACCCTGTGCCTGACCAGGAAAGGTGCTGAATACTCATGTATAAATGAGTAAACAAAGTAAATCAGGAGTGAAAATGGCAAGAAAGGGACAAAAATCATAAAAGAGAAAAACGGCCTCTATTACTTGAAAAGAATGAGCACAGAACACCAGTGGTAGAGTATATCATTGGAACATGTACTGTGTGTGACAGGTGAGTCAAGAAAGAGCCCTTCAGAAGACACGAATAGACACTTTTACAAAGAAGACGTACAGATGGCTAACAGACACACGAAAAGATGCTCAACATCACTCATCATCGGGGAAATGCAAATCAAAAACACAATGAGATACCACCTCACACCTGTCAGAATGGCTAAAAAGAACAACTCGGGAAACAACAGATGTTAGCGAGGATGCGGAGAAAGAGGAACCCTTTTGCACTGTTGGTGGGAACACAGACTGGTGCAGCCACTCTGGAAAACAGTTTGGAGGTTCCTCAAAAAATAAAAAATAGAACTACCCTATGACGCAGCAATTGCACTACTAGGCATTTATCCATGGGATACGGGTGTGCTGTTTCAAAGGGGCACATGCATCCCCATGCTTATAGCAGCACTATCGACAACAGCCAAAGTATGGAAAGAGCCCAAATGGCCATTAACTATACACACACACATACACACACACAATGGAATACACCTTGGCAATGAGAAAGAATGAAATCGTGCCATTTGCAACAACGTGGATGGAACTGGAGTGCATTATACTAAGTGAAATAAGTCAGAGGAAGACAAATATCATATGACTTCACTCACGTGTGGAATTTAAGAAACAAAACAGATGAACATAGGGGAAAGAAAGAAAAATAAGATAAAAACAGGAAGGCAAACCATAAGAGACTCTTAAATCCAGATAACAAACCGAGGGTTGCTGGAGGGGAGGTGGGTGGGGGATGGGCTAAATGGGTGACAGGCATTAAGGAGGCACTTGTTGGGATGAGCACTGGGTGCCAGATGTAGGAGATGAATCACTGGGTCCTACTCCGGAAACCAATACTACGCTGTATGTTAACAAACTTGAATTTAATAAATAAATGTGAAAAAAGCAAGAGAGCTCTTCACACATCTAAGCTCCTGAGTCACCCAAGTCTTCCCACATCACCACATGCCACACCCACCTGACCCAGAGCCCCCAGTCTGCCCTGGATATGAACAATTCTCAGGAGAAGACCTGACAGGGCACCTGTCTTTGGTTCAAACGTGTTCACAAGTAAAGGAAGCCGACTATACCACGTGCAAACCTGGAACAGTGGTGACGGGGTTTCAAACAGGGCATGAGAAAATTAGAGGGTCAGCAAACCATGTCCCTGGGAAAGAAGTCTGTTTTTATTTTCCCCAGAAGATTTGTTTGGGGAAAAGCACTTAGACCATGACTGCTGTAAAATGCTCAAGAAAACCGCCTATTTGGACGATTTTGTCAACTTCTACCACAGCTGGAAGCAACGGGTCACATCTCCTCCGAGCCTAGACATTCATTCAACCAATGATTTCTTCACCAACCCCCTGTCACCTCCTGAGGCAGCCTTCTCCTTGCTCAGGAGGCCACTCACAGTCTACTGGGAGGAGCCTGATCCCCCCCACCACAACTGCCAGCCCACTGTGATACAATGTACAGGTGCAGTGATAAGGGGGGAGGGGTCTCCAGCAAACTTCCAGAAGAAGGGCTTACTACAAAATAATAAAAGGGAGTCAACTGTGGGGGCAAGGGGAGGGCTAGAGGCAGACAGCCAGTCAGAAAAGACCCAGACAAGCACTAGCAAAGCACACAGGGCTGGGGGCTCTTCCCCCAGGGGTGCAGATGGTACCATCAACAATTCAGTGGGACTGAAATTGGAAGCTGGAGGGAAAGGATGCTGAGAAAAGAAAATCGGCAAAAAGCAGCAAGGCCTTGTATGATTTGCTGAGATCCTCGCCCACTGGCAATGGCACGCTCCTGAAGGGTGCTAGGCTGGGGCACTGACCTGACCCTGCGTCCATTTTAGATCCAGCACTCAAGGTGACCTTTCCTTCCATGGTAGGCATTACTATCCCCATGGAACTCAGACTCAGAGAAAGCTAAACAGGCTGGCCCCCACCCTGGGCTGCCTCCCTGCAGCACCCATGCCTTTTCCACCACGCTAAGGAGAATTTATTGAGGGGTTTAGACATGAGCCTAAGGACCGAGATAGGCTAGTAGATGGTGGTGCATGAATATAGATGTTAAAGACTTATTTTAGAACTAGGGACATCTGAGAAGGTTGACAGGCAGCATGGAAAGAGTGGAGAAGACAAACAGAAAATGCTAGAGACACGGGATGGCCAAAGGGCAGCAAGCCAGGGCAGCGAGGCCCCAGCAGATGGAGTCTTCCTAAGAAAGGAGGAGGGATTATCAGGTTTGGAGACGTGAGGTCGCAACAAGTCACTCTGGGTGGCCTCGGTCCCCTGCAAAGAGGCAGGAAAACTTGAGAACAAGCAGTATGAAAAAGGACTGGAATAACTCATGAGAAAATCTAACAGATAATTAGAGGTAAAACCATGACACAGTGGGGGGAGGCCCAGGTTAGAATTAGAAAGCATGATTTTGCAGAGAACCCAACAGTTTAAATGTTTGAAATATTTTTGTCAGGTATCAACACATTTTCTTCTACTTACATTATCATTTCTTTTTTTTACATTGAACTTTCGGATATCTGGAACATATTCTGATGTCTGGGGGGAGGCGGTGGTCCGTAACTAGGGATGGCACCTGCTCCCCCAGGGGGTTTCTGGAAGCAAGTGGGGCGGGCGCTACTGCCTTTGGTGGATGGATGTCAGGGATGCTCAATGTCCGGAGATGCAACAGGCTGTGCTCAGCAAGAATCATCTCGGCCACGGTACCAACAGCGCACGCCCCACACTGAGAAACACAGCGTGTTACTTTTTCCCAGTGAGCCCACAATCCCAGGGTCACTGTACTGAGTCACACATTCAGTGATACATTTGACAAGTAAGCACTGAGCGACCCTCTGTGCCACGTCCTCTTGGTGGCACTATGAAAACAAATCAGACACTACTGCTGATGGCCTGTCAGCACAGAGCCTACTTCCGATCCTCTGTCCCCCTCACTCTGCCCCTACCCCACCTGCACTCTTCCCAGAATAAATAAACATTTTTTTTAAAACATCCATGGGGCACCTGGGTGGCTCAGTCGGTTAAGCGTCCAACTTCCGCTCAGGTCATGATCTTGTAGTTCATGGGTTCGAGTCGCATCAGGCTCTGCGCTGACAGCTCAGAGTCTGGAGCCTGCTTCTGATTCTGTGTCTCCCTCTCTCCCTGCCCCTCCCCCTGATCGCATGTGCACGCTCGCTCTCAAAAATAAAGCTTAAAAAAATTTTTTTTTAATCTGTAGAGAAATGCAATTTAAATGCTTTGCAATTCATCAACAACTTTTAAAAAGCAGCCAAGTATGGCTACGGCAGGAGTCTTGCTGGTCCCGATAAGAATTACTTATAATGAACACTTAACTACACATGCAAATATTAAAGCTAAGTGGTTAAACAACATGATCGCGTCTGTGTTGATACAATCCATTTGCTTAGCAAACTCCTTTTACGTAGATACTGGCTTGAACAAACTCCTACCTACCGCTGTTGGTTGTGACTTGGTACTCCAAATGGATGGAGGTGTCGATGAATGAGGTTTTACTGGGGGTTCTGACCTGCCAGGGGTTCTGGGGCAAGACAACTGCAGGTGCTCATTGTTCTGTTTCTGTGTGACAGACTGTGACTAATTTGTTTCAGATAGCTGCTCAGGACAGCCTGCTTGAGAGTCGATACACAGACACTCTAAGCAAAGGGGAGCTGCTGCGCCCCCGTTCATTGCCGGCCTTCCTCCTGAACGTGAACGTGGCATGTCCTACAGCTCTCTGGCCGTGGTTTTTACAGAGACATTAGGGGTGGCCTCCACAGTTCCCTCGAGCTCTATCCGCACTGGATACAATGTATTACCTTACAAAGTCCCTGTGTTTCTAACCTGGGCAAGCGATTTAAACTCGAGGTCTACAAAACAAGCAGGCTTGACTGTGGGCAGCTGCGGATGTCCCCAAAGGGAAAAATGGGAGCACCAGGGCTAACCTCAGTATTTGGAAAGGTCTGACAGAAAGCACACATGTACCCACAGTGTGATGGCACAGGCTAAAACGTGTTCACTTTGGACTAGAATTATGTCAACTCAGCAGGCAGTGGCCGTGGTGACAGCTCATGGAGGAGCTAGGCCTGTCCTTTACTAATAAAAATATAAAGGAAATGAATTAGCACTTCAAAAACACAGTTTCCTTGTTCCTAGTGATTAAAAGGTGATCCTCAAGGTCCCGTGTGTTCTAAAGTTCTATGATTGTTTCACAGGAAGTTATTCATACCAAGAATAACCCATTCTTGGTGTAGCTTTAATACATAATTAACAGTAACAAATAGCTTTCTCTCTTGGCTTCCCTAGACTTATTTATAGCTTTTCAACTAATTAAAGGCATATTTATTTATAAGGGGTGCCATACTTCCAGAAAGAATTAGATGCCACTGTATATTCTCTAAAGGTAATAAGAAATGGTCTGGATTTGCTCAATTAGCAGCTTCTTCCTCAATTTCTACCTCTTCAAAAAGTGTAAGAACTAAATATTCACTTCTTTCCTTTGATCCTTTTCTTTCCAAAGCACAAGAAAGGTTTTTCAGGTGGCTCCAATGCCATCTCCTGAGTGATGCCCTTGGCCTTGGCATCATCACCAGTAACACCCAGCTCTACTGTGAGGCCTATGCCAGATGAGTAGTTGAGATGATGTATGGGCAACACTTCAAGGTTCAATGCATTACATAATATAGCTTATTCTCATTTCAAGTATTCATTTATGAATACTCATAAATGAATAATTTTGTTATTATTAACAACAGACTAAGACTTTAAAGTATACGGAGCTTTTTTGCAGGTCAAATTTGTTTTTAAGTTTATTTATTTTTGAGAGAGAGTGCACGGGGGAGGGGCAGAGAGAGGGGGTAAAAGAGGATCTCAAGCGGGCTCTGTGCTGTCATCACAGAGCCCGATGCGGGGCTCGAACTCGCGAACCGTAAGATCATGACCTGGGCTGAAATCAGATGCTCAACCAACTGAGCCACCCAAGTGCCCCACAGGTCAAATATTTTAAAATGCACTAATAGTAAGGTTTTCTATAGGAATTGTACAGTGCATCCTTTCGTAACTGAGAAATGAAATCTCTTAGAAAACCAAACCTGAATTCCAGTGTTATGGTTGGCTGTGAATTTAGAGTCGTTATATAAGATCTGTTCGTGTAATTATTTTGAGATACAATCTTTTCAAGGGCTCACTATGCCAGGAACTGGGCTAAGAAAGAACATCAATTATCTCATTTAATCCTCACAAATGAGGTGGGTTCTGTTATCACCGTGCAAGACACAGAGCAGGTACTTGCCCAAGGCCTAGACTCGCCAGTAATGGGATAAATGAGGTCCACCTGCAACCGGAATTGGTGTGTTTAGCTGCTGTGTGATTCCACAGGGCAGGTGTGAACACAGGAGGGCAAGCAGACGACAGCCTGTCCCAAGTCACTTGAAAAACAGCCCACTGCCTGTCACTGTATCTGGTTTCGTGTGCCCACATTGGTATGTGTGGACCATATCATCAGAGATTTTTTTCTTTCTGCCCAGGGTACATTGACACATTTTGTTCCACACTCTTTTTCCGCCAAAACGCAGATCAACATAAATTATTTAAGTAGATAATGCAGGCAAAAACAAGCAAATAAGACAAAAATAAAATAACATAAAACAAAAACCCGTTTCAAGGATATAACCCCGGAGCTGTATTTATGCCATGATGATGAATCCATTCACCCGTATACTGGCTATCTCCACTCTGAGGTCACAAGGCAATTCTGTGTGTTCAGAACTCCTTCCCTTTCTCCCACAGACCTGCTCCTGTTGGTTTTCCCAGTAGAGGGCACCATCTTTGACCCAGCTGTCCAAACATGAGCCCTCTTAGCCCTTCTTTCTTGGGTGGTCCCAAATCTAGAATGACCCCAAAGAACCAGATCTGACCTACCTCAGCGCGCCTTCTGTCTGTCCTGTCTTCCCATACCCCTGCCAGTTCCTATACCCTCACCTCTCCCCCAGATCCCCTCCATGAATCCAAGAGCAATCTAGCTGGCCTCCTTGACACCTGCCTTAAACTTCCCAACTACAGCACCAAGGTGGGCTTTCAAATGTACAAAAAGGCTCACCATGTTTCCTCTCCAATTCCCTCACCTTGAAGATAAATTCCAAGCTACGAAGTGTGGCATAAAAAGTCCTGGAAACCACAACTCCCTTTCCAGCATCTTCTCCCACCACTGCCCTATTCTTGCTTGAACCCCCAAACACCCTGTGCTCTTTAATCCTCTGGATAGTAGGACCAGAGTGGGGCCATCTGCTAGGAAGCCCTCCCACCCTTGCTTAGCTGGTAAATTCCTCACCATCCCTCAAGCCTCAAACCGTGCACAGCCTCTTCCATGAAGCCTTCCCTGACTCTCCCAGGCAAACTCAGAGACACCTCAACCATGCCCTTCTGAGGCTCATCTCAGGGACGTTCCCTGCCAGCCTTTCCACACTGCAACACGGATTTTTCTCACCAGCGGAAAGTGGGCTCCTTTTCCCTGGGCTGAGGACTGGCTGTCTTTATACCCCCAGGACCCAGCAGCACAGGCCCAGGCATAAAGTAAGGGCTCTGCAATATCTACTGATTAGTTAAACATGAATAAAACAACCTATGCAGGAAGGAAAGAAAACCACTGGCTTCATAATTTCTTGAGGTGAGAACCAGTCTTGGAATCTGATTTGAGCTTATAAAACATTCCCTTAAGGGGAGAGGTGAGGAGAGGAAAGGTATTCTTGGACCGGAGATTCTTGCTCCCAGATGGAGCACAAGAGAGTAAATAAGGAACACATACTTCCCGAATGCCTATGTCATACCCTGGGTGAAGGCTGTGAGTCCCTGTCCACTAAAACGCAAAGCCCTCAAGTGGGGATTCCGGAAAGATGAAGTCACATCTTAAAATACACTCTGTTCCTCAGAATATAAGTTTCTCAAAACCACAACAATTACATCTTATGTACTATTTAGTTGGGATTAGTGCTTGTGGGACAAGCGGCTATTAAAAAAAAAATAGTGTAAGCTTATGTGAAATCAGCGAATAAATGATGGCTCTGAATATAAACTAGGAGGTCGGTGTGGCTTCCAAACTCCAGGCTTCTTCTCTGAGCTCTTTTATCTTCCAGTCACAGAAGCTTCAGTGGAATAATAAAAGAGTAACCCAGATGCTGTTCTCCTCACTTGGCCCTCCGTCTGACTCTCAGACTTCGAGTTCACTGTGCAAACAAGTTCACAGTCAAGTCTAAGTAGCAAAGGCATCTACCGGCGTTGGAACATTACCCCTTTCGATGAACCCTAAAAGACTCACGAATGAATGCCATCCTGTTAGGGAAAGGCTTTAAAAGACTACTTTGTAAAAATAAAATAAAATAAAATAAAATATTTCATATTCTGAATGAAAAACCTGCCAACCTACCCATTACTCTGAAATCTGTACTTAAATTTCTAAAGCCATAATATCCATGTGCAAATGACAGATCTTTCCTGACTGATGATGGGGTTACATCCCAAAAAACCCATTCCCAGATGGAAATGTGGTTAAGTTGAAAATGCATTTAATACACTTAACCTACTGATCATCATGGCTTAGCCTGGGCCAGCCTTCAACATGCCCACAACACTCACACCAGCCTCCAGGTGGGCAAAATCCTCTCACACAAAGCCTATCTGATAATAAGGTGTTGACTATTGTCAAGGTCAACACAACGTGCAATGCATCGAGGACTGTCCTGACAGCGAAGAACAACGTGGGTGATGGGGTGCAGAATGGATGTCGCCAGCTGCCTGTGAGCTGCGGCTCACCGCCCCGCATCCGAGAGGGGACCCACCGCGTGTCACTAGCCCAGGGCAAGATCCAAGTTCAAAATTCCAACTGTGGTTTCTACTGAATGCGTACCACATTTGCACCATTGTCAAGTTGAAAAATTGTGGGTCAGGGACAGTCTGTACCTTCAGGTGATTCTCATTATCCACAGGAATCGTGTCCTATAAAATCACAGCGCACACTGGGTTTGCAAATACTGAACTATTGCTCCCAGGGGAAATAACAGCACTGGGCTCCTTTGGGCCTCTGGCCACGTCATTTTTGTCAACCAATCCATACACAACTTTGTTTTATGTGTGTTTCTGTTTAAAGATGCCCTATTTAATATATATTTCTGGTTCATTAACATGAAACATGATCAACGGCACCATAACTCATGTCTGAACAAGCTTGTCTAGCACATGCCTTTGCTCCTGAAGGCACATCCCAGGCTCCTGTCGTTCAGGAAGACAGCAGGACACCTCAGCAGTGTGCTTGGGGGCCGTTCCCAACAGTGAAATCACTAACAAAAAGCACAAAAATGTGAAAAATACGGCACTAAAGAGACCATGAAAAGGACACTTGTTTACAGTGGGTTAGCTGAAACGAGAAGGCAGCACGTGGCCTTGTTCAACCTCAGCAGGGAACATGTGCATTCAGCGACACAAATTTTTCACTGCTCTGCTCATGGCCCCGAATGACCGCAAAGAGCATCTCAACTCTTGTTTTGGGGGGGTAATAAATACATTTTACTAAGTAGGTGAATTTGAAAATACAGAAGCTGGGGAGCGCCTGGGTGGCTCAGTCGGTTAAGTGTCCGACTTCAGATCAGGTTAGGATCTCACGGTTTGTGGGTTCAAGCCCCGTGTCGGGTTCTGTGCTGACAGCTCAGAGCCTGGAACCTGCTTCAGATTCTGTGTCTCCCTCTCACTCTCTGCCCCTCCCGTGCTCACATTCTGTCTCTGTCTCTTAAAAAAAAGGGGCGCCTAGGTGGCGCAGTCGGTTGAGTGTCCGACTTCAGCCAGGTCACGATCTCGCGGTCTGGGAGTTCGAGCCCCGTGTCAGGCTCTGGGCTGATGGCTCAGAGCCTGGAGCCTGTTTCTGATTCTGTGTCTCCCTCTCTCTCTCTGCCCCTCCCCCATTCATGCTCTGTCTCTCTCTGTCCCAAAAATAAACGTTGAAAAAAAAATTATTAAAAAAAAAAAAAGAATAAACAGTAAAAATGTTTTTAAAAAATTAAAAAAAAATACAATACAGAAATCTGGGAATCACAAGAACTGGTTGTAGTTTATGTACTTTGAAAACATGACCCAGACTAGGTTGGGTGTTGTGGGAGGACCCCACAGAACTAAGCCATGGTGTGTTCTTCTTCTTATGGAGAGACAGGCTAGAAATGACCTTCATCTCTTATCCTCCAGAATGTACTGGAAGACAACTCCCTCTCTTTCATGCCAGTGAGCCTAGAAGAGACACATGTATGGTTGGAGAGCATCCCACTTGACCCCTATGCCGATTCCAATACACCACGCAGAAAGGCATGCTCCCTGCCTTCCGAAAAGGAAGGAAATAATACTAGCCACTTGCCATCCCGTGGATGCAAGCGGGATGCCAATGTGACATATAACTCGGAAACAGTTCCCAAAAGTGCAGAACTCTTCTAACAAGTCCTGGTCCCATATACTTATTTGGCTTTATATCGTTTCTTTGTGCTTACATCTGTTAAACCACAAAAACAGGAATGAACTAATGTTGAACTTCTTACTCAGCAATAAGCAATACTCATCCATGGATACAGAAAACAATGACAAAAACATGAAGGGCTGTATGCATTTCGTTAGGAGGCGTGTTTCCAAGCAAATTTTGTATTCTCCCATTAATGTATTTACCTAAATTTGTAGCAGATTTATGATTTGTTCAAACGTGTAATAGTAATCACCCACAGTAAGTAAATGCAAGAACTTTTTCATGGTTAGACCCTTACAGCCTAGGAAATTTAATTTAAATGTATATACGTATTTTTGCAAGGACAAAGATAACACCCAAGAATAACGTTCCATGAGGACAGAATATAAATTCAGAAAAAAGAAAAGAGAATGAAGTAGAAATTCCAATGGTTAAAGAAGAGTCAATTCAAGTACTTTTGAAATGGGTGATGATGGGTATCCAGTGTCTGTGGGATTTAGATTCCACTGGTTATATTTAAAAGAATGATGTAAAGTTTTATTTAAAGATGTCGATATTTACAATAAGCTAGAAATAACATCCTTTGCAGCTCTTAAATTACGATGAAAAATGTTAGCTATCAACGCAGAGTGTGTGAGGGGATAGATGGCTTTACAAAACTATTTTAGGGATGAGGTGAGCCAAAGGCAGAAGACAGGCCAGGCCCCTCCAAGGCAAGCTGACCTTTGAGTCCCAGCCCAATGTGGTGGGGCTTAACATTTTGCAAGAGAAGCTGGAAATCTGGATTTTTCTACGTACAGTTTACCTTTTTTAAAACATGTTGGTTCAGAAATTTTTTAAACAGCATGCAGGTCAAACAAAACACAGCTACAGGCCGCATTTTTTTCTACCTTGACTCTGAGCGCTAGCATCTTCTGTCAACTTTTCCACACGGTGATAGGAGAGCCACTCATTCAAAAACACACTCACTGAACACCTCCTGGTGTTCCAGACACTATCCTGGGTCCTGGGGACACAGAGATGGCTGAAACACAACAGTGCCCTCAAGGAAGATGAATGATAGATAGATAACATTTTGCAATCCCATCTGTTACATTCTGTGCTAGTTAGATCCGAGGTGCTGTGGCCATGGAACCTTGGCTTCGGTGGGTCAGGAATGTGTGGTTTCTTTGGGAAAGCTTCGTGGGGGAGGACGAGGCAGGACCAGATGCATCCTGAAGAATAACCAGCATCCTGAATAACCATGCTGGTGACTGAAGCAAGGCTACCTGGGGAAGGCTCCTTGGAAGATGGCCAACAAGGCAGATAGGAGCACACATCAGAGCAGGATGTCTGACTGCAAAGAACACCCACAGGGAGACAAAAACCAGCCCCACTCCTCATTTTCAGTTCCTCTCTTAAAAACAGGCACATGATGGAAATAAACCATTGAGACAAGATCCAAAAATAATCTTAACTGGGCATAAAAGCTCATATAAAAATTCTTCTCTTAATCACTTCTGGAAGGCAGCTGAAAGGTGCGTACACCCAAACTCGGCTTGCGCAGCAATCAACTTAATCTGTTTCTTTGAAAGATTAATTAAAACTGAGATTACCGATGGCGGCAGATGAGCTGGGTCAGCCGATGGGGCACGGTTAAGAGGAGAGAGAAATTGTCTTAAGATCACACAAACACAGCTGCAGGCCAAACGCGGAGATGTGACGGAAAACCTGCTTCTTCCCGGGCCCTGTAATTCCATTCCTGGGGATGACGCTAGAGTTAAAAGCCCGAATCCCAGGAACAGCAGGCAGCGGGACTCCAATGTGCCAAGCAAGCAGCCCGGCCTGTGGGGAGCCTAAGGAGGCCTTGAACTTCTGAGTCAAGTCAGCAACAGCTGCAGAAGACCAGGCCCAGCCCAGAGGGACCAGCCAAGGGAGCAAGGAGCATGAACACAACTGCTGCTCAGAACTCGAGCAAGTTTTCAAGTGCTCGTTTGACACAATGTCAAGGATCTGCTCAAGTCAGGCCTTGATGAGAAGCAGAGGTGATTAGAAAAACCGTGAGAAGACACCGTCCACATAGCCCTTCCCCCACAGGGAGCCTCTCAGAAAAGGGGTTTTCTCCAATGGAGAGCTGCTCTTATTTTTCCCCCACTGGCAGCAGAGAAGGAGAAAAAGCAGGAGATGCTTATAGAAATCCTGGTTTGGGGACCCAGGATTTGAAAACCCTGTCATTGGATGTGAGCTTTGACACTGAAAACTCCTCGGTTCCGGCGGAGGCCTTCTCTGTCTTTTCCTCTGCAGGGCTCTCTGTGCTATCCAGCCCCATCCTCGCCACCACGGCAACACCCGCGCTCGCTGCCACCATGACTGAGCAGATGACACTTTGTGGCACCCTCAAGGGCCACCATGACTGGGTGACTCAGGTGGCCACCACTCCCCAGTTCCTGGACATGATACTGTCCACCTCTTGAGAAAAGACCATCATCAAGTGGGCAGGGATAAGTCCAACGATGGCACCCCACAGCATGTTCTTTGGGGTCACTCCTGCTCTGTCAGTGATGTGATCATCTCCTCAGGTGGCCAGTTTGCCCTCTCAGGCTCCTGGGACGGAGTGCTCTGTCTTTGGGATCTCACAATGGGTACCACCACACGCAGATCCACAGGACATACCAAGGATGTGCTGAGCATGGCTTTCTCCTCCCACAACCACCACATTGTCTCTGGCTCCTGAGATAAAACCATCAAGCTGCGGAAGACCCTGAGTGTATGCAACTACACTGTCCAGGATGAGAGCCATTGTGTCTTCTTGTCACCCGATAGCAGCAATCCCATCACTGTCTCCTATGGCTAGGACAAGTTGGTCAAGGTATGGAACCTGGCAAACTACAAGCTGAAGACCAAGCCACACGGGCTACCTGAACACGGTGACTGTCTCTCCAGATGGATCCCTCTGTGCTTCTGGAGGGGACGATGGCCAGGCCATGCTGTGGACCTCAACAAAGGCAGGCACCTTTGTATACTAGCTGGTGGGGTCATCATCAGTGCCCTGATACTGGCTCTGTGCTGCCACGCGCCCCAGCCTCCAGATCTGGGACTTGGAAGGCAAGATCACTGTAGATGAACTGAAGCAGGAAGTTATCAGTACCAGCAGCAAGGCACAGCCACCCCAGTGTACCTCTCTGGCCTGGTCTGCTGATGGCCCGACGCTGTTTGCTGGCTACACGCACAACCTGGTGCTAGCTGATGGTAGGTGACCATCAGCACCCGCTAGAAATACACAGCAGAGTTTTAGAAAGAAAATATTGGTTTGCTGAAGGAAGGAAGGAAGGAAGGAAAAGGAAAATCCTCCATAGCCCTCACCAGAAAAATAATAACTTGGGCAATAGTTCCCAAAGTTCTTAAACCCACAGGAGGAACAGAGGAAGACGATGAAGACAGAGTCAGAATGAGGGGACAGCAGCAGTGGAGGAGGAGCGCCTGTAGAGGCAGAGCCCCTGGGGCTGTGGTGCTGGCCTCCTGCATCCTCTGGGGCTGTAGATCAAAGTCCACTGGGGCCTCCATCTAAGGAGCCTGGAAGGCGGGCTCTTTAGTGAGCCCTCCCCAAATGCAACAGAACATTCCCGACTGCACCTGACATGGAGCCCTGGACTCCAGCCCAGTCCTGACGGGCCCGTGCCAGCCACTGGCCCTCCCCAAATCTTTCTCCCCACGTGTGCGCTGAGGAGGCGGGGCCAGAATTTCATGAGCAGGTAGTCTCTACCGTCATCCTCTCTCGAACAAGTTCTCCTTCTCCTGGGTCAGCAATTCCCATCCAATTTTGTGTAAAAGCCCTCATGACAAATCTCATTCTAGATGCTTCTAATGTGTGGATTACGTATCCAATGGAAACGTAACCATTTTAGGAAGGGAAGAGAGTCAGGATTCAGGGCGAGACACTAAAATCTGAATTGTCAAATGTACCAGTAACACCAAAGTAGTGATTAAGAGAACAGATCCTAGAGCCAGCCTTGATGGTCTCATGTGTAAAATGGGAATAATCATCATAGCCTGCCTCATGGGGTAGTCATGAAGAGTAAACATGTGAGCTATAAAGCAGTTAGAACACAAATGTGACACAAAGCATTGTGTTTAAATAAAACTCTATAACCATTGTATGTACCATCAACAAGTAACCTCCAGTTACACCCAAGTCAGACTGGAGGGGCACTGTGCTATAGCCAATGGGAAGCTTGCCCGAGGCAATGCCAACACGAGCCTCGCTTCTCCCACCTCCCAGGTGAGACCGCCACTAGGCGCCATCGAGTCTCCCCCACCCCACCCCCTGCTCTGCTCCCACCACCACACTAGCTCAGCCCTCCCATGGGGACCACCACACCAACCTCCCAGCTCTCATCCCAAGAGCTCTTCTCCCCAATCCCCCCACCCAAGACACTGAGGTTGGCTTCTAATATTCTAACTTTAGATTACACTCCAGTAGCTTATATCATCAGCTAAAATTAAAAACAATTTTTCCTGGCCTTCAAAACTCATCATGATCTGGGGCACCTGGGTGGTTCAGTTGGTTAAGCCACTGACTCTTGATTTCGGCTCAGGTCATGATCTCACAGTTAATAGGAATGAGCCCCTCATCAGCTCCATACTGACAGTGCAGAGCCTGCTTGGGATTCTCTCTCTCTCTGCTCCTCCCCTACATGTGCTTGTTCTCTCTCTCAAAATAAAATAAATAAACCTTTAAAAAAAAAAAAAAACTAATCATGATCTGACCCCCTACCTACCTTTAAGGGTTTGTTTTTTTTTTAATTTTTTAATGTTTATTTATTCTTGAGAGAGGGAGAGCGAGTGAGCAGGGAAGGGGCAGAAAGAGAGAAAGACAGAGGATCCAAAGTGGGCTCTGTGCTGACAGCAGAGAGCCCCATGCAGGGCTCGAACCCACAGTGAGGTCATGACCTGAGGTAAAGTCGGATGCCCAACCAACTGAGCCACCCAGGCACCCCTCCTTTACCCACCTCTGTAACCTTATTTCCTATTGGCTCCTTCTTGTATCCTTCATGACCAGCAAACTGAACCCCACCCTTGACATCCACCCTGCCATCTCCCTCCGCGATGCCTTCGGCCTGGCGTGTTCATCTGGCCTGTGGTTACCACTTCCCAAGTTGGACATCCCCCCATGCTTCAAGGTTGAGCTCATGTTCTAACATTTCCACCATGTCTCCCCAACCAGGCAGAATTACTATCTCTACTTCTGAACTCAACATTCATCTCTGCCCAGGGAAGGCAGAGGACTGTCTGGTCAGGAAAGGGAGTCTCAGCTCTGCCATGCACTGGCTGAATGTCTCTGGGTCAGAAAATTAAGATCTCTGAACCTATCTCACTGTGGTTATACAGATAAATGGGGATAATATATGCAAAAGGCTTGGATCAAGTTCTCTTTATCTGCCCTCTCTCATGGAATTTATTACTTCTCTAAATTTTATTAGAGTTATTAGGCTGGTAAGTTTTCTTCTTCATAACACTGTAAATTCCTTAAGTGCATATTTTTGTGTTTCTCAAAGAACCTAGCACAAGGCCTTACACTTAGTAAGAGCTAAATTGACAATTTATCAAATGAAGAAAGAGAAGGACAGGATATTTTATACTTACTGTTTATATTATTTTTAATCATTCCTCATTTTCACTTATATTGTTAATGACAGTAACTATCCCATAAATTTCATACAGGTATCCTGATGGTTCTGAGGGGAAAACTGTATTCTGAGTCCTCAATGATTCAATTCCACTCACTCAAGTTTATCTATTTTCTACTGGTCCCTTCATGTACCTTACTACCAGGAAACACTGTACTCAACACTATGTGACCTATAGAAAGACAAGTCCGCTTCCCAAGTTTCCCCACTGGCATTGTAAGGACATTTTAACAGGCCTTATAAATTTAACCAACTGGGTTGTTTTGTTTTTCTTCAAAAAAAAAAATTTGAAAATCAACATCCTGAAAAGGAATATTTTATTCATGCCAGTTTAAGTAGTGACAGGAAAATATTCAGTACTCAAAATGGAATGAAAAGAAAAAAAAAAAAACGGTCAGCATGAATTTCCAAAAGCATCTGGAAAATTGGCAAAAGATTTAAGAATGTAAAAAGCAACCGGCGATCCCAGCTGGGGTGAAGTTGCCTTCATATTATATGGAATACCAACCATAAGACAGCTTTGGGAATTTCCAAAGACAGTACTCTGGAAAGCTCCTTTACACAGTGATTCCCACTTAATCCAAAGAAAGCACACTGCAACTTGTCCCCGGCACCCCAACAGGATTTAAAGTATTCAACTTCGTATGGAGAACAACATGAATCCAGGTAGAAATCTGACTTAAAACGGAAGGTAAATATTCCCCCTTATATTCCTACATATACCACGACCAGAGAAAAGGGTCTCCTCTCTCTTAGCAGAAGAGAGTGGGAGCTCGACACATCAGCTCTAGAGCTGGCCAAAACTGAACTTGAACCCCACACACCCCCATTCAGTGGCACACTTTGAGTACATTAGTGACCCCAAACTGAATGCCATCAATGTGACTCACAAAGTCAAGATAAAGTACAGACAGCATTCCGTATTTCATGCACAATGGACCTGACATAGTGGGCCAGAAGGATCAGAATGGAGAAGGATCGGAATGTGGTGGGCCAGAAGGATACCCTTGTGGGGATAAAGGGACCTGTATCTTAGACCAAGATCAGCAACTCATTAAGTGTGTGGCCTTGGGCAAGTCCCTCCAACCCTCTGGGCTTCTGGGTCCTAATGTGTCACTTTCACATCAGACTCGATGCTCCAGCTCTCGGCATAAAAGAACTGAGAGAAGGAAAACAGTTTCAGAAACGCCCCCAGAGGCCATTCTGTGACCTGGCTTTGCTCTCTTATATGGATTTTGCTCTTGCCTCTTGGGTCCCAATGTGTCCCTAACTAGTTATACGGGGCTGAGCAACATGCTTAACCCTTCTCTGCTAGGTTTTTTTGTTTGGTTGGTTGGTTTTTTTTGTCTCTGTAAAACATGAGGATAATCTGTATATATCCAAGTCCTTCTAGTTCTAGCATTCCACCTATCAGAGGAATTTCTTCCACTAGGGAGTAAATAAATCAGAGACTGAACCACTTTATAGTGTGTCAGCCCCTTGGTGCAAATCGCCAGCAAAAGGACGACAAAAACTCTGCATCAGCTTTGAAAATGAACAGACCACACAGAACAAGTGCTTTACAAAAGGTCAAGTATAGGATAAACATTACAAATTCATTCCTTCAGAGCAGCCAGAGCAGTGGATTGGTCACACTCATGACTCAAAAGGAAATTCCATCCAGGACCACCAGCCACCTCCCAAAGTTAGTCACCCTGCACAGCGGGGGCCAGGAAGGGGGGTGGGGGGAGGGCATCCCATGGCCAGCACAAAAATGACCTCTAGGGAAAGTGACCTTTTCACTGGGGCTCTGGGAGATCTACTAAAGGTACTTACACTGAATTCACCCCTACTCCCTTGGTTGAAATCCATATGGAAGTCACCAAAAAAAACCCAAAAAACAAATCAAAAGACCATAGGTGACAGTCCAAAGCCACAGATTTTGTGACCACTTTGTTCTCAGCCTCTTCCCCACGAAGGAAGGGGCTTCAGACCGATAACAGTCGACAAGGACACCAGGGTCAAGAGAGACCGTTTCTTTATAAATAAAATTTTCAAACTCACGGACATTAACACTCACCCGAAATAACTGGACAAGAGCCAGCCAGGAAAGGGCACGTTACTAAAACTGGCCCTCCGGCCTCCAAGAGGCTCAGCAGAATTATTCTTGCTGTGAGGAGAGGAGGAAGGAAGGGCTGGTTATATTGTGCCAACGTGCCGGGAGGCACATAACTAGGTCACGTTCCCACTCGGGCCTGCCTGCTGCAGGCGAGCATCTCGGTGGTGGCTGGTCCCACACCCCCTCCCATGCCCAGCATCTCTCAAGAGGCCTGAGGGAGGCACCTCTGGCCACACCCCCCACGGGGAGCAGGGCCGGGATGTCTCCGTGGCGCGTGACATCCGAAGGAGCCTGTCCCAAGAGCAGTGGTCTAGCACACATCCTGGGCTTGCAACGGCATGAAATACACACCCACAACGCACTGCAACAGCCTCCCGTCCACCCAAACCCTTCAACTCACTCGAGACCACACACAGTCCTTATCTCAGGAGCTGGTGCAGGGAGTCACCCAGAACCTGGACAACAAGCCCCTCGTCTAACCCGACGTGCCTGCGTCTTCCAGGTCCTGTGGAGTGAAACCCTCTCCAGGGCGGTACAGGTGCATCTCCGGCAGCTCCCTGGGATGTAAATCATGTAGCTTTAAGGAAAATATCCTTCACATCTGGAATCGCAAGCCTTACCTTTCTCCAAGGCTCAGAAAGCATTTTCCTCCAAACACAGAGCTTGTAGAACAACGTGATGTGATTCGGGGAGCTTAGTATCACACTCACACTCATGCCATATCTCGAGACTTCCTCGGGCGGTGATGCTTTTCTTTTCAGAGCAGACAAACCTCCACGTTGGCACAGTTTATCTGAAAAACTGTTGGAGCCTCTAGCCCCAGGCGATCACAGAGCTGTTTACGAATACCTCGGGGGGTTCACAACTGTGCATTTTTCACAATTTGTTAATTTAAGAGGCACATTAGAGGAGAGGTGCTCCTAGCCAATCGGAAGCTCTCCTTGTACCTGTCTCTTAACAGCACACAACAGAGACACCAATAATGAGAGCGCCAAAGCATGTCCTGGGGACAGCAGGCACACCAGCACATTCCAGGGCTTGCTTCTTCCCTGCTTTTAACCAGTTTTACTTGACGCCATTTACTTGCACACATAGGATTTAGAAGCTGGAGTCTGAGGGGAAAAGCTGAAGGCAAGAAAACCGTGAGTTCGAGGCTAAACTCAGGTAAAATTCTACAGATACAAAGGCTTAGAAGTCTCTTCCTCCCAAAGCAGAGGGAAAAACCACCCAGTGCCCCAAAACAGTCTCCCAAAATATCCCTTAAGGAGTCACTGAATACAGACATCACCGGAGAGTGGACATCTCCTGAGAATCACCGCTCTAGGTATCGCCTGAAGCCACACACAGAACACTAGCTGCACAAGAGATGCTAAGTGGCAGGTGCCTGTATCAGGAGAGAAACATCTGAGGTTTCTTCCCTGCCCCAAGAGGCTCCATTTCCTTGCTGTTTACTCATGAGAGCAACTTGCTACAGGAGGCAGGGGTGGGGGGAGGGCGAGGCAAGGGAAACAGAAGTATTATGGCCCAATTTTTAGAAATGAATAAAATCTTTCAGAACATTCTAAAGCATGCAGCTACTATTAATTGAGCAATTACTATGACATGGTAAGATACATACATATAACTTTTAGTAACAGCTTACAATGTCTTAACATACATATTTTTAAGCTCTCAGTGAAAGTTCGCTATTTTATATTACGTATACGTGTGTGTGTCAAAGCAAAGAAGAATGTCATCATTCTGAGAATAGTCACAATTGTGAAATAAAGTAGGTGAAGGTCATGTTATCTTCTTAGTTCCTTATTATTTTATTAAAGTATTAAACCAGTCCATTGTAAACTGTACATAAAACTTCTTTTTCTGATCACTAATCAGAAATGACCAGCATTACAAAAGTCTAGGAAATACAGGAAGGCAAAAAGGAGAAAATTAAAGTTATCTGTCATTTCAACGCCCAAGAGGTGACGACTCTCACTATAATTGATGTACATACTTCCAGCCCTCTGCCTATGCATATAATTACAAATGTTCCTCCACCAAATTGGGATCATGTCATTTGATAACTTATTTTTCACAATAAATGGTTTATCATTTATCCACGCCCTAAGATAATATCCTGCATCATGAGTCAAAGACTACGGAGTGTCACATTCTACTGATGTGCTATATTTTATAAATATTATTAACTGAGTTGTTTCCAACTGTCAATTACTATAGTAAATACTAGTAGATGGATAGAGAGATAAACAGATTTCATTTTCTTCATAAAAGCTTCATGGAGATATAATTCACAATTCACTGGTTTAAAGTGTACAACTCGGGGTGCTTGGATGGCTCAGTCGGTTAAGCATCTAACTCTTGATTTTGGCTCAGGTCATGATCTCACAGTTCATGAGATCGAGCCCTGCGTGGAGCCTGCTTAGAATTTTCTCTTTCTTTTTTTCTTTCTCTTTCTCTCTCTCTCTCTCTCTCTCTCCCTCCCTCCCCCCAAATAAACTATAAAAAATAATAAAGTACATTTGGTGGTTTTAGTATATTCAGAGAACTGTGCAACAATCGCCATAATCAATTTTAGGACATTTTCATCATCCCCACCCCCCAAAACAACCCAGTACCCTTTTAGCAGCCACTTTCCACTTCCCCTCAAGCCCTTCCCCCCTTGCCCGAGGCAACCACTAATCTGCTTTCCGTCTCCACAGATGTGTCTGTTGTGGAAATTTGACAGGAAGGCAATAACACACTACCTAGCTTTTGGTAATTTATCCTAATGTTTTCAAGGTTCAACCATACTGTAGCACGTATCAGTACTCCATTTCTTCTTATGGCTACATATTACACCACTGTTTGGATAGCCTACGTTCTGTTTATACACTCATCAGTTGATGAACGTTTAGGTCTTTTCCTCTTTTTGGCTAACATGACTAAGGCTGCCCTGAATAGCCACGTACAAGGTGTGGACACACACTGGCAGTTCTCCTGGGTATACACCTAGGAGGAGAATTGCCCGCTCATATGGTAACTGCATTTTAACCTTTTAAGGAACTGCCAGCCTACTTCCCAAAGCAGCTGCACCATTTTACATTGCCACCAGTAGTGTGTGAGGGCTCCAATTCTCCACACTTTCACCAGCACTGATTACCCATCTTTGCATTACAGCCGTCCCAGCAGGCACGAAGTGACAGCTCACTGTGGCTCTGATACGCATTTCCACGTTGGCCAACAAATGAGCATCTTTTCGAGTGCTTATCTGGCACGTGTTTATCTTCTTTGGAGAAATGTGTATTCGGAGTCCTTGTCTATGTTCAGTTGGATGATATTTTAATTGCTGAGTGGTGTTTTAAAACATATTTGAGATTAGTTCCTGATCAGCTCTACAAAAAAAAAAAAAAAAAAAAAAATTTTCCTCTTCTATGGATGGTCTTTTCATTGTCTTGATGATATCCTTTGAAGCACGAAACTTTTTGGTTTTGATGAAGTATTAATTTACCTATTTTTGTTGTTGTTGCTTCTGCTTTTGGTGTCCTATCTAGGAAACACTTCTTACTCCAAATAATGAGTGTTTTATAGTTTTAGTTGTGGTATAGAGGTCATGGATCCACCTTCAGTTAATTTTTGTACGTGACATATATGAGCTAACAGCCCAAATTCATTATGTTGGATATCCAGTTGTCCCAGCATCATTTATTAAAAAGACGATTCTTTCCCCCATTACACTGTCTTAGTATCCGTGTCAAAAGTCAGTAGACCATAAATGTAAGGGTTTCTTTCTAGACTCTCAATTCTAGTCCACTGATCTATATATGTCTGCTTTTATGCCAGCACCACACTGTCTGGATTACTGTAGACTTGTAATAAGTTTTGAAGTCAAGAAGTGTGATTTCTCTGGGGCACCTGGGTGACTCAGGTGAGTGTCTGTCTTTGGCTCAGGTCATGATCTCACAATTCGGGGGTTCGAGCCCCGCATCGGGCTCTGTGCTGATAGCTCAGAGCCCGGAGCCTGGAGCCTGCTTTGGGTTCTGTGTCTCCCTCTCTCTCTGCCCCTCCCCCACTCATGCTCTGTCTCTCTCTCCCCAAAGAATGAATAAACATTAAAAAATATATAAAAAATAAAAATAAAAAGAAGTGTGATTTCTCCATCTCTCTTCTTTTTTTTAGGACTGTTTTGGGGTCCTCTGCATTTCCATATGAACTTTAAGACCAGCTTGTCAATGTTTGCAAAAAGGGCAGCTGGGATTTTGACAGCTACTATGTTGACTCTGTAGATATACTTAGGGACTTTGCTATCTTGACCCAATTAAGTCTCCCAATCCATTAATACAGGATGCCTTTTTTTTTTTAACACTTTTTTTTCAGGTTTATTTATTTTGAGAGAGAGGGATGGGGAGGGAAGGGCAGAGAGGGGGAAGAAAGAATCCCAACAGCTCCAAGCCCAATGTGGGGCTTGAACTCACCAATCGTGAGATCATGACCTGAGCCAAAACCAAGAATCAGACGCTTAACCCACCTGAGCCACCCAGGCCAGGCGCCCCAAGATGTCTTTCCATCTATCTAGGACTTCATTAATTTCTTCCAGTGATATTTTGTAATTTACACTGAAGTCTCGTACTTCTCTGGTAAATTTATTCCACCTTTATTATTTTTGATGCTATTATAAGCAGAATTGTTTTGTTAATTTTGTTATCGGATGGTTCATTGCCACAATATATGAATACATATCCAATTGATTTTGCATAACATTTATTTAATTCTGTATCCTATAGCTTTGACGAACTCATATTAGGACCAATAGATTTTTACTGGAGATTTTAGTGGAGTTTAGGATTTTCTCTCTATAAGATCAGGTCATCTGCAAATAGAGACATATTACTTCTTATTGCTTTACAATCTGGGGGCCTTTTTTTTTTTTTTTTTTTTTGTGCCCAACTGTCCAGGCCAGCACCTCCAGTACAATGTTCAACAGAAGTAGTGAGAGCAGACATCTTGCCCTGGTCCTGATCTGAGGAGAAAGCATGCATTCTTTCAATATTCAGTAGGATGTTAGCTCTGGAAGTAGAATTCCTAACTGTAATTTTTGTGGGAAGGTAAAAAAGGTTACTTTAGCATTCTGACCATTCATAAAAGTCCTAAGTATACCTGTTTCCCAATGCACGGTTTCCTCAATATTTACTTCCCTAAGAGAATTTCCACACTCTTTGTACTTATAATAAGTCGTAAAGGGACAGGGATGTGTTAAAGAACACCTCAGGTGACCGCAGTTCAAGAAGACTTGAAAGGGACAGGTTTAATGAAATCCAAAGCCTGTGTCTGGTGAAATAAACACCTGCTAATGTAAAGCCCAAGCAGGGGACGTTACATTAAAGGCAATTTGACATTTCCCTGGGTTGTCAGTCAATTCACTGCAGAAAGGAAGACTTCATTCTGAGACCGTCCTGAAATTCTGTGTCAGTTTACCTGTTAGAATGTTCCCTGAATTCTCATTGCCCTACCACCAAAATTAGTTCTGCCACAAACACTCTTCACAGCACCTAAAAAAAAAACACGTTTGGGAAAATCTATTCTAATTGTATTTAAATCTGTAAATCCTAGGGGCGCCTGGGTGGCGCAGTCGGTTAAGCGTCCGACTTCAGCCAGGTCACGATCTCGCGGTCCGTGAGTTCGAGCCCCGTGTCGGGCTCTGGGCTGATGGCTCAGAGCCTGGAGCCTGTTTCTGATTCTGTGTCTCCCTCTCTCTCTGCCCCTCCCCCGTTCATGCTCTGTCTCTCTCTGTCCCAAAAATAAAAATCAATAAAAAAAAAAAATAAATAAATAAATAAATCTGTAAATCCTAGAACAAAGGGGATTTGACAGTTACTTAATTTGATTATTTAGTCACACCACATACTTCAGATCAAAAACTACACCCTGAAACATGGATTATCCGGTTTGACCCCTAAACAAATTATATTAGAGCAACATCTTGGATAGCTGGGATACATATTCAGAAGTATGGGGGGGGAAATCTGAACTTGAAAAGACATGGCTTCAAATTCCAGATCTTTCTATTCCTAGCTGTGCATCTTTGGGCAAGTTACTTATCCTCTCTGTGCCAACTGCTAAAAATTTTTATTTTTTTATTGTTTTTTTAGTATTTATTTTTGAGAGAGAGAGAGACAAAGAGACAGAGCACGAGCAGGTGAGGGGCAGAGAGAGAAGGAGACACATAATTTGAAGCAGGCTCCAGGCTCTGAGCTGTCAGCACAGAGCCTGATGCGGGGCCTGAACCCACAAACCATGAGATCATGACCTGAGCCAAAATGGGATGCTAAACCAACTGAGCCACCCAGGTGCCCAACTGCTAAAAATTTTTAGAGGATGAAAGCTTGTACGCTCCAAGGATGTTGTGAACATTATACGACACACTATTCATAAAGTGCCTAGAACACAGTAGGTGCTGTTACCACTAAGAACAGAAATATTTCTTAACTCAAGCGTTCAGGAAATGGAGATGTCCGATCCATTACAATTTCTGATTTTCAAACTTTGGTGGCTGAAAAGCCTTCGAAACACTATTCGTATTTTTTGCATCTATATGATGATAAGACAGTTCCATCTTCCATTTCATTTCTGGGTATTTCATAGGCGAGATCCCATGTAAGGTACTGAAAGGCGCATCAGGCTCATTCACAAGTAGTTTATAATCTGGAGTAAGTAAGTGTGCCACGCACCATAAGAATTCATGTGCGTTACGATGACACAGTATCGTAGGGACAGACGGTGCAGGAGTTTGGGCTGACCACACAACGAGGGACTCAGCACACGTTCTAACACATGCTTTTCGCTAATAAATTCCAAGTAAGAGCTAAGGCAACTGCTGTTTGCCTGTTTTCCTTTAAAGGGTAGCAGAAGAAAAAAAGCCAATGAACGGCAAGCTTTACCTCGTATCCCCAAGTCCCCGGAAAGGCCACGTCTGCGCTCTGAAAAACTCGTCAGCAATGGCACGGCCAAACTCCTCGCTCCTCCCATTTCAGCATGCTCCTGACACAGGCTACTTGGCACATCTGAAATCGTCCGATTCACATGATGATGAAAACTGCCCAACGCCGTGAAGGTGAACTCGGGCCGGTTCTGCGTGTGCGCCACACCACAGCCTTCCGATCGGACTGTGATTCTAATCAACCCTGAGAGGTTGGCTCCATCCTCTTTGAAAGCTGGACAAAGAGCCTCAAGACAATAGATTTTCCTCACTGTGAAAACTGGATCCACCTGACACAAGTTCCTGTCTCGGAAAGGTTAGCGCGTTGGCAAGCAGGGGAAACCCAAGGGAGCGGAGGTCTAGCTGCTACATAGCAGAGGAGGGGAGCTCCTCCCAGATACCGGCAGGCGCTCCCCCCATAGCTGAGGCTGGACGCCTCCCATGCCCAGGTGCTGGGCTTGGCTGAGCCACTGGCTTTCCAGAAGGCAACACAAAACTTAATTAAGCAGCATCAAGTATCTATTATATGCATAAAACATGCACACGCTCACAGGGCTGTCTGGAAAGCTCATCGAGCGATGACAGAAATCAATCCAACAAAAATTTAGCAGACGGGCTTCTACACTTGGCCTCCCGAAACGAAAGCAGCCCTCTGAGGCAGGAGAGCCAGGCTGCTGGCACCGAGGGACAAAGGCCACGTGGTTATAAGGCCCGCTCCCCTGTGTCCTGTAGCTCTAGACAGTAATGGCTCACGGTGATTGAGCGCTTACTCTGAGGGAGGGCTGTGCTAAGAACTTTACCTCTTGTCAGTTCACTCAGTTCTCACAACAGCTGAGACAGGGTCTCCAGACTACCACACTCCTAGGCCTCCCTGAGAGCCTGATAAGCAATCAAAAGTAGGACAAGAAGAAGGAAGGTCTCAGTTATGTTTATTCATTTGGAAAGAGCGCCTACATGCATTTCTGTCCCTGAAGACGTTGAGCCTTTGTGGGGTTTTTTAAATTTTTTTAAATGTTTATCTTTCAGAGAGACAGAGCACGAGCAGGGGAGGGGTGGGGGAAGGACATGAATCCGAAATAGGCTCCAGGCTCTGAGCTGCCAGCACAGAGCCCCACACGGGGCTCCAACTCATGAGCTGTGACGTCATGACCTGAGCCGACGCTTAACCGACTAAGCCACCCAGGTGCCCCAAGGTTGAGCATCTGTGATCCCAGAGCCATCATGTAAAGAGGCCTCTGCACACAAAAGCTCTGTTTACACTGAATCCGGCCACCTTTTGCCGCGTGGCCCTGGGGAAGGCCCCCAACCATCCAGGGCCTCTGTTTTCTCAACCCGATCAAAGAACATGATGTACTTCACCAGGCCCTCTCCAGAGTCAACATTCTGAACCTTGAAAATCCAAAACGTCCCTACATCTGCTCAAAGGCCACGTGAAGACTGTGTGATACAGACTCGGGCTGAGCCTGGTTACCAGAGGAACCTGACAAATGACATGTTTCATCAAAAACAAAACCCAAAAAAAAAAAACAAACACCACAACCACGGCATGTTTTTCACTTCTTCCTACTACCCATTTAAGAAATGCTACCCAGGGGGCGCCTGGGTGGCGCAGTCGGTTAAGCGTCCGACTTCAGCCAGGTCACGATCTCGCGGTCCGTGAGTTCGAGCCCCGCGTCGGGCTCTGGGCTCATGGCTCAGAGCCTGGAGCCTGTTTCCGATTCTGTGTCTCCCTCTCTCTCTGCCCCTCCCCCGTTCATGCTCTGTCTCTCTCTGTCCCAAAAATAAATAAACGTTGAAAAAAAAATTTAAAAAAAAAAAAAGAAATGCTACCCAGGATTTCTTCTAGAAAGATGCAGGACTGGGGCACCTGGGTGACTCAGTCAGTTAGCACCCAACTGCGGCTCAGGTCATGATCTCACAGTTCGTGGGTTCAAGCCCTGCATCAGGCTCTGTGCTGGCAGCTCAGAGCCCGGAGCCTGCTTCGGATTCTGTGTCTCTCTGTCCCTCCACCGCTCACGTGCTCTGTCTCTCTCTCAAAATAAATAAATAAACATTAAAAATTTAAAGAAAGAGAGATGCAGGATTTTCTCACATTTGTCCAAGTCTGGCTCCAAGCACACCAGGGAGAGGGCAGCATTAATTCTGTGGCTTCATGAGGTGCTGGGCCCATTGTTGGTGTTCCTGGTACGTACAAAAGTGACCTCCTTTGCACAACTGTTTTGAAGGTACAGCTAGCTCTTTTCACTTCCCCCTCCTTTTTATTACCCTGAAGTCTAAAGAAAAGATGAAGGCCTTCAATTAAATCAAAATGGAAGAAATACATAAAATGCACCTGTGACTTCACAAGGCCCTTACCTTTAATTGTTTTCACCTGAACCTCAAACCGCTCATTGTAAACCAAAAGAAATGGGCAAATGACCAGCTGGTTGATTATATCATTACCAAATACACGAGCCTTACCTTAGCTAAGAAATGCTCTTTAAAAATGCGCTGATTTCGATGCACCATGATAAAAATCAATCCATTTTATGAAAGCAATAATCGCATGAAAAGCCAAAGTGCCATTATGTTATCTGCTTCATAAAAGGAAGGATTCTTCAGGCTTTCTGTTGTCAAACTGAATAATTATGACATAAAATGGGCCACAAGTGTGACTGAAGCTTCGCAGCATTACAAACGCCGATCTCACACTTGAAACCAGGTATCGGCTTAATTGGCAGCTGGAACAGCATAACAATACGTGCTCTGCTGGTTTCGGGGGTGAGGAGAAAAGGGTTTCACCTGATCTGAAATGAGACCTGCCTCCTCACCACCCTGCTCCCAACCCACCCCCACTTACAGTTGCCCAGGCCAAACACTCACTTGTTCCCATTTGGACCCCTCTCCCAGCATTCCTTGCAATGCCAGCCCACAGACACTGCGGGTGCATGGCCCGTGAACTGTAACATCAGAGAAGAAACCACATGAGCCCATGCCTCCGTTTTTCTCTAGCTCTGCGGGGCCGTGTAGCAAATATCATGAAAGAGTACCTTCTAAGACCTCCTTGAGGAAAGGAGCGGTTGTGACCTTTTCATTTTTGTATCCATATGGCCTATAATATCCTAGGGTGTACATGTGTGTGTGTGTACATGTGCATGTTGCACACTTAACTACATTCTTACTTCTTTTCAGCTTGACACTCCAAATATTATTTCTGGCTACACTTTGATTCATCAATTAACAGGAAACCTAGCAATCCCTGCCCTTCATAGGCAAGGACAACATCTCAAAACACCCCTTTTTTTTTCTTTTTGCCTTTTTTCAAAGTTCTCCTAAAGGATTTATGCTGACCCATTCACTTTAGGACACATTTTTGAAAGCTATCAAACTGGGAGTGAAAGGTGTCATACTTGGCCATGAATCTGAGTGGCAAAAATGGGCCCAAAATGAAGTGATTTCAGCTAACATTTATTGAGCACTTACTATACCCTAGGAATTATGCAAAAAAACAAAAACAAAACAAAAACAACTTATATACCTCAGCTCACCAAAACCTCTTAGCAATCTCAGACAATGTGTGCCATTGTTATCTCCATTCTCTGAATTACAGAGACTCCACATTCCACACACATAAGGCTGGTGGGTAGGAGAGCCAGGAATCAGGCCAAGGGAGGGCTGATCCCCATCCACAGACCATGACCTACTTATAAGATCCATTATGTTGTGATGTCAGCACTGGCGGCCAGGAAGCTGGCCACATGAAGATTGAGCGCTTTGCAGACGTTGTGCCTAAGACGGCCAAGAATTTTAGGCAGCTCTGCACTGGAAACTTCGGGAGAGTCCCTTGGCTCAAGTATGCAGTAAATTGGAGAGGCCTATGATTACCTATCCTCATTCCAAATCTCTTTCTTTTGGGTTATAGAAAAGATGGGGTTCTGATGGGATACCAAGGGGAGCACCTTCCCCAGGATCATAAAGGATTTCATGATTCAGGGTGGGGATTTTGCTAATGGAGATGGTACTGGAGTCACCAGTTGTTTGTTTGGAGACAGCACACGTGTGTGCACGCGCACACACAAGTGAGGGCGGGGCAGAGGGAGAGGTAAGGAGAGGATCTTAAGCAGGCTCCACACCCAGTGCAGAGGCTCACGACCGTGAGATCATGACCTGAGCCACAATCAAGGGTCCAATGTTTAACCGACGGAGCACCCTGGAGTGGCCAGTATTCACCGGGGGCCATTTGCAGGTGAAATTTTCAACTTAGACACAGCTCCAGGCCTGCCTTCACGGCAGACAGCGGTCCCAGTACAAATGGCTGCCAGGTCTTCAACACCTGCTCTAATTGTGATTGGCTGGATGGGAAGCAGGTGGTGTTTGGAAACATCATTGGCAGGCTAGTGGTGCGAAAGATTGAGAATGTTCCCACAGGCCCTAACAGTAAGCCCAAGCTGCCCGTGGTGACCTCACAGTGCAGGGAAATGAGGTGCAGAGCGAAACTGCTCAGGCCTTCCCTTGCTCTCGGTGACGCTCCTAAGTAAAATAATCTGCACTGGCCCCCGTTTGCTTCCCTGTCTGCTGCCGCCCCATTTGAGCAAGAGACCTTGGAAGTGCCACAGATTCAGAACCCAAGATTTTCTGTTTAAGTTTTCAACTGTAAATAAAGCTGTTAAAAAAAAAAAATCCATTATAATGCTGAGAAAGCCTGCAGGCCACAGCATTTTAGGAACACCTCAAATTTTTGCAAAGTAGTGCCTCAGAGATTTTTAAGTTTATTCATTTATTTTGAGAGAGAGAGAGAGAGAGAGAGAGGAGAGAGAGAGAGAGAAAGAACATGAGCAGGGGAGGGGCAAAGAAGAGGGAGCGAGGGAACCCCAAGCAGATTTCACACTGTCTGCACAGAGTTCGATCCTTCGAACTGTGAGACCATGACCTGAGTCAAAATCAAGAGCCAAATGCTTAACCTGACTGAGCCACCCAGGCGCCCTGAGATTTGTTTATATACCCAAAAATATACGCCCGTACCTGAGTAGTGTTTACCACTCAGGATATCACAATACAGCATTTCCCCAAGTATCCGATACCTTTAGTATTCAGTAAATTTTTTTAACCAGTAACCCTAAGAAAAGTTGAATCAATCAGTAAAACCCCTTGGACATCAGGCTGAAAGCGTGGAGGGGAAAATTTTATAATTAAAAGGGGTCAGACTAGCTATGTAACTCGCAGAACCCAGTGCAAAATGAAAATGAGGAGGAAGGGGGAGGGGAGTCCTTATTCAAAGAATATTGAGAATTCCAAGAGAGAGGGAGAAGCCCACGTAACTGTGTGACTGTGAAGCTCGCACACCCGGAAGCTGGCCCCAGAAGGCATCGATGTGCAGGACCACAGAGGTCACTCTGGAGTCCAAAGGAATGAGGCCTCTTCAGCTGCGAAATGGCCTGTGAGCTCAGCTGCGTGTGTCAGATGCCTTCTCCAGAAGGAAACGCATGCAAACTCAGAACCTCAGACTGGAATGTTAAACAGCTTGGCTCCTGCTATCTCTGGATGTGAACTCAATACAAGATAAAGCCTCGCTGCTTCTTTAGGCTGAGATGTTGCCTGTAACAGCGGGAAAAGGTCATCCTGCATATAAATCATTAGAGAAACAGATTTCAAAACATATCCTGAAGAGAAACAATGAGTAACATCGCATAGCACACTGGCACGTCTTCCTTAATACAGCAGGTGTTCAAAACTTTTAATATTTCCATTAAATATTGGCTCCCTCCTGATATTTTCCAACTAGTGAAAATATAAAGAAACCATCTGAGTTACGTCATATATGATGAGGCCTTGAGTGCACAGTGAGAAATGACTTTAAAATTACCAAGCCCTGAGAAAAAGTTAAGTCTCATCTAATAAACTTTTGAAAAGCACTTAGAATACTTTGTAACAAGAAAGGGGAAATAGTTAACATTAGTGGGATCAGAGCAAAAACAATTTTTAAAAAATTTCAGTGAGGAAAGGACACTGAGTTGGGAGTAAACAGTGTAACAATATCTGTCCCCTAATAGCTGGACAGCCACTAGGTAACCAGCTCAACACCAGCTCATGGAGGAGGGACAAGGAAAGAAATCATACTGTGCGCATCTTAGCCATTTCAATTAATAAACCAGATTTGATCTGAATTTTGGGATATCTGCCTGAATTTTGCATGACCTTTTGCTAATGGATACCTAAGCTATACATGATGTGTATTTTGTAAGTTCCAGAGAACAATACATTTTGTTTGCCAGAGCCCTGGGGTGAGCACTCTATTTTTTTTCTTTTGCAGTCTAATTTGAAATCTCAGGGTTTTCTGGGTGTGTTAAAAGTTATTTTCGGGGTGCCTGGGTGGCTCAGTCAGTTGAGCTTCTGACTTTGGCTCGGGTCATAACTTTGCAGTTTGTGAGTTTGAGCCCCACCTGGGCCTACTGCTGTCAGCGTGGGGCCCGCTTCAGATCCTCTGTCCCCTTTTCTCTCTGCCCCTCCCTCTCTCTCTCTCTCTCAAAAATAAATAAAACATTGGGGCGCCTGGGTGGCTCAGTCGGTTAAGCGCCCGACTTTGGCTCAGGTCATGATCTCACAGTCCATGAGTTCGAGCCCCACATTGGGCTCTGTGCTGACAGCTCAGAGCCTGGAGCCTGTTTCAGATTCTGTCTCCCTCTCTCTCTGACCTTCCCCTATTCATGCTCTGTCTCTCTCTGTCTCAAAAATGAATAAACATTAAAAAAAATTTTTTAAGTAATTATTAAAAATAAATAAAACATTTAAAAAATTATTTTCTTCATTTAACCAGTACAGAAATAGCAGCCCAATGACAAAACGGATCCTTAACCTGTAAATCAGTTGTTAGGCCCCATCATCTCGGTACAGAGGTTCCTGAGGAGCACGAGCCAGGTCACAGATCCCCAAGTCCCCGGCTCCTCACCCACACACTGAACACAATACGACTTCCCAGCTCCAGCACGAAGGCACGGCCTCCAACATATCCCTGAAATGAGGTGAAGTTCTGGAGACTCAACGACAATGGTCATGATACACAGGGCACACAAGTCTCCCTGCCAGCGTGCCCGGGACCATGCCAAGTGGTGCAGATTCCTAGAACACACCCCGGAGAAACCTGCTCCACCTCAGTCTGAGCACTTGTGAAGCTTCCAGAAGCTTCTTCATCCAGAAGAAGTTCAATCTCTGTCCTGTGACGTATGAATCACGTGACCTGGGGCCAGTCAGCTCTCCTCAACTGTCAAACAGTACGTAACACACAGGGTTAGTAACAAATTAAATGGTCAAGTGTCCAGCCAAGTATCCCTTGCCTAGCAGATACTTAAATACAGTAGCCATTATTATTCTTTTTCAAACCACCTCCACACCTTCGCACGAATGCCAGCCTTGGCAACCTCCTCAGAAAATCTAGTACTTTCAGAAAGTAGGTGTTGGCAAAAGAAAAAAAACGCACATTTTTTTCACTCAGGAGGTCTGGCCCAGGTACCGAGAACAAAGAAAACTTTTACCTCAAGAGTCAATAAATCTGGGACATTGAGACAAAGGGTTTGATAGATTCTGAGGGGGGAAACGTCAGGGGAATACTACTGTGCATGCCCAGAAAGTTCTCATCCTATCCTCAGTTCTGCAGACACCACAGCTTCTGAAGAAAAATGATGCAGTTGATTACTACAGCCACAGGTTCGTCTTTGGATTTTAGACACACTGGCCTGCAGGAAAAAAGTCATAAAGCCCTTAAAGGCCCTATTTGCAAGGGAAAGATGAAAAAAGCCAACTACGCCTTGCTTCCATGAGTGATCTCAAGACTACCAACAAGCCATGTCTGAGGTGAGATATCTCAAGAAGGAACAGAAAATAGTATTTAAAAGGACAGCACAGGACACAGCTAATTGTGGTGCCCAACCAACAGAGCGGATAATGATGCAAACATCACTGATATGTAGCGTGGGGCCATCCTACTGAGGAAGACTCTGGTTTCGGAGCCTGACAACTCGTTTCCTTTCCTGGAGCACAGTCCCGATGGCGGCCAACAGAAAGAACCTGCCAACAGGCTAAGGGAGGAAGCCAGGAAAAGCCCCACAGATTAAAAGTTCACCCCAGCTAATCCACCAGTGAGTAATCCACATGCAGAAAAGTGGTGACCATCTAGAGAGATGAAATCCAGAGGGGGGACAAAATTGGGACAGAACATCCCGAAGAGCTTATCAGTAATGAAAACATTTAGGAAAGCCAGCTTCCTGAGCAAGTACTGAGACAACTTCACGACTCGGGATTTTTAAAACTGAACCAAACACACCCTCCATCTGTTGCTCAGTGTGCAAGGTTACTGTGGGCGATTCAGGGACGTCACATGTGGGAGATGTCCCCTGCTCTCAAAGAGCTGGCAGTTCCAGCAGAGAAAACTCTCGCCAAAGAAAAACCTTGGAACAACGGACCCTTCGCAGTCTAAGCCCAAGACTGAAGAACAGGGACAGAGAAGCCCCCAGCGGGCTGCTTATGTCCAGGGCCTCTCGACGGAAGAGATTGGACTGAAGCAGAACCCTGTGGAACCAACGGGAAGGTGATGGAAGCAGGAGACACCACAGGAGCAGGGCACAGAGACTAGAATACGGCTGCATACATTTAGGACACGGGGGACAGCATCTCACATCTGCCGCCGAAGCCCCAGCTGGTACAGCAGCAGCCACATGTAAGAGCTTAACAGCCGTCTATTAAATCAGTACGTGACGGTGCCTGGGTGGCTCAGTTGGTTAAGCCTCCAACTTTGGCTCAGGTCATGATCTCACAGTCCGTTAGTTTGAGCCCCACGTCGGGCTCCATGCTGACAGCTCAGAGCCTGGAGCCTGCTTCAGATTCTGTGTCTCCCTCTCTCTCTGCCCCTCCCCCATGCGTGCTCGGTCTCAAAAATAAACATTAAAATAAATTTAAATTTAATTTAAATTTAAAAAAAAAGAAAAAAATCACATGATGGAATTTAGCATGTATTTACTTAAAAACCAAGTCAGTGCCCCTTTTCTTATCACCTGTAATATGCAACATGCCTTGTATCTCCTGTTTTTTTACAACACGACCCCACAGCAAGCTGGAAAGGTAGGTACTGTTATCTCCACTTAAATAGCAGAAAACAGAAGCTCAGAAAGATTATACAATTTGCTGAAGTCTCATAACTCCTAAATGGCAGTTAGGATTTGCACTTCCTTAATCTAATCAAAGCCAGGGCTCCATTTACTCCACGTATCCATTCATTTACTCAACAAACACTGATGAAATGTGGGGCATCTCATCTGAGCCAGTGGCCTCCACACAGGCTCCTGATGTGGGGCTTTGCCAGCGAGCCCCTGTAGGGACACAGGAGCCCCCACTCTGCTCTCAGGTCTCTGAATGCGGCTCCCTCTCCCCCACCTGGGGACCCCCACGGCCAGGGAGCCACAGCATGGCCAGAGGAAAACCCGCAGAGGCAGCAGCGGTGTTCCCAGCTCTGAATTCTCTCCGGAGCTCACCTTGCACACCTACAAAGTGCATCACTGAGGCTCCAGGAACATAAACAACGGCTCAAGTGAGAAACCTCTAACGCGGACGGTTTCTTCTCTGGTTACTTTCATCACGTTTATGGGGATGGTATGGTGCCTCTCATGTTCACTGTCACCATCAGCAGGGATAACATGACATCCACACTCTAGATGTGGTCCAGACCAACTGTGGGACCTCAGGCAGCCCACCAATGAGAGCCGCCTGGCCGGTATCCCTTCAAGTTAGAAAGACCTCACCTTCTGACTGCAAGAATGAGTGGACTATGGGGGTGCCTGGGTGGCTCAGTTGGCTGATTCTTGATTTCGGTTCATGTCATGATCCCAGGGTCATGGAATCAAGCCCAGCGTCAGGCTCTGCACTGAGCATGGAGCCTGCTTAAGATTCTCATTCTCTCATTCTCTCTCTCTCTCTCTCTCCCTCCCTCCTGCCCTCTGCCTGTCCCTCCCCTGTTCTCTATTAAAAAAAAAAATGAGTTCATTGTGAACACACTGTGAACATGTTCTAAAGAGAGGCTTGGCTTGGTTTTGGTGTGAGCCATTTGGCAGAAGGCAGGACTGTGTGTGTAAGGTCTTAGTCCCTTTCAGCTATCGTAACAGAATGCCATAGGCTGGGTGGCTTATAAACAATAGAAACTTACTTCTCACAGTCCTGGAGACTGGAAGTCCATGACAAGGTCGTGGGCAGACTCTCGGGGTCTGGTGAGAGCCCACTTCCTGCTTCATAGATGGCCGCCTTCCTGCTGTGCCCTCAAGAGCTGGAAGGGCCACAGAGCCCCCCAGGGTAGGTCTCTTTTACAAGAGACCTAATCCCCTATGAGGGCCTTCCTCCCATGACCTAATCCCTTCCCAAAGGCCCCACCTCCTAGTACCACCACATGGAAGGTTAGGTTTCAACATAAAACTGGGTGGGGAGGAGACAAAAACATCCAGTCTATAGCAAACAGTTTTTATTTTATATCGTGAAGTACCTGAAAAGCCAAGGTTCTTGTGTCCTACCCCAGCCAGGGAGCGTCAGTCACACTTGGATATAGTTTTAGCTCTTTCTTCCCACGTGTATAAGCAGCCCACCAGATGTCTGTTGAACAGGGTCTTCTGTGAGCACCAGCACCTGACCCCCTGCAGCCAGCGTACACGTTCAGAGGTGCGGATGAGGGCAGAGATGAGATCGGGACCATAACCCCAAGAACGCCCTTCACCCGCCCCACCCCGCCCCGCACCAACAACAACCTAATGCAAATAATCAGACACCCACAGCACTCAACAAAGACCACCACTCCCTATATCCAGAGCAGATACCCAACCTGTGCACAGTGGTTCCACCAGCCCAGCTGGTAAAATAATGAAATATCTTCAACCAATCAGTAAATAACAACAGCCTGACCCTAGCCCCAGCAGCTGTCCTCCGGGGCGTCTCTTGAGATTTCCTCACCCCCTCCAGAGACCGACTACCCAAGACCCATCCAGACAATTCTTATGGCCTTCCTTACAACACTCTTCCAGACCCTTCAAATTCTCTACTAGGAAGACATGTTGTTTTTACACTTTTTTTTGAAGTTTTTAAGGTACCAATCAAACACTAAGAATAAAAACAACATGCACCTGAGTAGAGCCAGTTAAACTATACTATGAAACTTCAGTTTTTGTTGACATTTCCTGAGTCAAGGTTGACATACAGCCCAACTTCTACGGGAACATTGCCCAAAAGATGATACCTAGGTTTCAAAGAGTGTATGTGATACTAACATTTATGAGAAAGGACTATTTTTAAAGCTATAATCCTCATAACATAATAATACATTCTATTTGTATAAGGCCTTACCACACATGCCTTATCTCATTTGGGACTTAACAACAGATCTGTAATGTAAGCAGGTGTAATTCAGGTTTAATTATCCATTTAACAAACAAGGTAATCAAGACGTAGAGAGGATAATATCATGATTCCGCAGTTCTCTAGTGACAGAGCTAGGACTCACTCCGATCTCCTGACCCCTAGTTCCTTCAGTGGCTTGCTGGAGTCACCTCATACCCACTCGTAAGAGCCTGATTGGAGAATTCTGCAGTAGGTTGTTAAGCCATGGGTAGCTTGAAACTGTTCCATGTGGGAGTATTTACACCATGGAAATCAGCAATTGTCACAAATCAGAGCCTATCTCCTTGCCATTCTATAATGCATCCACAGAAAGGGAGGTATTTCTTATTAGTTTGTTAATATTCTCTATTCCCATCAACCCCACCAACTTATAAATCATGTGACACGGAAGAAAGGGCACTGAACTTGGGAGTCAGAAGACACTTAAATAACCACCTGCCATTCAGCAGCCTTTTCCCATGAGTCATTACACCTCTCTGCACCTCCATTTTCTTATCTGTAAAATGAAGGCAGTAACTGCTGCCCACGGACCACGCAGGTAAAAACATTTCGCCAACTGTAAAACACCACACAGCTGTGAAAAACAATATGGCGGTACTTCCAAAACTTCAACATAGAGTTACCATACGATCCAGCAATGTTACTTCTGGGTACACACCCAAAAGAATTGAAAGCAGGGACTTGAAGAGATATGTGTACCCCCACGTGCATGCAGCACTACTGATGAGAGCCAAAAGGTGGAAATAACTCCAACTGTCTACCGCCAGATGAATGAATACACACAATGGGGTACAGACACACAATGGAATATTATTCTGCCTTAAAAAGCAAGGGAGGAAAAACCTTTAAGGTTCCAGTTACAGCACCAAATCCAATTCAGTGTGAAGGCAATTACAGTGATGTGTGCTGTGGTCATGAAAGACAGAGAGGTCCTCCCAAAAAGTGGAGCTGTCAGGGCATTTATCCCCCTGCTCACCCCATTACAGAGGTCCCAGTGTGCTGTCACCCCAGACTTTGGCCATCAAAAAGGCTCAAATGGAGAGGTCAAGACAGAGGATATTGCCCAATCTGGACATCTGCTTCCCAACTGTCACTGACATCCTAAGACCTGGGAAATTAAACATTTGAGATCTTCTCCCACACCCCATCCAACAATCCCCCCAAAGAGATTTTTAAATAAGCTGTTACACATGTCCATGTGGTATATACACATACATGCTGCCATTTCTTAAATATTCTGCCACCAAAATTAACTCAGTGCATATTGATTTTATTAAGTTTAATGTTTTGAGAGAGAGAGAGAGAGCAGGAGGGGCACAGAGAGAGGGAAAGAGAGAGAACCCCAAGCAGGCTCCACACTGCCAGCACAGAGCCCAATGCAGGGCTTGAACTCACGAACTGTGATATCATGACCTGAGCCCAAACCAAGAGTCAGATGCTTAACCGACTGAGCCACCCAGGGCGCCCTATTACATATCGATTTTAAACTACTCAACTCCGTGATGTGTTGTCATACTGCAAATAAATTACTTAAGTCCTCAAATCAAAACGTGTTTTCAGTAAGAAACAAAGCCCACACACTGAAGCAGTTCTCAGAAAGGAAAAACACGTTTAAGCCAAAGTGGGGCCACAGCCGTGCCGAAGCCTATGTGTTGTTTGGGAAGACAGAAGCTGCCGCTGGAAAGCTGTTGCACAAGCTGATGCAGATAGGGACAGGCTAAAACACAACACAAGACGAGACCCAGCTCAGGGTGCAGGGAGAGGTGCAGAGACCAGGCTGATAAGATAACCAGAGGAAGGAAAGAGCCTGTGATATCCAGCAAACTAGGTCACTCCAGCACCCAAGCTGGCCCAGAGGACGTTCCTGGCTGGGTCTCTTGGTTAATGCCAGCACTCTATGAACTCATCAGCCTCCTTTGGGAAGCAAATGTTGAATGGCTCCATGGACCCTCCAACTTCGTGCACACGGCCTCTGAGGAGCACTGTTCCAGCACCCCAGGGGCTAATGAGAGGGAATGAGCACTTACCAAGACAGATCCATAGGCCATGCCCTGCACTAAGTGGTTTTCATGCACCTTCATGTAATCCTCACGACAGCCCTGGGACTATGTGCTGGTCTTATCCCATTTTACGGGAGAGGACAGGAGTCTGAGAATGGCCAAACAATTTGCCCAAAACCAGATGGCTAGGAAGCAGAGGACCAAGATCTGCACTCGTGGCCCAGTGACCTCAGAGCCTACCTACTTAGCTACTCACTACTGTGCTGTGCAAAACAACCAGCAATTGTTCTTCCTGACTGATGGAAGACTTGTTGGTAGTTTCTTAAATCAACTTGGGACGGGGGAGGGGAGTAGGTCAAGTATGCACCATTGTGCATATTCGCAACAAGAGCTTCCAAAAATCAACTTCCAACAGATACGGACATGTTCTTCCCCGAGGTACCCAGAATTGCCACTGGCAGTCCCCCTCAACCACAGCTGCTGATGGCGACCAGAGCTGATGACAGCTACTGTTTACTTAATCCCAATTATGTGCCAGGCACCTCATGTACATCACTGATTCCTTACAAGTATCCCACAAGGCAACAACGTCCAACTCCATGTTAACTCAGGAAGATTAAGGAACCTCTCCAGAGGCGTACAGCTAGGAACGGCTGGGCTGGAGTCACCCTTCCATTATGGCTCATGGCCTCCCACTGCCTCCCCTACCTGGCCTCACCAAGGATGCTGTTTTAAAAGCTGATCCTCGGGGTGCCTGGGTGGCTCAGTCGGTTGAGCATCTGACTTCGGCTCAGATCATGATCTCACAGTCCATGAGTTCGAGCCCCGCGTCGGGCTCTGTGCTGACAGCTCAGAGCCTGGAGCCTGCTTCAGATTCTGTGTCTCCCTCTCTCTGACCCTCCCCCGTTCATGCTCTTTCTCTATCTCAAAAATAAATACTTTTAAAAATAAATAAATAAATAAGTAATAAAAGCTGATCCTCAAGATTTGGTGTTATCCAAAAGACAGAATCCCTCAGTTTCTGAATCCTTCTGAAATAACTAGGAAAAATAGCACAAGACACATAGCTGATCACTGGAGATGTGGAAGGAACTTGGTGTGCCATCACATGAACTTGGCCTGTGCCATCCATTTGAAGGTTACCTTTGGTCTGAATGGAGCCCGAATAATACAAATACTGCATAATAAACATCTTTTTAATCAAGCAGGATCTAATGAAAGCTAGCCCAGGGAAAAAGTGGTTTCCTGCACCAGAGAAAGTCAAAGGGACACAAGCAACATGAACTGAGAAAGATCAGGACAGCATCTTTCCCAGAGCCCACAGATCCTCCCCTTTTAGCTACATATGCATTGGGCTGACCATCTTGGGCCAGAAAAGAAACTTAAGGCAACTGACCAGGATACCAGTCTTCCTGCTGGTCACCCAGCAGCAGTTCCTTCTTCAATTCAAAATAAGGGTCCTCAGGGGGGTCTGGCTCCCTGACGATTCCTGTGAAATGGGAGGCATGAGGGTGGAGGTCTGCCACTGTGAGTGCAAGCTGATCAGAAATGTGACAATCCCCCACTGGATCAATGCCTAAGCCGTCCCAGAGGAGAGAGGAGGAGAAGGAAAGAGATTGAAGGGGATTAAGGAGATTTATTTGGGGAAAGGAAAGATTAAAGGGATTTATGGAGACCCAGCCAAAGAAAAACTCAACAAATTAACCCCTAAAATCCTCCCCTGAGGGGACACAAATGTCCACCTACCAAGCCTAATTATTGTCCATTCAGTGGCCAAGTTCAAACCAGAAAGTTCTACTTGAGACACAGTCCTTACGAGCCCCTCTGGAATGAGCTCTCTGCCCAAAGGAGCAATTTCCCAAATCCCACTACACTAATCAATAAGGACACTAGCGTTGTTACCTTTTTTCCAATCAAGAAAAATGTCTGGCTTTTCCCCTCCAAATATAAAACATCCTGCCAAAAAAAGGAGTAGAAAAGAGTCTTGTGTTTATTATTTTTCATGGAATGTTTGGGCTTTAAATGGCCAAATCGAGTGGGAGAGTTAGAGTGCATAGGCCCACCTGTGCAGGTGAGCTAGCTCTTCCTACTGATAATTCTACAGGCAACACCCAGCATTTTCCCAGAAAGTTAAGCAGTTCTCCCAGCTGCTAAAATGTCCAGCTTGCCACAATTTTCCCTCTGTGACTGAGGAGGAAGCCCTTCAAAAGCCCTTTCCACACAAGCTCAGAGGGAAGGAAACTCACCTGGGGATGCAGGAGTCCCTCACGGGGAGGGCCCAGAAGCCCGAAGGACGTGAGCTTACCTGCTAAACTGTTTCCTGGAGCTTCCCAGAGCAGGCACTCAGAAAACCCTTGGATAAACTGACCCAAACCACCCAATGGCACCATTTTTCCAACCCCATATCCTTGGAGAATCTCATATCCAACCACAGCAATTCCTTTCTGCTTGTCCCTTCCAAAAATATCGAGGACCCAACCACTTCTGACGAGAAGTGGAGCCTGTGTAGCTAAGGTTCCCCCTTCTAAACCACCTCTGTCTCTCACCTGGATCGTTGCAATGGCCTCCAAGCTGGTCCCCCCCATCTCTGCCCTGGAGACCACCAGATGGTCCTCAACACGGCACACAGATCACTCTGTGATGGAAACACCTAAGTCACTTCAAGATGCTCCTCTGCTCAAAACCCTCCAATGTCCCCCATTTCTCTCAGAGCAAAAGCAAAGTTTCTACTATGGCCTGCAAAGGCCCTTTGAGGAATCCGATCTCCTCACCCCCATGCCTCTCTTACCTCAGCTCCCGCTTCCTTCCCCCAACCACCAACTTCCAGCCACACGGACCTCTCTGAACACTGGACAAGCTCCCCGGCAAGCCCTCAGCCCTCGCTGTTCCCTCTGATGGGAACATTCTGCCTTCAGCCGTCCCACGTTAGCTTCTTAGTGAGGCCATCCCTGGCTACTCAGCCTCACTCAGCCATCATTATGGCCCCTTGCTGGGGCACCTGAGACACCTGGGTGGCTCAGTCCATTAAACGTTAAGCGTCCGACTTCAGCTCAGGTCATGATCTCACGGTCCGGGAGTTCAGCCCGCATCGGGCTCTGTGCTGATGGCTCAGAGCCTGGAGCCTGCTTCGGATTCTGTGTCTCCCTCTCTCTCTGCCCCTCCCCCACTTGTGCTCTGTCTATCAAAAATGAATAAGCATTTAAAGTTCTAAATAAATAAATAAAACCCTTCCTTGGTTGGCTTTTTTCCCTCACATGTGTACTACGCCTCACACTCTACATTTTACTTACTTATCTTTTTCACTCCCAGGCCCCCTCACCAGAAGGTAAGTTCCGAGAGGGCAGGCATTTTTCGTTGTTGTTTGCAGCGATGTGCCACCACCCCCACACACACACAAAGCCCAGACTAGATCAGATGCTCAACAGAGATCTTTAAGCAAACGAGCGGCTGAATGTATATCCTTCCTCACAACAAAACGGAGCTGAGAAATACAAACTCCTAGTGAACACAGCAGCTGGGACACCCTCAGGGAGAAATCTAGGGACTTCCACCTCTGTTTCCCTCTTGCTAATATTCTTCCAAATGCTTCTCCCAGACTCTAAAATTCTGAGTAATCCCAGAATAAATACTACAAAATCAGCCAAATACACAAACCACCTGAAGCCGCTTTGCCTTTCTACCCCTCCCCCGCAACACACACATCCCAAAAAAGAACCATTGAATGTGGTTCCCACTGGGGCTTTCAGATAAGTCAATCACCTGTGTCCTCAACAGGTGTATTTACTGAGCAATTTCAGAATAAGGAATGTAAGTATGATACTAGTGGGAAAAGACAGTGGTTGCCCCACGGAAATTTCTATTTATACTCTTCCGAAAGCAGCACCCAGCAGGCACTCGTTTGATGGAAAAGGGAACACGCTATGCTACTGACATGAAGTGGGATAAGACTTCCTGTCCTGAGCTGTTTTCACTTTGCTACGAGCCTGGGCATAAAAATGTCGCTCCAAACAGAAATGAGTTGCACTAGCCATGCAGGGAGGCTCGTAAAGAACCACGCAAGTACCTTCCTGATTCAGGTGAGCCACAAAATCTCAGGGTTGGAAGGGCACTTGAAAACCATCTTATCTTTCCCTGCCCCTGTGACTTGAGAGACAAGGAAGCTGAGACAGGGAGAGAGTGGTGTGGACAAATGACCAAGCAGCCCACAGGCCACACAACCTATTAGTGGCTGAGCCATACCTGAAAGCCAGGCTCCAATCCTCCATGATGGCCAGTTCCAGCCCCCTACAGACAGCAATCACTTCACCGTAAAATGTTCAGTCTATAAGAAAAGCATGTATTCACACCCTGCAGAGACGAAGATCTATTTTCTAGGACAGGCCATTTCCTATACTCCAGAGGAAAGGAGGAAATTGGGACAATCATTCTGTGTCATGCCAAGGACTCAGACCTTCTCTGTCCAGATGGCTTCCATGGCATCAAAATTAGAGAAGTGATTTCCATGAGTCTGGGGTACTTCCTGGACACCACACCAAAGATTTCTTGCCATCCATATACTTCTCCGAATGGCACAGCATCATTTTTTTCACTTCAGAAGTCGTTGAAGGACATCTCCGCTAGCGATGGTCTGGAGGGCCTCAGCAAATGCGCTGACAGAAATGCTCACTATCCCTGATTTGCTGTTACACAACATTTATTTGCTCCCACAGTGTGCCAAGGACCTGAAAACACATCTCTGATTCATAAATAGTGCTTAGGTCTTCCATCTCAGGTTCTGGAGTTCCTTTCAAAGGAAGCTACAGGCAGCCCACGAGTTGCAGGTTTTTCCTGAGGCCTGACTCAGAGGCACATCAGCTAACCCAGGCCCAAATCCCAAAGGCAGGTCTCTTCACCCAGGCCGTCCCTGGCTTCCCTAATCTCTTTCCCACCCTCCTGAGCCAGTCTTCACTCCCATTTGGCCCCCAGTCCCCATCAAGGCCCCTCTGACCACATGAACTAAATGGCTTGACCCTTTGGCTTCAACAGTAAGTGTTCTACTCCGCAGAGAAAGTTACCTGAATCAGGCAGCCAGGTATCGGATTACAAAGTTTGGCCAAGTGTGTTCCTCTGGCCTTTACATCGCTTTATTTTAAAAGCATTTTAACACTCTAAGATGACAGTCTGGCTCCTGCCAGGGCTTTCCTGCCTTAAGATCTTGAAGACATATGGGGAAGGTGCGACAAACAAAATGACTGGAGCTGTAGAATACCTTGGAAATGAATCCCAGCCGTGATCAGTGATGCCTCCGACTGACAGTAGGTTTCATTACAAACAGGAGACGGGTCCAGACTCAACATCTACACAGACAGGACTGGAAGCAACCTCCCTATTTAGACTCAGACCAAGGTCACTGGAGCTGGCCCAGCGTGAAACAGGCATCCTAAACTTCACATGACTGCTAGAAAGTCCAAAGAGACAACATAATGCTGATTATCCAAGAGCTTTGAAATGTTACTGTATTTAGATAACAGGTTACCCCATAATTATGTTTTCCTTGCATTAATACTAAAGCTAGCTTTCCAAATACTGAAGTTAAATCAAATTATTAGTAAACATTTGCTGTTACATAACCCACAAAGTGACTCAATGCCATAGTGATTGTAATGAGTTATTCTGCCTAGGTTCCACACTTAATACCTAGCTCATGCTTGGCAAGTCACTTAATCGTTCTGTTGCCTCAGTTTTCCCATCTGCCAATTGGGGATAATACCAAATACCTACCTTATAAGGTTATTATGAGGGTAAAATACATGCAAGACACTTAGAATAATACCTGATACACGGTATTCATTTAAGAAAGTCACTTACGATGACTACTATTATGTCATTGAACAAAAACATTTTGACCATTTTCTTATTTGTGTTAGACTCTTCTAGAACCCACGCCTGCACCACAGGCCTCACTGGGAAGCTTCTTTCCAAAGAATTATTTCCAAGGCAGGAGGCAAAGCTTTGGGACCCCAATAGAAACCCATGCCCAAGTTCACCGGGCACCTGACCACAGTCCAAGAGACTGTTCCACAGCAGCTCCACTGGTCTCTCTGGCACCAGAAGGCAAATCCCCATCCTTCACGGAGGAAAAACCACCCACAGTCACCCCCCCAAACAGCGCCTGCTACAGCAGGAGCCACTCAATAAAGCCACAGCTCACTGAGCTTCAGCGCCCCCCCCCCCCACCAACACCAGGCTGCTGCAAAGGTGCGGCTGCAGGGCTCTCCTGAAAAGCAGGAGTCAGTTAGGGGGAAATGCCTCTGTCCCCGTGGAGGCTATGGGCAGGGGGGGCCAGAGCAAGGGGTTCAGGTGGGGATACGCCATGCAAAGGAAGGCATTCCCACATGATGAGACTCCGCGCTCTGGCGTCCCCTCATCCGCAGCCACATAACCGGTCTCAGGATGACAAGCAAGGGCATGCTTCTGGTTTCTCCATAACCTGAGCATCTCCGTGTCCAAACCCCAAATCCCAATAAGCCTCAGTAGCAATTTTCAAAAGTTCTGACCAAAACTCACTCCTTAACTGGCCGGGCTGAGAGAAGCAGTCCCAAGCCCCTCCTTACGAAAAAGTCTAAGTCCTTTCTGTTTTCATCCCAACAAAGATAGACCGTCTGTACCCACAGGTGCCCTCCCTAATGTGCAGCACAGCAGCTGGGAGACCCTATTCTCGGCCTCGCCAGAGTGCTTTCCTGGGTATCAGAAGCAAGGCTGGGAATGCTGCCTTCACAACTTCGATCTGGGGGACCCATTGCAAAGGTGAGGGCGAGGGCAAATGACTGAGCAACCGTGGGGCACCCTAAGGAGGGGGCAGGAGACCACCTGGGTTTGAAAAATGTGGTTCTGGAAAGCAAACCAACCACAAAAGCAAGTAAAGGGGGGGCGGGAGGAAGGAAAGAAGGAAGAACACAGTGGTTTATCTCACCTAACACCTCCTCTTTCTCTTCCCAGCCTAATCAACACCTCCATGAACCCCTGCAAAATGTTCCGTTCATATAGCACACGTGTGTGTGAGAGAATATATATACTGACAGATACTGATCATCAACAGATACTGATCACATGAGGGGAGAACATAACTTGAACTTCAGACTCACCCCAGCAGTGCCTGATTCTCTTTCACTATCAGCCTCCTTACCTATTCTGAGGCGCTTCAAAACAAAACAAACAAAAACCAACTCCTGGGCAGAAAGGGAACAGCAGCTGAACTGAGCGGCACATGCTTGGAGCATTCCCGCCATGGACTTCGGAGTATTTCTGCTTTCTTGAGCCACAGCCACCAGCACTGGACTACAGAACAGCCCTGGAGAGAAATCGCCTGTAGGGAGACACTCACAGACCCTCCCTGGGGCCACGCACCCCAGCGTGTGCAGCTGAGTCTCTGTGAAATGGACATACGCTCAGGTAAGGCTCTGCCCACACGTGACCCAGAACACTGCGAAATTCTTCCCTTCCATAATCGCGTGGCATCCAAAGTCTTGCCTACACCTAGTACGTGCAGATGTCGATTCCGTAAGAACACATGATGGAAGGACAGAAATGGGAATGGCCAAAGCCCCATTTTCTCGTGACCACATCTCTCCTCTCCACGGTGCGCCCACACACACGGTGAGTAAACGCACACGACCGGTAGGTAAACGTTAATATCCACCATGCTCAGCCCACAGTCACGCGTGGGGAGAAAGAAGTCGAGAGGGCGGCGGTGTCAGGGGAAGTGGAAAGTCGCCTGCCGGTGACTGTCCTCCCCAAAGCTCGGAGCTCCTCCCGCCCCCGCCCGGGAACGGTGCCCACCCGCGCCCCGGGGACGCAGACCCACGCGTTGGACACGCGGGGGGCTCCGCGGAGCCGAGAACCGGACAATGAGGACGCGGCCACCAGCCTGTTCCTGCCGCGGTGGCAGTGGCGGTGGCGGCAGGAGCCGCCTGTGCACCCGTGGCCGCTGGCACCTCCACCCTTTTCTCCCCAAGCCCCACTTACGTCCCGAGGGTCTCCTTGAACTCGAAAATTTTCTTGATGTCTTCAGCTTGCTTTTTCCAGGAGGAGCTGCTCTCGCCGTTCTCCCGGGCCATGGCAGACGAGGACGGCGTGTGCGGAGGGCGGCGAGGCGGCGCGGCCGGGCGCGTGGGGCCGGGGTGGGCGCGCTGAGGAGGGGGCGCCCGGCGACCGGGGCGCAGGGGGCGGCGGCGAGCCTGTCCGGGAGGGCTGGGGCGCGCGCGTGGGGATGCTCGGCGCGGGAGCCGGAGACTTTGTGCTGCGGCAAGAGCTTCCTCTTCTGCAGTTTCCTCTTTCACTCTCGCCGCCGCCGCGGTCCCTCCCTGGCTCTTATTTCTGCTGGTCTCCGGCACAGACTTCCTGCCGCCGCCGCCGCCGCTCGCCGGGCTCCTTTGCAGCCGGCTGCCAGCCTCACTTTCTGCTACTTTCTTGCCTCCCTTCTCCTCCCTCCCCGCCGCCCGCCCTGCTCCCTCCTCCTCCTCCCCCTCCTCCTCCTCCCGCGGGCTCCCCGCCCTCCCCGCGCGCCCCGGCCGCCTCCCGCCTCCCCGCCTCCGGCGCGCTGCCGCCTTCGGGGATGTCCTGCTCCCCGGGAGCGCCGTGCCCCGCGCGCGGGGCACCGCCGTGGGCTGGCGGCCTCGCGCGCCCTGGAGCCCCGGAGAGGGCAGGTGCAGGGGACCCGGGCAGGTGCAGGGTGCCGGGGAGCGCGCGAGAGGACTCCAGCCCCTTGGGGAGCTTTATTAATTCTGCAGTCAAGTCCCAGGGGCACGAGGGCTTTCCTCCCTGGCGGCGGGAGGGGGCGCCTCTGCGTAGCGCTCCGCAGCGGCGCGGTGGGGGCGGGAGTGCGTGGCCGCCCGGATCCCCGGCGCCGAGGGCGGGGGCGCTTTCCCCGCGCGCCGGGGGCCGCGGCGGGTGCGTCCCCGGGCCGCGCGGGGCTGGCGGGCGGGGGCCGGTTGTTATGGCGACGGGAGGCGGCGGTGGGGATGCGTGTGGCGGTGGGCGTTGACTCGCGGCCCGCAGCGCCGGCCCGCTTCTGGCGCTCCCGGAGCCTGCCGGTCCCTCCCGACTAGGCGACTGGAGCTAATTCGCATTGCACCAAAATCGGCGCTCGCGTCAAATTCTGGCCGGGGGAGGGGGCCTCGTGGCGAAGAGAAAGCCTGGGAGCCTCGGGGCCGGGGATGCACAGGACGCGCCAGGCGCCGCCTCGTGTTCCCTTAGAGAGCTAGACTCCCGGAGTTACCGGGCGCCCGGGCTGCGGGTGGATTCGGGGACCGCCCGGCGCGGGCTCTGTGCTCCCCGCGGGCTGCCCCGGCCCCCGGGCTGGAACTGCCAGCGGGTCTGGGCCGGCCTGGCTGGCCTGCGCTCCTCTTTGGCCCCTCCTGGCTTCTCCCTTTCTCCTCCCGCCGAAACCCAGAGACTTAGTGTAAAGTGAACGTCTGCCCCACACCCTCCTGGAGCGGAGGGCTGCCCCTCCTAGCCCTACCTGCGGCGGGCTTAGTAGGGTACCCTGAGGTGGGGCTTGTCCCTCGAAACATCTTTTCCTACTGGCTGAGAAACAAACTCAAGAGTTCCCTCTGGCCTCCCATCTCCGAGATTCTCTTCTAACTGCCCACCCTTCTCCCATGTCCACCTGTCAGCGGGGGAGCCGCGTGCGTATCCCCGTCCCCGACCTGAAGGGACTACCTCTTCTTCCAGAAAATAGTAGTTTTCCTGGTATCCAGGTTATCGCTCCCGTAGGGCCCCTCGGCTGAGTTGTGTAAACAGCCTTGTCTCTTGATTGTTGACACCTGCCCCATTTCCCCAGGACTGTTCCAATTTCACTTTGGGGGGGGGGGATGTACTCCCTGAAAAGGAAACTTAATCCAGCACCTTCTTCCTGGGTCTGACAGGGTGGATGCAGGCCCAGGACTCTCCCAGAAGCCATCAGGACCCCGCCAGCCCTTCACTCCTACTCTGACCCGGAGGAGGTCAGAAGATACCGTGGCTTTCCCCATCCCTCCACACCTCCATGCTGGTTTCCTGTCTTTCTGGGGCTGTTAGCTCCAGGCTCTCCAGGCTGGGGACAGCAAATTTGTTCTTGCTTGACTGTTAGAAACACAGATTAAAGGGACAAACACAACTTCCAGGACAGACTTCCAAGGAAACAAGAAGATGGGGCATATAACCAAAACGCAAGGCAAACAGCACCTCTTTCAACAAGAACTGGATTTGAGCAACTAGAATATCTTTTATTTCTGTCACATGTTCAGTAATATGAAGAGCTGGACCCGGGCATTACCTTCCCATGCTCTACTGTGAGCATTTTCTCTTCTTCCCCTCCTTCCCTTCCACTCTCCTTCTTCTTACTCAGTTCTTTCCTCTCTGTTTCACCCTTGCTCCTTGCCTAAGGATCAGCCTCCAGAGCTCTTGAAAACCATTCTCAGTCTCTGCTCTTGTCCCCAAAACTAAAGAAATGCTGATGTTCTCTCTCTTTCTCCCTATGGAAAAGAGGCTGCTGTCCAGAAGGAGCAAAAGTGAAGGGAAAGAAAGCAGGGTATGGCACATGGCTCTGTGGCTGTGACTTTCTCTACCAGCCTGTTAGGTCTATGAGGTCAAGGAACACGTTGCCTTTTGCACCACTGTATGCCCAGCACCTAGCATGGTAACTTACACCTAGTAACTGATGGATGAACGGGTGTTGGGGTGGATAAAGAAAACGAATTAGGACAGCTATTTGACATTTGTTGTGCTGGTCGAAAGGCTATTGAGAATTTTCTTTCTCTTCCAAACTTCGTAATGATGTTCATTCAGCATTATCAAGTCATAGTCAGCTGGACCAGATCCCAGAGAAAAGATGCAGACATTTAATGCGGAACTGAGGAGGCCAGACCCAGAGGAATGGATCCCAAAGGAGGTAGAAATGCCAAAGACAACTTGCGTGGCTTTAGTATGGTCACTTCTCCCTTACTGGACTCCATGTGAAATAAAAGGTCTTGATCTCGAAATTGCCATAGAAAACAAAACCCATCATTTCCTAAGAACGGTTATGCCTTAGACTATACACAGCCTAATTCTGTTCACCCGAGGGCCCTCACGTGGACTGTTATCCAGTAACTGACCATTTCCTTCAGCCTGCCGTGTTTTTCTAGAGGAAAAGGTGGTGGCTGCCAGGCTCATCATTCTATTAATCAGTTATTATCTATCCTTCAAAATCTCTCTGTTCCCCCCAACAATTCCACTGTAGAAAGCCCTGCCACATATTCTGGATTACTAAAGTTAGGTCCTAAGTCTTTATATTTTCTTAAAGCTCTTATAATTTTCATTAAAGGACCCAAAGAAGAGGTGCTTTTAATAACACATCATTAAAGAGTTACTAATACTGTTCCCATCAAACTTTTCTCCCACCAACCCTCCTGCCAATAGTTCAGGTTTGTGTGGCCCACAAACCTGGGCAGATGGTGTAAGGGAAATAAAGAGCTAGAAATCTAGAAAGCTAGACTTAAGTCCCAGGTCACAAAATCTGTAAAAACACTTGGCCTCTCTGGACATATAAAATACGTGTTGTAGCAGGTTTAATAGTATGTAAACTCGGTAATTTTTAGGACTTGTAAATCAATGATTTTTCTTCATTTTATGAAAAGCTCATCAAGACTATCATTAATCTTTGAAAATTTAAGAACCCTTTGGTCCAAAAATGTATTGATCAAAAATATTTTATTAGATGAACTCCTATAGATACATTCTATGTGCAAAAACTTAAATCTCAACAAGAAATATTGCAGGGAAAAACATTTCTTTCTTAAAAGGTGGGTGCTATCCTCTCCATCAAATGGATTATTTGACAACACTTTGATGTTAGAGCCTCTTCTCATAAATGCTGCAAAAGTTTCAGTGTCTTAAATTGTGTACTTAGTTCTTAGAAATCGGTAAAAGAGTTACTAGAGTATGCTTTATATACTGATGATTAACCTAAGTCATGGACAGTTTACAGGACAATGACATCTAGGAAAAGCATAACTGAGGAATCACAAAGAAGGGCTTCCTTTGCGAAAAGAAGAGAGGCATAGTCAAGAAGGACTCAATATTATGACCTGGGTCATAAACTGAGTGTGATCCAAGGAAAATTCCAGCTAGCCTGCAAAATGTCTTAAGGCCCACTCCTTAACATGAACCTCTTACAAATAGCTACTCATGGAGGAACTCATCTCGTTCACATGATGAAAAGTCAAGGTGGAACCAGCACAAAATCATTACAAAATTCCTCCAACTAAAACCTAAAACAAAAAAATTGGCGGGGGGGTGGTGGCAGAATAGGAAAAACAAGTGGCAGTGAAGACTCAACAGCAGAAAAAAAAATGCTATAGAAAAGATAAAGTCTGTGATCAAACATATCATAATTTACAAAAAAAAATACTATAAAACAAGGAAAGATGCATTTGCTCAGGAAAGATAGGGCAAGTCAACAGGAAAAATTAAAACATGAGCTGGAGAGCTCAGGAAGGAAGTAGGAAACAGTAAAACCACCATAGATACACAAGACTATCTTGGAAACAGCACAAGGGAAATTGCTAAAAACCCTTTTTAGTGAGCTAGAGGACAAATCAAGAATAGTGGGGAAAATAAAATAGAACAAAGATTAGCTAGAAAATTATATGAAACACAAAGGAAGAGCAACACATCCATAAATGGTATCCCTTCTGAAGAAACTGAAATAATGAAACAAAAAATATTTAAAGATGTTATTCAAGAAAACTTTTCAGAAATGAGGAAAGACTTTAATCGACAGACTGAAGGAGCACATCATGTACCAGAAAATGTATGGATGATCGATATGAAGATGTATCCTAGTAAAATTTACCTCTAAAGAAATAATGTTTTGATTTTTGAAAATAATTTATTGTTGGGGCACCTGGGTGGCTCAGCAGGTTAAGCGTCAGACTTCAGCTCAGGCCATGATCTCACAGTTTGTGAGTTTGAGCCCTGCATCAGGCTCTGTGCTGACAGCTCAGCCTGGAGCCTGCTTCAGATTCTGTGTCTCCTCTCTCTCTGCCCCTCCCCTGCTCACACTCGGTCTGTCTCTCTCTCAAAAATAAATAAACATTAAAAATAATAATAAATAGGGGCACCTGGGTGGCTTAGTCGGTTGAGCGTCTGACTTTGGCTCAGGTCATGATCTCACGGTCTGTGAGTTCAAGCCCCACGTCGAGCTCTGTGCTGACAGCTCAGAGCCTGAAGCCTCTTTCAGATTCTGTGTCTCCCTCTCTCTCTGACCCTCCCCCATTCATGCTCTGTCTCTCTCTGTCTCAAAAATAAATAAACGTTAAACAAAATTTTTTTAAATAATATTTTATTAATTTGTTTGTTTATTGTCAAGTTAACAATTTTCAAAGAAAAAATAATCAAGTGACATACATTGAAGAAAAAAACCATATCAGTCTGTTACAGACTTCTATAGCCACAGCCAGTGATAGAAGACATGTTTACAGTAAAGTCCCTAAGGAAAGTAATTGTCACATAAGAATTTCATGAGCTAACATTTACTGCATTCATATTATGCATCAGCCCTGTTCTAAATGCTTTACCATATTTATTTATTAATCTTCACATCAATTCTATGACGCAGGTAATATCCTTCTCCCCATTTCATAGTGGACCAGACCAAGATTAGAAAGGTTAAATAACACACCCCAGATCGCACCACACGAGTGAATAAAACCCAAGCAGCCTGGCTCCAGAACCCTGCTTGTAACTATGGCATTATCACATAATGGACCTCAGACGAACACTGAGAAGGTATTACTAGAAGGAGGAATGGATGTTGAGCAAGCAAACAGGAGAGATGTCCACTACAATGTAAAAAAGAGAGAGAGAGAATTGATAGTTGTTTAAAACCAAACTAGCAGAATCAAATGGCTGCTGAATCCACAAAAGTATTTTTGTTTTTTCACTTTTTTCAAACCTTTAAGGGACTTTTAAACAAACACACACCTTGGATACTACCTAGTATGGACATAACCTTTATCTTTCTACCTTAGACCCGAGACAAGGGTGAGACCTTGCCTGACATTCTCCTGGACCTGTATTTTGCCTCTTCTACAAGTGACATTGAGTCACAATCTTGTCAGTTCATGTTAGAATTAAGAGTCTATTCTTAACTCACTGAAGTGCATTTGGCAATATGCACAGGTGCATTTATAAAATTAAGTAAACTACAAGCAGTAAATATGCTTCCTCGTCTAAACAAAATGGCACCTCCCCTGATTTTCTACCCAGAATGGAATCTACCGCAGACATTGAAACTTCCTCAGTTTATATTGGAACTAATTCCGCACAACTAAGGAAGGTACATTTGATGATGTACATAAATGCATTTACATAAATGCGTTTACAAAAACTGAGGGCATTGAGTCAATAAATACGCTGTTTCATATAAGCAGAGCTAGACTTAACACCCAACTACAACAGCTTCAAAAAACTGCCCATAAGGGTTGATTTTCTCCAAAACCTCCTATCTTTTAAAAAATCGTTTCCTCTAAAGATCATTGTCAAAAGATGGGAGCCTGATTGTACAATATTTTCTTCCTTTTAGCTATTTGAACCACAAACATGTTTGAAATATAACAGTTACTTAAATAGTGTTGAAAAAAGAAAGGAATCAACCTTTAAAAATGTCTTCCAATACTTGGTAAATTATCAGTTCTCGTATATCTGGGAGCATTGGGACAATGAATTATAACACCTTATAGTGGGTTGACCTTAATTACATCTATAAATTATTTGGAGTGTGTTATTTTCTCGGTGAGACGTTTGTTGAGCTTGTACTTTGAAATAAGACACTTTGGATAGAAAAATTAAGCACAGTTCCTACCCACAAGATGTTCAGCATCTATTAAGACATGTAAACAGATAGCAAGAATAAAATGTGATTAAGGCCATCATGGAAGTTTGCACAGTGACTAGTCGGGAAGCACAGAATAGAGAGGATCCACCTTCCTGAAGATGTCAAAAGAAGCTTCACAGAAAGGAACTTTTGAACTGGGTCTGGAAGGATCTGGAAGAATCTGCCAAGCAGAGAAGGAACGTGCAGATTTCAAGCAGAAGAAGCAGCACATTTTAAGGTATGAAAATCAAAGAAAGTTGTATCCATCTGAAAAGCCTGGTGTCCATCCCAGAATCGTAGTGACTCATAATGACCAAGTTTGTTTCTCACATCCATCATAAATTGGTTGGGGGCTGACAGAGCAGCCGCCATCTTAAGCTTTGCCAGTTGCTATGATGGAAGGAAATCCAGCCAGGTCTTGAACCGGCAGTTAACTGTCCTGTCCTGGAACCGATACACATCACTTCCACTCCAAGTATTGGCCAGAACTATTGACACAGTCCCTCCCAACCAAAAATGGGCCAGGAAGTGCCATCTTGTCAGGGACCCAGAAGCCCAAAGGAGATTTGGCAAAAGCACTCATGGTTGCCACAAATGCTGTGCATTCTGGAACTGGTTCTGTGCATATGGGGACACAGTGCAGCAAGCTGAGAGGGGAACACAGACAAAGCTGGAGGAAATCTAAGGACCTGTTTGTGAAAGCCCTAACTTGCTCTTCCTTTGAGCCACCAAATAAATTTTTTAAGTGCTTCAACGAGTATGACAACCAGGGTTGAAAACCTAGCAACACCCCACCCTGCATTTCAGTAATGGCTCTGTCACCCACACAAAGAACACGGGCTTGTGGTGGCTTTTCTAATCCTGGCCAACCACAGCCTTAACCACAATAGAACCCTGTACACCTCTGAAGGAATTCGGGCCAACAGCTCCAGAGAAAATTGCAATATTGCTTCCTGCATTCCTACTTTTGATGTTAATAATAAATTTCAATTTCTAGTCATTAAGGAATCTTGAAGTCTGGGTGAAGTGCTAGGATGTGCCAAAGATGGACTGATTAGCCAGGATTCTAAAATGCAATCTCCCATTGGGGTATCTCTGCAGGTGTTAGTCTCAGGTAGTCAGAAGCAATTCACTGAATCTTAACTCCAATAGAGCTGTGGCCCTGGAATTACGTTACTGATACACCATGCTAGTGACTTTGCAAACAGCTGATGCAGGAAACAAGCCAAGAAGCAACTGGGTGTGTCCATGGGTCTGGCAAGAGTCCTTTGCATGTTCAGTGTTTTTGCCGTGGGGCCATAGGGAGACAGCCGAGGGGGTGCAATGAGGGGCTGTCTAAAACAAGACTCTGGTTAAAGACAGCTAGCTTGTGTTCCAACCCTGGTGCACTGAATACAGAGTGCAAACCAGAACAAGGCGTGGTGCAAGATGCAAGAACCCAGTCTCATCTGATGTCTAACACACTCCCTGACTTCAGGCATTTTCCAGTCCTTTCTTCAAATGAGGATAACATATGGGGATGGAGGAGATAACATCTGCAAAGCACTTTGAACTTCTCAGAAGAAAGGCACTAGATAAACATAAGGTATTCATAGTATGCATCTTTTTCTCTTAATAGCTGTCACATCTGGCTCTTTGTTGTTGTTGCTGCTGCTGTTGTTGTTGTTGTTGTTTGCCTTAGTTATAAATGAAAGAAAGGCCAAAAAGAAAACATATCCCCACCAAAAATATATCTACCCACAAGACTTCTACTATTGTTGCATTTTATATTAGATGTAAATAATCTTGGAATGTCACAAGATTATTGTTTCCCCCAGGGGGGTTCTAGCTGAAGGAAACCTATCAATTAACTACATCCTGCCAATACATTATTCCCTGAGAGTGTCTTGGCACTGTGGCATTAACTCTTCGGAACCAAGACTTTAAGAATCTATAACCGGAAACATATCAGTTTTTATATTTAAACTTACAAGTGGAGACAAATATTTGTATAAAAGCAAATGTCTTGTTGCTTAAAGAAAAAAAAAAGATATGCTCCTTCAAGCTGACAAAGTGTCCCTGTCGGCCACCATGGAGCTATTTCCCCAAGTGTTTCTGAAAACAGGAAAAGGGGAAGGGGAAATAAATATCCAGCCAAAAGTGACAGGTCAAAAAAAATCAGCTAAAGGCTTCTCAGCATTCCTGGTCCAAATGCTTTTCCCAGGGCTCACAGATGGAGGCATCCATGGAATTTACACCTTCAGTGGACATAAACCAGCCCGTGGGATTGCTGGGGTGTTAACTACACCCGTGACAAAATGTAGGCACTCTACCGAGAGCAACCACCTGCCTTAAACAGATGCACTTAGGAAGGAGGTTTACACGGCCGGCCTCGAGAAGAGTCTTTCTGCGGATAAAATGTACATGGGAGCTCAGGGAGGGCTGCTGAAGCCTAGGCCAGGGGAGTCTGAGAAGCAACTCATCTTCTTCTCTCATTCTCCTCCCTGGAGAGGCCAGGCCTCCCAAATCTTAGTCCCCTCAAGGTTAACAATGCTGTTTCCCGCTGAACCAGCCAGAAACAACACTGGAAGTGGGTTTATTTTTACCCCGGGCTTTGTCATCTATCATTACGGAAAAACTAAGAGACAGGTTTTGGCTGAGTATCCTACAGAATATTCAAGATCTCCAGGCAGGATTTGGCCCTCCCTCTGCCGCATTTATCTTATTTGGAATGGCCTTCTTCTCCCTGCCAATGCGCCTCATTAGCAAGGATATTTGTATTCAAGAGGCAGTCTCCCTGGTCAGGCACCTAAGGGATCCTGCCATGATATCAAGATGCAGCCCTTGTGAGGTCATAGCTTCTTTCCTGGAAACAAATTATTGGCACCTGGGATGACGTGGTATATTTAACTGAAGGGAAGTGGGGAGGCAAGTTTAGAAATCTCTTGCAGATTTCTTCAGCACACATACATAACTGGCTTTTCTCTCTGGATTCAGGTATATTTCACTTCAGGAGCTCTGCAACATGGAAACTATATTACCTACTGATGTGATGCCTTCTCAAACCACGAGACCCAGTTGTGCGAGGCACTTCTTATCTCCTACGTTATATTCAAACTATTCGTTTTTGGTTCCAGAGTCCTCTGTTCATGGCGCTAGGCATATATCTCCTTTCTCACCTTCCTTTCCAATCAAGCAAATTTGACGGGAGCCTCTCAGAGCAAATCCAGAATGACTAAGGAATTGGTGACCGCATGCCCAACACTATGCTGAGCCCAGACAGAGTCCTTTGCTCTCTCTCGTTTCCATATCTAATTCCAAGCTCCTTCCTATTTCCAGTTGATTTTCCCCACGCACCACACTACGGCCCACTCTTCTCAAACTCAACAAAGACTTCTTTTGACAGATGAGGAAACTGAGCCATCAGACTTGCCCAAAGTCACACATCTACACAGAAAGGAATGGGGCCTACAGCGAAATTCTAACTGAAAGAAAACCCACTAGGATATATCACCTCCAAGAGGAAAATAAATGGAGAAGACAGCTTTGGGCGAAAGCCAAGTGTAACCATCCACGCGTGACCTTTACATCTCGAATTCCAACTCTCAAGCAAAAATCCTTACGGCAAAACCTATGTTTCTCAAATAAATACATTTATTTATAAATAAGAACTAAAGCCAAGTTCAGAAACAAAAGACAGGTTTCCCCACGCTATGCAAAAGCAGAGCGTTCCTATGAAAACTTTCATAAGCCAAAATGATGTAAAGCAAAGAAACAATTACCATTAATTTATGTGGAAAATTTTTTGAGCATTCCCAGACCCAAAAAATAACCTCTGTTAGGCTTTTCTGATACCCTAGGACATATCTTAATGAACAGATGCACAAAATAAATCAAGATAAAGTATAGGTGCTCACAGATATGGTATATTTTTTTCAATAATTTTTTTAATGTTTATTTTTGAGAGAGAGAGAGAGAGAAAGAGATACAGAATGTGAGTGGGGGAGGGGCCGAGACAGAGGGAGACACAGAATCCAAAACAGGCTCCAGGCTCTGAGCTGTCAGCACAGAGCCCAATGAGGGGGCCCGACCCCACAAATGGTGAGATCATGACCTGAGTCAAGTCCGAGGCTTAACCAACTGAGCCACCCAGGCACCCCTAGATGTGGTCTAACTCTGAGGCAATAGATGATGAAATACAGAGTGTAGTTCCCCAGGAAGGGGCTTGGCAGGGGCCCCCCCCACACACTGCTGAGGTGCACGCTGGCTCTGTGATGGCCGACTGCAAACAAATGCTGAGCCCCATTTTTGTTTCCCACCTTTACTCAAATTTTCAAACAGCAGAGGATACCTGTACCCTGGTAAAAGTTTAAGGCCTATATAGATCACTCCCTGGTCCTGAGAATGGCACTGCTAGCTCAGCCGTCCACCTTGTGTTGAGAAAGCGGGGTTTCCCCAGCACTCCTTTGACCACTGACCCCTCAGGTCTCTCTACGACACTTTTGCTCTAGGCATTTCCGGGGGGGGGGGGCGGGGAGGGTAAGTCACTGGGTAATTTTATTTATTTATTTATTTATTTATTTATTTATTTATTTATTTTAACGTTTATTTATTTTTGAGACAGAGAGAGACAGAGCATGAACGGGGGAGGGGCAGAGAGAGAGGGAAACACAGAATCGGAAGCAGGCTCCAGGCTCTGAGCCATCAACCCAGAGCCCGACGCGGGACTCGAACTCCCGGACCGCGAGATCGTGACCTCAGCTGAAGTCCGACGCTTAACCGACTGAGCCACCCAGTTGCCCCAGTCACTGGGTAATTAAAGCCCAAGAAGCTGGGCGTGTGGCTCTGATTTTGAATCAAGGCAGCCTTCACAACGTCCAGTTACAACTCAGAAAGCCAGCACTTGCTCTGGAATCCGTGAATTTTGCTCCGAGATGCCCCCTGCATGACCAAGCACCAAGCTTTGATTTCTTCTTCATTCCCATACCAGCATCTTTCCCATCAAGTAAACAATCATAATGTAAGAATTCTATCATCCTAAACCCTCCTCCAGATCCCTGGCAGAAGGTCAGTGGGGGTTTTTCCTCTGTTGCTTGGCTGACTCAGATCTCTCCTCTCCGTGTTGCTGCCTGAGGAGGCCGAGGTTCCAGGTTTTCTGGTTTCAAAATAAATTGGCAGAAATCTGAAGCCATGCCAATACCGCCCTCCTGCCCGCAGGCAGCTGGGTCCCAGTGGGAGGTCTCTTAGCAACCAGGCTCAAATCAAATATTTGGGCGTCTGGACACATTCTGATTGGAATGAGCTCATGAACAAAAACTTCTCTCTTTCCCTCAACGCAGCTACTGAGAGTTATGAAAAGATGCTGAGTCCCTCGGTTGCCTCCCGGTACTGGATGAATCTGTGACTCACGCAGAACGTTAAATTAGAGGCAGCCCCAGACTGGCAGGCCAGAGATCCGACTTCTATTTCTGGGTTGATATGTATCCTCGGACAAGACACTTGAACTTTCTGTTGCTGTGCCTACACAGAGCCCAGAGTTTTAATTTGACCTTCTGCATGCTGCCTGTTCATCAGAAATCAGAATATTCACAGGCTCACAAAGGGCCTGAGCTCCAGTTCCATTCAGAAGGGAACCAGGAGGAAGGAGGGTGTCAGACCCCTCTTCCTCCATCTGCTACCTTGTCCTATCCCACCTCAGCCTTCCCCCAAAATGCCAAATGGCCAATGGAAGGGAGAAGGGGGCCAGTAGGTGCTAGCCAAGAGCTTCACATCTGTTCCTTTCTAACCCAAGTCCCAGGTTCACACTATTCCTGTGTACTCAGGAAAAGACTAAATACTTCACATTTGGCTTTGGATGATAATTCTTTTTTTTTTTTTTTTAACATTTATTTATTATTTTTGGGACAGAGAGAGACAGAGCATGAACGGGGGAGGGGCAGAGAGAGAGGGAGACACAGAATCAGAAACAGGCTCCAGGCTCTGAGCCATCAGCCCAGAGCCTGACGCGGGGCTCAAACTCACGGACCGCGAGATCGTGACCTGGCTGAAGTCGGACGCTTAACCGACTGCGCCACCCAGGCGCCCCAATAATTCAAATCAATATCCTCATGCACCAGGGGAAGCTTTATCTCAGCTTTTGCATCTATGAACTAGAGCCTTTAAACCCTAGTCTCCTGATCTTCTGAGAGATGGCTGGTCAGGGCTTCCCCCTCCTCAGCAGCACACCCACTCTTCCTGCCTCTGGAAACCCATCATAATTACTGATGGTACCACCCCGCTGGCCCCGGTTGTTGCTTCTTTCTGTGGGCAAAGATGCCTACCCTCTCCATTGAGCCTCCAAAGGCAGATGCCATGCCTTATACCCCCTTACCACTTTTTTTTTTAATGCTTTTTTTTTTCTTGAGAGAGAGAGAGCGAGCGTGAGCGGGGGATGGGCAGAGAGAGAGGGAGACAGAATCCAAAGCAGGCTCCAGGCTTTGAGCTGTCAGCACAGAACCCGATGTGGGGCTTGAACTCATGAATTGTGAGATCATGACCTGAGCCGAAGTCAGATGCTTAACTGACTGAGCCACCCAGGTGCCCCGCCCCCTGTCACCTTTTAAGTCAGCTTCCCCATGGGGGCAAATGTGGCTAGTCCTAAAGAAACACTTAATGAATTTAATGCACACCCAAATTTCATGGGCCTGAGGATGCTCAAACAGGGCGACATGAAGAGCTGTCCCCAACAGGAAATGTCCTGTTTCCTTTCCAAAGAAATGAGAAGTCAGACGGCAGTGAAAAGAGTGTGTGGCTCTTAACTGGTACCACGGGTTCACCTCAGCCACGACTGTAGCTGTGTGGCCTTGGGCACGTTGCATAATCTCGGCCTGCATTTCCTTGCCTGGAAAATGGAAATAACAGTAATATCTAATTTGCTGGATGGTTGCAAGCAAATTAAATGATGAGTAACTGTAAAGCTTCTACCACAAAGGTAGTCAATAAAGGGAAGTTCTTATTGTTGTCATAACTTGTCCCCCAATCATTTGATCATTAAGTAAAAGCATACTTGGGTTACTTAGTTGTTCTGGTTGCAAAATTATTTTAACTGTTTATCTAAAAAGCTGCAGAAGAGTATGATTGAGGGAGTCAAGTGCCCCAGCTTCTCTGGCTTCAAGTAAATGGCATTATTGTTTTTAAATCACTCCTTGGTTTTAAAAAAAAAAAAAAAAAAAGGTATCTGTGGCAACAATGATTGATAGAGCATTTATTAAAATAATTTTTGTCCAAGGAAACACACAAGTTAGTCATTAGGATTCAACAGAGACCCTGAATCCCATATTTCACGGCCTCCTTCCTTGATCTGTCTTGGAAGCAGCTTGAACTTTCCTCTGGGGAGAGTCAGAGATCAATTTTTGTTGATTTTGTTTATACTATAGAAGATGCCAGACCTCAAGCACTAGAAAGCATTCTCCTTCTGAAATGAGTCTGAACAAGTCTTGACAATGGACACATTTTATCCATTTCACTTTCTTATTTTTTTATTTTTAAATTGTTTTAAACATTTATTCATTTTTGAAAGAGAGACAGAGACAGAGCACCAGCAGGGGGGGGGCAAAGAGAGAGGGAGACCTGGAATCTGAAGCAGGCTCCAGGCTCTGAGCTGTCAGCACAGAGCCCTATGTGGGGCCTGAAGCCGCAGACCACAAGATCATGACCTGACATGAAGTCAGATGCTTAACTGACTGAGCCATCCAGGCACCCCTTATCCATTTCACTTTCATCGGCAAAGAAGCCAGCATTATGTATCATAGCCCAAACTGGAAACCGCCCAAGTGACCAACAGGTGGAGACCCTGTTTTCACAAAGCAATGGAATAGAATACTTTCACTGAAGGTGGAGAGTCTAGTCAAAATAATATCAAGTGAAGAAGCTAAAACAAAGTAACAGTGGTTATATTGATTTAATAACCAGGTTTATAAAATCACAAAGAGGAATAGGACCTTCTTTTTTTTTTTTAATGTTTATTTTTGAGAGAGAGCTTGAGAGCTGGGGAGAGGTAGGGAGTGGGGGGACAGAGAATCTGAAGCAGGCTTTGTGTGACAACAGAGAGCCTGATGCAGGGCTTGAACCCACGAACCGTGAGATCATGACCTGAGCCGAAGTTGGACACTTAACCCACTGACCCACCCAGGTGCCCCAAGAGGAATGTGATCTTCTAAATAGTAGAAGCTGTTATGAAGATTTGAGCTTGACCCCCCCACACACACACAAGAGTACACTTTTCCAATAGGTTTTCATTTTAAAATACACACAGCAACCCTTTCTCCTAGTCAGTGTTTACCGAGTACCTACTATGCATCAGGAATTTTTAGGGAAACAACAGTGAAAAATAAATTTGCCATCCTTACAGCTCTTCCATTCTAGTGTGGGACACAGGTAATAAACAAACATGTTATTGTACCACTTAACAAAAAACTGTCACATTTTAATTCTACAGCCATACCGTCAAGTAGCTAGGGTTTCATGAACACATGTGCTAAACGTGGGAGCAAACCTGGCCAACATCAGCTAGCTGGTGAGTGTCAGACCTGGGATTTAAAGCTACATCATCTGGTACTTGCACTTCTGGCAATGGTGGACTAAGTAATTAAGAGCAACCCTCCTACCAAAGGCAACTTAAAAAGTTGGATGAAATATTTGCTTAATTTTCTTAAAAGCAACAACGCAATAATAAGGTAGTGAAGATACACCTGCCAAAAACTAGAGAGGACAAAACCCAGAGAGCTTTGCCAGGCCCACAAAGCTTTTATCCTAAGGCATTTGTCAATCTGGAAAAAAAAAAAAAAAACAACTTTGAGAATGAGGTCTTATTCTGATATCCTCACAAGGCTGAAGCCCAGAGACTACCAAAGCTGAGGGTTCACATCAACCACTTGCCATTTTAAGCTGGGTTGCCAGGGTGAGGGAGCAAGGGAAGGCTACAGCCCTCAGTCTCATAGACAAGTTCCCAGCATCATTGGGTCAAGGGAATCTCCAGCTTTGCACTTTGATTCAGGTAGCTTCAGACAGGAAATGCTCTTGGTGCCTGGCAGACACAGGGAAAGCCTCTCCAGAAGAAGATTCCACAATTATTCATATTTTTTTTCAATGCCTAATGTATTTGTTTCAATGTCAGGACATTGTGAGTAAAAACAGCAGAAACCGCCCAGAATGCCAACAGGCCCACAAAGACTTCAGAAATGGGTATTCTTTGATACGGACCACTAAACAACTCCACCTACTATAGTCAGAAATATAAATGCCACACTTGAACATTTTTACAGGCAACTGGAAACTAGAAAATTATGTAAAAGATTTTTTTAAAAGAACCAGACACTCTTAAACGGAGAAACTCCCAAACGACCACCAAAGTCAAAAACCCCAGTGGCTGAGTTAACAGCAGATTATCACAACTAAAGTGAGGATTAGTGAGCCAGAATATAGGTCAGAGATAACTTCCAGAATTCAGCTAAAGGGGGGGAGGGCGGGGGGCGGGGAACAAAAGGGAAAATATGGAAAAAAAAAAAAGCAGGAGACATTGAAAACATGGAACATACATTGAACTGGCAGGTGGAAAGGAAGGAAATGTTGGAACAAAGGCAGCATTTCCAGAACTGATGGCAGACATCAATTTACGGTTTCAAGATTCCAACTAATCCCAAGCAACCTGATTTTTTTTTTTAATCCACACCTAGATGCAACGAAAGAAACCGTAAACAACCCAAACCGGAGCAGTCTTGAACCTGATCACCTGAGGCCGAGTTCAGCTTTCTTCCCATCCCATCAAGGCCCTTTCCCACGGAGGTCTTGCTTTTCTTCCACTGGCCCCACTCCCCCTGAGCAAGTGGCAATCCACTTCAGTTTCTAAGTGGCCCTCTTTTCACATGAGCCGAAACGCTACTGGTCTCTAGAACATTTCTAACTGATGCACCTAGTGAGCAGTAATCAGAAGAATGGAACGTGCTTGTAAGCCAGCAGGCCTGGAAGGGGATCAGAATGCAACTACTGGGGCAGCTTTCTCACCAATCTGAGCTCGCAGCAGAGGGACGCCCGCAGGGCTGTGACTGGCCATCCTTGTTCCCAACAGTCCTCTCTCTCTCCCTTTTTCTCTTTCTCTATCTGTCCTACAGCCCTTACTGCCATGTTCTGCCTCAAACTCCAGCCTATGGCCCCATACGATGTGCCCTCTCACACCAGAAGGATTTCTAATATCCCATAAAAGCACAAGAATCAGCAGGTGCCAGGTGGAAATGGGATGAGCACAATAAAACCATTTCACTCTTTCTCAGTGCCCAGTTACCCATGTGATCCAATGACCCCATAGCCACTAATATAAAGTAGAGCTCAAGGCAGTGGGGGTGGGGTGGGGGGATCTCAGGAAGGTTTCAGACACACAGACTGTAACTCCCTAGAGAAATGAATGCTCTCCATCTGGTTTCTGTCAACTTCTTCTATCACACATTATCTGCTGTACTTTCTAAAAATATAAAGAAATTTTCTGGGGCGCCTGGGTGGCTCAGTTGGTTAAGCATCAGACTTTGGCTCAGGTCATGATCTCACGGTTTGTGGGTTCGAGCCTCACATTGGGCTCTGAGCTGACAGTAACCAGAGGCTGCCTCAGATTTTGTGTCTCCCTCTCTCTCTGTTCCTCCCCTGCTCACACTCTGTCTCTGTCTCTCAAAAATAAACATTAAAATAAATAAATAAATAAATAAATAAATAAATAAATAAATAGACTTTTTTTAACTTTATTTATTTTGAAAGAAAGAGAAAACGCAGGGGAGGGGCAGAGGTAGAGGGAGAGAGAGAGAGAGAGAGAATCCCAAGCAGAGCCTGACATGGGTCTCGATCTCATGAACTATGAGAACATGGCCTGAGCTGAAATCAAGAGTTGGATGCTTAACCGACTGAGCCACCCAGGCGCCCCTCAAAAAATATAAAGATTTTTAACATTTAGGGTGAAAATGGACTTCTATGCTTTCGCAGTGTACTGAGTCCTTTTAAAAGTACTAAGTACCATCACTGTCGGGCCATGGTCCTGAAGTAGTGCTAGTGCTTTGGCTGATCCTACACTGTCCCCAAACCGCCTTACTGGGCTCTCTGGCGCTTGTCCCCAGCTAACTCTAGAAGTCCTACCATCCTGCACAGGGTGGGGTAGGACATAGTTGAAAGGGTACTAAGCCAGAAGTCGGGACATGAGGCCACCTGTGCGCTGTGGGCAAATCACTTGCACACCCAGGACCCAGGGTCTCAGTGGCAAGAGCTTATGGCAGAACGGCTGTAGGGGGAGCACAGGAGGGGTGGGATGGGTGTGTTCTGCCCAAATCTGTAGGTAGTGTGAGTGTGTAGGTCCCCCACGGCCCCAGGCAGCTCCAACAGGCACTCTCCCAGAAGTGGCCACTGCTCGCTGCTCGAGAGGATGGTTCCTTCATGTCCGAGTAGGAGTGAATGCTCTGCACTTGTCCCGTGTGCCCTCCTCATTCTGCCTGGGCCCCCCTTCTGCTTCCACCTCTGTTAGAATCGGGAGTGGTGGTTTCTACAGCAGACCCCTCTGGCTCTGGCCCCATGCCTGACACTCTTAGTTACCGCAACACTTGAGCTGAAGCCACACTGCAGCCCCCAAAGCCATTCTGTGGCAAAGCAGATCCCCCAACCAGCTAATCAGCAATCAAAATGCAACCACTGGAGGCAACTTTATCGCCAATCTGAGCTGACAGCGGAGGGACACCCCACCCCGGGGTTGTCACTGGCCATCCTTGTCCCCAACTGTCCTCTCTATCTCCCTCCCTCTCTCTCTCTGTCTCTCCTACAGCCCTTACTGCCATGTTCTGCCTCAAATTCCAGCCTGTGAATGTCCCCTGTCACCCCAGAAGCTTTGTAAGAAACCTCATATTCTGCACAGGAAATGGTACCCAGAAGTCATTCATTTAGGGGGCCCTTTATGGCTTTTAAAGAGTGTTCATACTGTGGAAAGGCTGTAGTTAAGAAATGTTGGGTTGCTTCGCTTCAGGAGGATCTGGGGGTTACAGAGAAGTGGCTTGCTTTCCACGTATAAATCTTTCCTGAAATCCTTGGTTGCAGCCCTACCGAGGAACACAAAACACATACCCTCGCCCACCTCCAAGACTAATTCGTGCCGGGGAAGAATAATAGTCACCCTTGTGGGTCTTCGGATGTTCACAAGGTGGCTTTGCTGCCACATCACTCTCCATGGGACACGTGCTTCTGTTGGATGGCTTTGCCAGTTTTGAGGACATTTACGCCAACTCTTCCATCCACACACTCGGTCAGCTCCCTGCCCTGTGACCAGCGTTCGACACTTAGAGAATGTCTGGCCGCTGGCTGAAGCCCTGGAAAAGAGCAAAGCTCCCTGGTTGAGGTGTGGCCAGACCTTCTTAATGAGCAGAGGACAAGGAGAGCAGCGGGCCCTGACACAGAGCCGTCCTAGTATTTGGCAATTCTGTAACTGTTATGGGCTCAAATAACCAGAAGTCATTGTCTGGCAGTCCCTGGGCCCAATCAAGTCTCTAGATATGACTTGCTTTGGCCAGAGAGGGTTGGGTTTTGGGGGGTTTTGTTTGTATAAGTTGCCAACACTTAAAATCTAGGAGATTTCATACAAAAATCTGGACTCCTTGCTGCTCTTGAAAAATCAGAAGCTCTAAGAATGCTTCTGATCAGCTGTCAGCACTTGGGAGATGAATAATCCTACTTGTTTAGACAGGGTACCCCAGTCACCAGAGCTACACTGGAGCCAGGTTTTGTGGGGCCTGAAGCTTATGTAATGTGGGGTGACCTCTCTAAGAAAAATAAAATTCTACGGGTGCCGGGGGGGCTCAGTTGGTTAAGCAACCAACTCTTGGTTTCAGGTCAGGTCGTGATCTTGTGGTTTGTAGGTTTGAGCTCCATGCTGGGCTTTGCACGGACAGTGTGGAGCCTGCTTGGGATTCTCTCTCTCTTTCCTTTTGTCTCTGTTTCTTCCCTGCTTGTGCCCTCTCTCTCTGTGTCTGTCTCAAAATAAATGAATAAACTTTAAAAAAAAAGAGAGAGAGAGAAAAGAAAAATAAAATTCTAACTAGAAAATTGCTAGGGCCCCTCCAAGGGCCTGAGCAAGCGGTGGGCCATAAAGCTTAAACACCATGAGCCCCCAGCCTCTCCTTTCACCCCCAGCCAGGGCCTGCGTGCTGCCCATGTAGGTGTCAGAGTCCGCGGCGACCCCTTGCTTATCCTCCACATCTTGCTCACCAGCCCCTGCCACCACTCCGTTCCAGCCCCAATGTCCAGTATAAACACAGCCCTGTAAAGTAGGCCCCACTTTCCCTAAAACTCCAGTAACTAAAGGACGCATGACTTCATTTATTTTAAAAGGCAATAAAAAGAAGTTTTCATGCTTTATACCTCCCTCTCCTTTGTGAGGTTAGGAGGAGAGGACCCACCAAGTGTCTGCCCGGAATTAACATAGAAAGGGACTCCTTCCAGCATGGAGATCTAAGAACTGCAACAAAGGCAAGGAAGGTCCTAAATGTCTGATGGGTCTATAGCCTGATTTCCATTCCCTGGGGGATGCTCACTGAGATTGTCTGTCGCCTCTAAATGACTTTGTTTCGGAGTCGGGTGGAGGGGAAATGCGCCAAAAAAATGTTTTCCAAATGGTTGGTGGACTGCACTGCCACAGACACATCAGGCATGAGACCATCAGCAGCATTTATCGAGTGCCTACTGTGTACTAACTCTACCTCTTGTACCTGCAGAAGTGTACTAGGAGGCACATGGTGGCTCCCAGTGGGAACCTGCAGTCTAGTTGAGGAAAAGGACACCCATAGAAAGACTAGGATAACACGGAAATGCAATAAGAGTTTGTAGGAATCCAAAGCCCAGACTGGGAAGATGATCCCAGAGCAGAGGTGAACGCCGGGAACCTTGGAAATGCAGGTAGTGGCACTGAGAACATTCCAGATGGTGAGAAGGGTTTGGGGGACCAGGAGGTCTGGGTCTGGAGAGCCAGAGGGTGGGCTGGGAACAAAGAAATAAAAGAAAAGTAGATAGGGAACCTATCAGGAAGAGATCTGAATTGAAGATAAAGGTCTCTGGATCGTGTGACTCAGTGACAAAGTACAAGAAGTATAATAAAACTGCATGTGGGTGGTGATTTTCAGTTTACTGAAAATAAGCATTGTGACTTACTCCCATTTGATTTTTACTTATGCTCTGCATTATACATGTTTTTGTAGAAAATGTGAAAAATGGCAAAACTTCAAAACTGTAATTCTATCAACTAGCAATCACCACTGTTAACATTTTGGCATATTTTCTTCCTGTTTTATTTCCAAAGATAATTTTTTTTCAAAAATGGGGTAAACGGATCTGTTTTCACTAAACACTATAAGACTTTCCCCATGTCACTGAATATTCTTTGAAAACGAGATGTTTACTAGCTGCATAATAATTCCATTTTTTTTGATGTACCATAATGCTATTAATCACTCACTGTTGAACATTTAAATTGCTTCCAAAATTTCATTTATTTTATTATAAATCATACTGCATTGAACATTCCTGTACATAAATATTGATCCACACCTCTTCAATTGCTTTGTGATATGTAATTATTAGAGCAAAGGGCATAAGTATTTTTAGGACTCTTAAGATAGATTTTCAAATTGTTTTCAAAAAAAGTTTTTACCAATTTACACATTCATCTAGAGTACATGAAAGGGCTTGTTTCCTGCAGATGTACCCTAGAATTATGTAATATTTTTCTAATCTTCGCTAATTTGATAAATTAAAAATGGAATCACATAATTGCATCTGAATAATCATTTTTGTTACTCATGAATTTGCATTTTTTACATGTATTTTTCATCCATTTTTCATTCACGTGTATTATGCAAATTATCTGTACTTTCACTCATTTTTCTACTGGTACAAAGCATTTATCATTTTATTTTACTTTTTTTAAATGTTTACTTATTTTTGAGACAGAGAGAGACAGTGCACAAGCAGGGAAGGGGCAGAGAGGGAGAGAGACACAGAATCTGAAGCAGGCTCCAGGCTCTGAGCTGTCAGCACAGAGCCTGACTCGGGACTCATACTCACAAACCGCGAGATCATGACCTGAGCCAAAGTAGGACGTTTAACCAACTGAGCCACCAAGGTGCCCCAGCATTTATCATTCATTTAAAAAGCCTCCATATGGGGCGCCTGGGTGGCGCAGTCGGTTAAGCGTCCGACTTCAGCCAGGTCACGATCTCTCGGTCCGTGAGTTCGAGCCCCGCGTCGGGCTCTGGGCTGATGGCTCAGAGCCTGGAGCCTGTTTCCGATTCTGTGTCTCCCTCTCTCTGCCCCTCGCCCGTTCATGCTCTGTCTCTCTCTGTCCCAAAAAAATAAATAAATGTTGAAAAAAAAATTTTTTAAAAATAATAAAAAAATAAAAAGCCTCCATTGGCTATAGCCTCCTGATTGCCTATATCTGATTGCCATTTGTTGTCATGTGTGTTTTAATTTTGCTTGATATTTTGACCGAAAACAGGTTTATATTTTATATCATTCAATCTGTGGATCTTTCCCTTTTTAATTTCTTTTGCTGATTTTTTTTTTATTATAATGTCCTTCTCTACTCTGAGACCACTTATATTTTCTTCTCATTTTTTGTATGGCTTCACCTTCACATCTCACTCTTAACCATCTGGAATTCGTTTACATATGCCTTCACCTCCAATGGTAAAAGTAAGTATAACCTGACAATCCCCAGATAGTCTGTCTTCCCATCAACATTTTTCATTGAATAATTCATTAAATAAATTCATCCCTTTAGCACATGATTTGTAAAGCTTTTTTGTCATATACTCTCTATTATGTGTTCTGGGATTGGTTTCACGGCTGTCTGTTTATCTGTGTTTTATTCTTTACACCAATAACATACTGCTTTAATTACTGTGATCTTCAATGCACATATAGAACTTTCCATAGTTTCATAGATCTTTTATGCATGTGCTTTCATAAATAATTCTGTTTGAAAATAAAGACAATCTTTTCCTCTCATTTCTTTTTTTTTTAGTTTCTTTTAACATTTATTTATTTATTTTGAGAGACGGAGAAAGAGCATGAAGCAGAGAGGGGCAGAGAGAGAGGAAGACACAGAATCCGAAGCAGGCTCCAGGCTCTGCGCTGTCGGCACAAAGCCCGACACAGGGTTCGAACCCATGAACTGTGAGATCGTGACCTGAGCCGAGGTCGGATGCTTACCTGACTGAGCCACCCAGGCACCCCTCCTCTCATTCTTTATTATTACTCATGTAAAAGACAAATAGTCACATAAAAGACAAACGTTCTGAGATACAGATGTCTGGACTTAACCTAAAAAAGGGTCTTGCAGTTCTATGCCTCTTCTTTGGTGAAAAAAAAAAAAAACCATAAAATAAAAAGCACTGTCTTGTTATTAAAATGGAACATTTACTGAATTGGAAAAATCAAAGCAAAACAGGAATGAAATCTAAACCTGTGCTTGCTTTGTTTTTTTGTTTTGTTTTGTTTGAGAATGGGAAACCTGAACTTGTACAAAGAAAGCCAAGCCTTGAAGATGGAAAGTTATAATCCTCTGATCTTTACTTTCCTACACAGAAACCTTTAGGGAGGAGCAGAGAAATCCACAGAAGTAGAAATGAATGAATTTGTCCTGCTCTTTAGAAGTGATGCATGAATCACTGGCTTTACATTGAACTTTCTCTAGGAGAGTTCAAATTCTTCTCTAAAAATGATCTACAGTGATGGTGTCTCCACCCTACACAGCACCCTCAGTATAGGATCAACAGCTGAGCATTTAGGGATAGCTGGTTCATCTGGGCATAAAACTTTGCAAATCAGTTGACTTGCAGCCTTTGCCATCATCACGAGTGGGGCTGTGGTCACCAAGCCTCCCTACACTCTGAGTCTTCCCTGCACCCCCGGCTCAGCTAGCCTTGGGAAACGAGTGCCCTGGTTCACAAGCGAATTCTCAGTAAGCTATGAGTCAGTACAACCCACTGCCATCCCTAGAAAAGAATGAAGGTGCCCACCCCCTCAGGTAGGTAAGTCAGCATGTCTTACCTACTGATTGTGAGCTCCCACAGGATGAGGTCCCTGCTTTGTTTATTATTCTTCTATAGCTAGAAGGCATCTGACAACCATGGCATGTTTCTCGAATGAATAAATGAGTGAATAAATGAACTGCAACATTCAAAAGACAGTCTGTTACCAGGGACTTGAGCTAAACAGTAGTCACTATGAGTTAAACTCATGATCTTAGCAAATTGGACGTTTTTACATGGTCTGAATATGTATGTGATTTCTTTTATCTACATATTTTGAACAACCCAAAAAGAATGTCAAAAAAGGCACGTATGATGAACAGCATCAAATGTAATCTTCCTGGAGCTTGAGAGCCAGCCTTGCATTTTTTTCTGTAGGTAGGTAATTAAGAACCAGATGAGAGAGAGAGAGACCTGAGCATGGGAGCAGATATGCTGATGCCTCCATTACAAACAAACCCTGCTCCAGGAAGGGAGACCCATGAGGCGTCTGATTTTCCTCGAATTGTCTGTGGGTTGTGTTTTCAAGGAAATGGATGTTCCTGAGGAATGTCTGAAAATGATAGAGTTGGCTACCTCGAAGCTCCTGTCTAGCCCTAAAATGCTTTGAATCTGGGACAGCTCGTCTTTTGCAGAAAATGGCCACGAGAAAAAATGTGGAAGCAACGCCCTTCTCCTGGGATTAGTTCGGTTTTCCTTCGTGCACATCGGTTTCCTCACGGCTCTGTGTGCGTGAGTCTGTATATGACAGCACTGCCTACCAGACACTGACCATCGCCAAAGTATTGTGGGGACATAAATGCAAATTTTCAGGGAGAAGCCACCTCATTAAATGAGAAGGAGGACTGCTCGCAGTCTGAAACAATCTTGATCCCAGAATTGTATAGAAAAGTGTGACACCCTTGGCTAACGAGGCTGCCTAAGGAGAGGGTCACATTCTTTAGTGGAGGGAATCTATGGGGCCACTTTAATAATCTGGGAATAGGACACCTACCTAATATTTACTGTCATCTGGGAAGAAATGTGCCTAAGGCGCTGAAACTCACCCCAAACCGTTTACCTTTAACAGCCCCAGTTCTTGTTTACCTTATTCATTTCCACGATCTTTAAAAGAATTGTTTTGCTAAGTACACACAGGAAAGCTTCAACTCAGCTGCTGTTCAGCAGCTGTGAATTCCAAATTAGAAGTGTCTGAATTTACTGAAACTGCATTACAGATTGAATTTCGTCATTTTACAACATACCGTAAAACCTGGGCACAAAACCCACCCTTGGTTCCCCACTTCTACAGCCACCAATTGTTGATTCTATGAGGCTAATTTCTAACCTCAGCGTGATTTTGACCCTTGATTCCCAGGCTCTCCAGCTGCAGTCTTATCTTCCCAAACCCTGAGCTGCTGTAAACTCACAAAACGCACATTAATTTCAATATTAGCCAAAATAAAACAAGTAAATCCCATAAATAATGGATTCCAGAAGCAAACAGGAATATTTTCAAGTTTCCTGTTGTTTGGATTAGCCTCACAGGCACCCCCTTTATCCTCATAGGGGACTACAAGGCAGCTAGAGGCAGGACAGCCTGGTGGCTAGGAAAACAGGCTTTGGAACTAGACCAAACTGGGTTTCTTTTTTTTTTTTTCTTTTTTTTTTTTTTTTTTTTGTAGGAGAGAGAGGGCGTGAGCAGGGTAGGGGCAGAGAGACAGAGTGAGACACAGAATCCAAAGCAGGCTCCAGGCTTCGAGCTGTCAGCACAGAGCCCGATGCGGGGCCCAAACCCACAAACCGTGAGATCATGACCTGAGCCGAAGTCAGATGCTTAACCAACTGAGCCATCCAGGTGCCCCATTTTTTTTTTAATATAATTTATTGTCAAGTTAGCTAACATACAGTGTATACAGTGTGCTCTTGGCTTCGGGAGTAGATTCCTATGATTCATCAACACCCAGTACTCATCCCAACAAGTGCTCTCCTCAGTGCCCATCACCCATTTTCCCATCCCCGTCTCCCCCGCCATCAACCCTCAGTTTGTTCTCTGTATTTAAGAATCTCTTACGGTTTGCCTCTCTCTCTGTTTATAACTATTTTTTCCCCTTCCCTTCCCCATGGTCCTCTGTTAAATTTCTCAAATTCCACATATGAGTGAAAACACAGATACCTGTCTTCTCTGATTTATTTCACTTAACATAATACCTTCCAGTTCCATCCACGTTGTTGCAAATGGCAAGATTTCATTTTTTCTCATTGCCAAGTAGTATTCCATTGCATATATAAACCACATCTTCTTTATGCATTCATCAGTTGATGGACATTTGGGCTCTTTCCATAATTTGGCTATTGTTGATAGCACTGCTATAAACATTGGGGTACATGTGCCCCTATGAATCAGCACTCCTGTATCCTTTGGATAAATAGTAGTACAATTGCTGTGTCATAGGGTAGCTCTATTCTTAATTTTTTGAAGAACCTCCACACTGTTTTCCAGAGCAGCTGCACCAGTTTGCATTCTTACCAACAGAGCAAGAGGGTTCCTGTTTCTCCACATCCTCACCAACATCTGTTGTTTCCTGAGTTGTTAATTTTATCCACTCTGACCGGTGTGAGGTGGTATCTCAGTGTGGCTTTGATTTGTATTTCCCTGATGAGGAGTGATGTTGAGCATATTTTCATGTGTCTGTTGGCCATCTAGGTGTCTTCTTTGGAAAAATGTCTTTTCATGTCTTCTACTCATTTCTTCACTGGATTATTTGTTTTTTTTGGGTGTTGAGTTTGGTAAGTTCTTTATAGATTTTGGATACTAACCCTTTATCTGATATGTCATTTGCAAATATCTTCTCCTATTCCATCAGTTGCCTTTTAGTTTTGTTTAGTTTCCTCTGCTGTGCAGAAGCTTCTTATCTTGATGAGGCCCCAGTAGTTCATTTTTGCTTTTGTTTCCCTTGCCTTTGGAGATATGTTGAGTAAGACGTTGCTGTGGCTGAGGTCAAAGAGGTTGTTGCCTAAACTGGGTTTCAACCTCAGCTCTACCTATGGTTTTAACTCCTCTGAGCCTCAGTTTCCTCATCTGTGAAATTGGTGACAATGCATATAAAGAACAGACTCATGAAATAATAACTATTTAATCGTCATTAATAAAGAATTCCTTACAAGCAGGCACTAAATACCTCCCTTACATTAACAAGGGACAGAAAAGATGAGATTGTGGGCGCCTGAGTGGCTCAGTCGGTTATGCATCCACTTCAGCTCAGGTCATGATCTCGCAGTTCTTGGGTTCGAGCTCTGCATCGGGCTCCGTACTGACAGCTCAGAGCCTGGAGCCTTCTTTGGATTCTGTGTCTCCCTCTCTCTCTGCCCCTCCCCTACTCACGCTGTCTCCCTCTCTCTCAAAAATACATAAACATTTAAAAAAAAGAAAGAAAAGATGACAGTGCTATTCCATCTCCCTGCTGCTAATATGTGAAAAGAGCATGGAAAATGCTTTCATAAAAGTGACAAGTAATAGTTAAAATATTTGATAACCCCAAGACCCATTCTGTAAATTAGACCTCCCACGTGGCAGCCAGCACTTGAAACAGCGCGGCTGTCTCTGGAGGGTTATGTGTAGGAAGCCACTGAAAACTAGGCCACTCCAAGTGGAGGGTCCAAAAGCATAAAGTAGTTGCTGAAAGCCTGCCAGGCCCACTGACTCCCAACAATGACACCCCAGATGTGTGGAAGATGAACATCTGAGTCCCAGCCCTGTGTGAGGGTGACCAGTTTATAACACAGCTGCAGCCCAAACATACACTTAGGAGCCCCACTCCCCACCCATTCCCATCAGCCTTGATTTGACAAAGGAACACCGTTCCAGATACACTGGCTTTTGGAACTCAAAATACACTTTCCTCCAAAAGGTGTTACAAATAGTTGTTAGATTTTTTTTTTTTTTTTTTTTTTTTTTTTTTTTTATGGTTAGGTCTACAAAAGACTCCACAGTTAAAGGTGTCACTGAAGGGGTAGCCCTGAGCCTGAACCCTGGGGCCAGTGACTTTCTTAATTGCAACAGCTAGGCAGCAAATTAAAGCATCCCTGTGCCTCACTTTCCTCATATATAAATTAGAAATAATAATACTTCTATCTCGTTGCATTTTTGCAAGGATTGAGTTAACGTATAGAAAGCATTTCGATAGTGCCCAGCACACAGTAGGTACTGGATAAATATTGGTTGTCGTTACATTTCTTGTGAGGTCAATGAGGTCACATGGTAGGACCTTCAGGAGGACCACAGCAGGGAATTTCAGCCTCCAAGGAGAGTGAGGAATTACACAAGAACCCTGTGGCCAAGGAGAAGGACTTGGGGGATCCAGCCCCCCAAGGCATCTATCTATCAAGCACTTGGTGTGTCCCAGGCAAAGTGTTGACAGTGTCCCATGCACCATCCCTTATTCCTCCAAACAAAGCTTTAAGGGAATTTTTACAGCGATCGCTATCACCTCATTTGTTCACGGGGACACTAGGGCCCCAACAGGCAGAGGGACTCATCTACCACTGAGTTCCAGTCTTCCCTTCCATGAAATAGTTTCAGCTGCCTGTCTTCAGGTCTATGGCCAGAAATGAAGAGCTTCCTTTGTAAATAGAATGTTGCTCAGTAACTTCCATGTTAAGAAAAATACCAGCAAACCTTCATGCGCCACAAAAGCAAAAGGTTGAAAATATGAGCCCCCAGTGATAATTCCCTCTTGCTTTCTAAGAAATGTTTATTCCCTAAAGCATTCAGGCAACATGCACTGGGAAGGGGCCTATTTTGCCCTCTTCTTCACTAGAACATTCTTTGCATACTGCCTCTCTATCTTGTTAGTTCCTGGATCCATTTCCAGTACCAAAAGCAGCGGGAACTATGCCAAGGGCACAGGTGGGGCAGCCTCTGTGGTGTTGGATGGGAAACTGGCACTGAAATGTCTGTTGTTTGTGAAAATTGGGTCTGCTTCAACTTATAATGACAATTCAGAAAGGAAGAAACTTTCATTGCTCAAGAATTTTCAGAGGAATGGTCATCAATCATTCCTGTACTAAGAGACAAGGAATAGGGGTGCCTGGGTGGCTGAGTTGGTTAAGCGTCCAACTTCGGCTCAGGTCATGATCTCACAGTTTGTGAGTTCGAGCTCCATGTCAGGCTCTGTGCTGTCAGTTCAGAGCCTGGAGCCTGCTTCAGATTCTGTGTCTCCCCCTCTCCCTGCCCCCTCCCCTGCTCACACTCTGTGTCTCTCTCTCAATAATAAATAAACGTTAAAAAAATTTTTTTAAGAGATAAGGAATAAACCAGCTAAATTCTGGGGGGAAGATGGGAGCAAGGGGGCTCCTATGGGTGTTCATCATGATTTTTTTAGCAATCATAAACTCGGAAGTTCAGCCAAGAGAAGCTTAATAGAATTGGGGTGTTAAGATGGGGAAGATCACCTGAATGTGAAGGAAAACCTCATCATCTACAGGGAAAGTAGATGGCCCTCCCCTTGATGGTTTAATGTTAGCAAAAACCTCACTGATCAAAGATGAGAAAAAGGGTAAAGACAGAGAAGTAGCAGATCCACTGAGGACTAAAATGCATCGATAGCTGGTTGGAACCTAAAAATTCAGGAAAGCAAAAAATCCTAGCTTTTTGGTGTCACACAGGACATCTGGTTTACCTGAGTTAGCAAATATTTGTTGAACATCTACCACTGACCCAGCACTTGGAGTGTTTTTATTGTCCATAAACATTGTGATTCATCAAAATTCTTCATCCTGGAGACACAGAATCTTCTTCACTGGACAGAACAACTCATCTCACTTAAAGTCAAATTCTGCTTGGAGACAGAGAGGTGTCCTCTCTAGTCAAAGCTTCTCCAAAGTCAAAGACTCTGCTGTGGGGGTTGAAGTCTCAAAACTACAGACTGTGAAGGGATTCAAATGTTGATAATTGGATATAGTATTTTGCTTCTAATAGATATATTATTACTCTTCTCATGGTTTCATTTGCCTTTTAATAGTTTCCAGTTTTGTACATTGTCATGGTTGCAAAGAAAACATTTCAAATCCGTGTGAATCAAATTAAAGTCAAGTCAGGAAACTTTTTCCTCTTAATATTATAAGAACATTTGTCAGGAAAGTGCCCTGGCACTCAGTCAGAACTCCCCCTTATAAACTGGAGAATTTTCTTGAGACAGATTACCATATGTTGGGCAATGAATCTCTAGGTCTTGTAGGCTGTTTCTTTTCTTTAATAGGAAATTCTCGTTCTTGGATGCACTTTATAAAACTACAGCTGGTTTGCAGGCATAAGTGCACCTAAAGTCCCATGTATAATACTAACAAAAGTTATGGTTTTTGTTTTGTTTTTCCCTAGTAAAAAGAGTATTTCAAATATGTACCCAGTTCATTTCAGATCATTTCTATTGGCAAAATATTCTATTCTGATTGTAATATAATTAATGGAGAAAATATTTTCTGATGCTTGCCTCTTTTTTTAACTAATCTCCATGCCCAACATGGGAATCGAACTCACGATTCCTGAGATCAAGACTCACATGGTCCACTGACTGAGCCAGCCAGATGCTCCAATTGAGAAAATCTTTTATTGAAGAAAATTGTATTTAAATATTTGACATCTCAAGGTTGCTTTATCAAATCACCACAAAGCAGCATCGGCTAACATTTTGGTGAAGATGGGTCAAAAATAAGGTGTAATCCTTGCACTCAAGGATCTAGATTCTGTATTTGTAACCCAAACTATTCTAATGAATACCATAAAATAATACGTACCTTTAAAAAAATACATCTTAGGATTAGTCTTATTGATAAAACAAACGGGAGGCTTACTTGGCTTAAAATTATATTTGATTTGATCTTTCAAGCAACTGCCCAAGCTGGGCATTTTGTTTGATTGAATTGTTGAGTAGATAATTCATCCATTTATCTACTCAACATTCATTCAGTGTTTATGATGGGCCAGGCACCACACCAAGTGTGGAAGATTTAGCAATGAACAGATAATCTTATGGCTTCTTCTGCTGGCTGGGTTTACCAGCCTTCTTTGTAACGGGAGTGAACAGAACAATGCTAGGACAGTCTCTCTTCTCCCTATCTTAGAGTCAACTGCGAACCTCAAATGTCTGAGATGAGACAGAAATGAGCCTCTTTTCTTTCTTATCAGCTTTGCCCAGGGTTACTTTGACTGAACCTCTTTGTACTGAAAAGATCTGGTCCTACTTTTCACTTTTAAAAGCTACAAGTTCCTTCCTGATGTTTCTGCTCAACAATCCCTCTTTGAAGGCCAAATGCCAGTCAATGAAGTCTGATGCAGACCAAGTTTAGGAGTTTGCAGTTTGGAGCCTTCCACAGAGGAGACTCATGTTGATCCTTTGGGAGGGTGGAAATATCCTGAAGGAGCAGTCCACCGACATGGTAGTCTGCCTTGGTTCAGGATGGTGTTTCTACCTCTGGTGTCCACTGCTGTGGTCCTCTTAGTCATTAAAATCTGTTAGAACAGGAACATTCTAGAGCACATTGAATTTATGAGACCTCTCTTCTAAAAGTGAATTGGTTCCTTGCTATCCTTCAAGAGCAGTGACAGATGGCTCCTGCTTGGAGCCTGTGCGGATAAACTACGGAACCTCCCTTGAGAGGCCTCTCCGTTACCATTCTCCCACTGGAGCTTTCATCTGAAGATCTAAGCTACATATCACCAATTCCTCGCAAGCCGATAGTAGTGAGCACCCACTGTATGCAGGAAGTGTGTTAGGGGGTTGACAGATACAGAGCCCCCAATTAGGAGTGGGAGAAACAAAAGGGGAAACAACCAGGTGACGTTTTGACAGGTTCTGTGATATGAGTGTATGCCCAGTTCCATGGGAGGGCAAAGAAGTGAGTGGTTACCTTCTGAATGGGTCTTAAAGGGTAAGTGACAATCTGTAGGTGGGGGTTGGGGTTGCACCACTTCTGGCAGAGGGAACATCAAAAGCAAAGAACAAAAATGGAAATGAGCATGATACTGGAGAGGAGGAACCTGAAACATCTATCGTGTCTTAGTTCATTCTGTTGTTACAGAATACCAGAGAAACTTCGCACGGTTTTGGAGGCTAGAAGTCCAAGATCACAGAACCAGCAGGTTCAGTGTCTAGTGGGGGTCCACTTCCTGGTTCATAGGTGGCTATCTTCTCCCTGTGTCATTACCTGATGGGTGGGGCGAGGGAGCTCTCTGGTGTCTCTTTTACAAGGGCACTAGTCCCATTCATGAGGCCTCCACCCTCACGGCCTACCTAATCCTCTCCCAAAGGACCTACCTCCTAACACCATCACACTGGGGGTTAGGCTGCAGCACATAAATTTGGGGGGAACGCATTCAGTCTGTAGCTTACTATGACCATGTGTCATGTGCATCAGGGGATGTGGTAAGAGATGAGGGTAACAGAGATGGTGACAGAGTCAAAGACTCTGCGTGTGTCATGCTAAGGAAAGATTACATGTCTATTACGAATAGGGAAACTGAGGTTTGTAGTCACTACACTTGTCACCTAAGGTCACACTCACAAGAACATGATTTGGGGAAGAAATCTACCTTGCTCCTTCCTGCTAGGGCAGGAAGGAGGAAAGAGTAAGGACCCAGAGGTGGAGAAGATCTAAGTCTTTGGTGATCAGCTACATTATTGCCTCTTGTCCCCTCAGCCTGCCCCTTGCTCAGCAGACTGAGAGCATAACTGCCTCTGGGAAGTTCTTATTCACACACATCCTGGCTACCTCACGGGACGGCCTGGAAACCCAACCATGAACCCTACGCAGCTGAGCTAGTTCACAGGTTAAAGCCCACCCTCGTTGTCTACATCACCCACTTCTGCCTTGGGACCCAGAAGGCCCTCCCAGGGGAGAGCTGGCAGCATGTGCTGCAAGATTTTCAGCCTGGGACCTGAAAGAACCACTCCCCCTGTGCTCGCCCTCATTCTGGGAAAAAGACCGAATGCTTATCAGAATTACAGAAATTACCCTTAAGTCCTTAGGAGTTCAACCACCTTCACCTCTGAGTTGATAGTAGCCCAGGAGGCCTCCTAGAGCCTTGAGAACAGTCGAGCATAATGGATCAGTGGGGTCAGACAAGAAATCAGAACTCAAAGGGGTTTCTCATGCAGGTCCCTTCCATAAGCAAAATGTTCCTTGGTTTTACTAATATGTGCTGCCAGCCTCTGTGACCACGAAGCCACCTCCTGTGCTGGGCTGTGGAAGGAACCCTGTTCAAATCCTAGCTCCATCCCTGTTTCTGTAGCTCTTGTCAGTCTACAAACTACAGGCTTTCTGGGAAAGTACTTCTCCTTTCTGAACTTTCCTATCCTATCTGAACTATCCTTTCTGGGTAGCGGGGAGCTAGGACTCACCTCCAATGTCTTTTGCCAGGACCCCATGAGAGGATTCAGATAGAAGGGGCTTGTAAAATGTCAACCTAATATAAAATGTTAGTTATGACCATTAACCATTATTGCCTATGGTTAATCTCATTAGTACTCAGTGTTTTCAGTCTCCTATGAAGGAAGAGACACATTCTCATGCTCATGGCTGGAGTCCAGAAACATTATAGAGAAGTTTCTCATTTCCAGTTAATGGTCCCAATCTCACATCGGATGGCATTGTCACAGGGTTGTTTACTTATTTATTTATTTATTGGCAGAACTTCTGAGTCCAAAGCACAACTCAGCATAAACAAAGGCCTGGCTTGGACCCAACATATTAATCAATGAATTAATTCTTTCCCCCATCCATTAACCTTGCTAAGCAATGACTTAGCATTGGAGAAATCAGGAATTCTTGAGCTCTTTTAAATATCTTGAGGACTAGGGGGAAAAAAAGGAAGCAGTCCTCAGTCTCCTGAGAAAGGAGTGGCCAAAATGACCTGTGACCTCCCTGCTCTCAGGCCACCTTAGTTTTGCCTAGTCTTCCAGCAGGTTCTACCAAAAAAAAAAAAAAAAAAAAAATCAAATGAGAGAGAGAGCTATGTTCTTGCTACCAGTTATATGCTAGGTCTAGGTGTCTCTATTACAAGGTTTATTTTAAGCATTCACTTTCCAGATAGGTTTCCCCCTCCCCCACCCTTCCTGCCTTAGCTCAGACTTCGTTTTTGTTTTTTTAACGTTTTTATTTATTTTTGAGACAGAGAAAGACAGAGCATGAACGGGGAGGGGCAGAGAGAGAGGGAGACACAGAATCGGAAGCAGGCTCCAGACTCTGAGCCGTCAGCACAGAGCCCGACGCGGGGCTCGAACCCACGGACCGCGAGATCGTGACCTGAGCTGAAGTCGGACGCTTAACCGACTGAGCCACCCAGGCGCCCTAGACTTCGTTTTTGTAATGGGGGCGGGGGAAGACACACCTAACATGAAATTTACCACCTTAACCATTTTAAATGTACTCTTCAGTAGTGTTCGCATTATTGAGCAGCATAGCTTCAGAACTTTTTCATCTTGCAAGACTGAGACTCTATACCTACTAAACAACTACCTCTCTCCCCTCCCCCCTTTCACAGACTTAAATCTTTACCATTTTGTTCTTCACAATATCTCCCACTAGTAGACTGCCCCGGCCTTTTTTTAGATATTGTAGTTGGTGTTGTTGCCACTGCCTTATAAGTTCTAGAATCATCTCTGTTTGACTTTAAAGAAGCAACAACAGGGCGCCTGGGTGGCGCAGTCGGTTAAGCGTCCGACTTCAGCCAGGTCACGATCTCGCGGTCCGTGAGTTCGAGCCCCGCGTCGGGCTCTGGGCTGATGGCTCAGAGCCTGGAGCCTGTTTCCGATTCTGTGTCTCCCTCTCTCTCTCTGCCCCTCCCCCGTTCATGCTCTGTCTCTCTCTGTCCCAAAAATAAATAAACGTTGAAAAAAAAATTAAAAAAAAAAAGAAGCAACAACAAGCATTTCTTCAGTGGTGAAGCCTGTCTCAGGGCAGCCTGGGGGGCAGCCGACGTTGGTGCGGGCATCTCCTCAGAGAGGAGAGGGCAACCGTTGGTACTCATTGGAGCCAGGTCTTGAGCACAACCCTCTATCTGCTGGTATCTAATAGACATTACTGAAAACGAAAAGGGAGGGGTCTTAAGGTCAATCATTGGAGGAAGCTTGGATGACTCCAGGTTGAAAAGAACTCTTTCCTGTGTGATGGCGCCAAGCCGTGGCCAGGCCACTGAGGCACGCAGCGCTCTGCAGAGCACCTGGCTGAGCACCGTCAACCTGCTAGCGGTCTCCAGAGGTGCTCTCCCAGCGCCATGAGAGAGCCCAGAGGTGGCCGGCAGAGCTTAAGGGTCACACTTCCTCCTGGGACAGTTGCATATCCAGGAAGTTGTGTTTATCAGAAAAAGTCACAGAGAACAGTCTGTCTGAGGGAAGGGAATGTAAAGGTTAGACTTGTCCAATTTTAGAAATCTGCCCTATCTCTCCCCTTTTCCAAAAGCGATCAGCCAAAACAGAGTACTAGGCACAAAGCAGGCACCCATGAATGCTGTTTGCCTTAGCCAGCTCAGGTGGCCATGATGAAATACCACAGGCTGGGTGGCTCGGTTTATTTCTCACAGTTCTGGAGGCTGGGACTCCAAGGTCAAGGTGTGGGCCACTTAGGTTGCTGGTTGGCAGACAGCCCCTTTCTTGCTATGACTTCAATGACCTTTCCTCAGTGTGTGTACTCAGAGCGCCTTCCCTCTCCCTCTCATGAGGATCCCACCTACATGACCTAATCTAACCCACTCTTACGACCTAATCTATTTACCTCCCAAAGGCCTCATCTCCAAGTAACATCACATTGGGAGTTAGGGCTTCAACATATGAATCTGGGGGCAAATGAACTTTCAGTCCATAGCACTGTTGATGGCTTTATGGAAAGTAGAGCCAAACACACTGTATGCTTCCAAAGAGGATTTAAGCCATCTTAAAATAAAAGCTGAGACATCAGGAACTAGGGAGAAGAAGGTACCGTCATTACACCAGGAACCAGGGGTGGGCAGGTATTGTTATTGAACACTAAATTTAGTTCATTCTGAGCATCTTGGGGGCTAAAAAAAAAATGTGATGGCTCCCTATTCAGACAAGAAAAAGGCATTTTCCCCACTGAATTAAACATTAAAAGGAATTTATTATTAAATCTAAACCAGTATGAAATTGTACATTTACTTCATGTGGCTGGTTCTTGTGTTGACCTTTGATAAAAGCCCAAGGGTCTCCTAAGCATTCTCTTCCTAATGCATATTGTCTGCATTGCTGGAGAGAAAGCACTCACTGTCCCTTAGTTACCCGATGCCATCTACAGGAATTGATAGACTGCTGTGACGATTGAGAGGTCTGACATGTATTCCCTTTCTGAAAGGAAGACCACTGTTCCCAAAGCAGCAGGACCCAAGTTTTTCTCAACCAAGGACTAGAACCCCACCTAAAGCCTCTCGTGAACATCTAGATGTAGCCCAATGTCATGCACCACAAGTACAGAACTGGTAAGTTCACCTCAAATTTCAGACAGGTGTTAGCAGTCAACTCCCATGATCACCAAATGGTATCTTGTGGTTCCTAACATATACGTAATATTGACAAACAATCCCTTCACTGCACCCATCAGGTGAGACAGCTGTGGTCCCTAAATACCAGATTTAAAAGAAGATTCTATTGTACGCTTGACAAAGGAGAGTACTATTTAATAGTCAAGGATATAGTGAGCCAGCTGGTAAACTATCAGTAGCTTGAAATCTGCCACATGTGAGCATTTATACCACAGAAATCAGCAAATGCTACAAATCAGGGCTCAATTTCTCCCCTCAGAGAGCTGGTTCAGCAGGGTACCACTAGTGTGGACTGAGGACTAAATCTGAAAGGCGGGGAACAGTCACCTTCCTGCATCCCATGACAGAGAGACTCCCTCTTCTTCCCACATGAACGCTCTCTCTCATCCTGTGCCCAGTGTTAACTTGGGTGATGATCTGTGTGGGAGATCGTGATTCCCCAGCTAGTCAGCTACACTTAATTCTATTTAGATAGGCTCCAGGTAGTTGACATAGAAGGGTTGCTACAACAAACAACAATAAAAACCCTTTAGCTAATACATTTTTTTCATTAAGAACTATGCTCTTTTGAGGAGCTCCTGGTGGCTCAGTCGGTTGAGCGTCCGACTTCGGCTCAGGTCATGATCTCGTGGTTCGTGGGTTCGAGCCCCACGTTGGGCTCAGGGCTGACAACTAGGAGCCTGGCATCTGCTTCAGATTCTGTGTCTCCCTCTCGCTCTCTGCTCCTCCTCCACTCACTTTCTTTCTCTATCCTTCTCTCTCTCTCTCTCAAAAATAAATAAACATTTAAAAACTTAAAAAAAAAAAAAGAACTATGCTCTTTTGTACCACTGGGGGTAAATTCTAAGTGTAAACAACTAGAAAAATGAGCTCGTTGATTTAAATTCATACCCAGGTGGGAATGACTGACACCAGATCTTTCCTGAGTACAGGTTAGGGGAAAGGATAGAAAAGCAGCAACATTTTGAACCTGAAGAAAGTGAGAAGAATAGACAGCGGGGGCGTGAAAGAGCCGCCAAGCAGGGTGGCTGGGACATGCACAAAATGTAGCTGACGGCTTCATTAAGTCCAGAGAAGGTCCTATCAAGAAGCTTGTCTTTAGGGCACAAAAGCAGGAATTGGACACTGATTTGCACAAAGCTCTGCAGAGTTTTACACGAACATCTCCAGGGCAGGGCCTGCCCACAGCACTTCTCTCGGGACTGCAGACCAGATCTGGGCTACTCTGTACATGTTGTACTAGCGTCGTTACTACTACAAAAACGCTAGTTCACTTCAAAACCAGTAGAATGTATCTGATTAAAGACAAAAAATAGTGTGTGTTGTTGGCAAGAATCTTAGGAATGGACACTTACGGAGAACATTTTGGCTATTTGGAGCGTGAGTCTTAAAAGAAATGTATACTCTGACCTAGTAAGTCCACTTGTAAGGATTTCTCTTAATATCATCAGACTAGTCTCCAAAGATGTATGTGAAGCATGTTCATTGACGTCTTATTTATAGAAAAAAAATTTTTAAGTCCTAAACATCGACCAATGGAAAATAGTTAAAACATTATGGTACAGAGGAATTACTAGACATTAAAAATGATGTGGGTGACTAATGATGTGAAAATATGATTAAAATATACTGACGAGTGAAAAACTTTATAACAATATGTTTATTGTGACACCACTCTTAAAAAGTTTACATGCTTCTTATATACACTCATGGGGAAAAAAGACCAGAATGCATTGGGGAAAATGGTAGGAGTGGTTATGTCTGGATAATGTGATTTCAAGCGAATGCTTTCTTTTTGTTATCTATGTGTCTAAATTCATGAATTTATCATATATTATCTGCATAGCAAAAGTAATACAGTTTTTTAAAAGTTTTTTTTTCTTAATTTAAGTAATCTCCACAGCCAATGTGGGGCTTGAACTCACAACCCCGAAGTGAAGAGTCACATGCTCTCCCAACTGAGCCAGACAGGCGCCCCAAAAGTAATGCAGTTTTGAAAAGGAACTTCAGGGGCGCCTGGGTGGCGCAGTCGGTTAAGCGTCCGACTTCAGCCAGGTCACGATCTCGCGGTCCGTGAGTTCGAGCCCCGCGTCAGGCTCTGGGCTGATGGCTCGGAGCCTGGAGCCTGTTTCCGATTCTGTGTCTCCCTCTCTCTCTGCCCCTCCCCCGTTCATGCTCTGTCTCTCTCTGTCCCAAAAATTAAAAAAAAAAAAAAAATGAAAAGGAACTTCATCAGTGCAACAGAGAGGAGGGACAGGCCTAGTCTCCATTTACGACTGATTGTGTTTGTCAGCTTTGTCTGCAGTGAACAAAGGAAATTTAAATGTGTGTGTGTGTGGATGTGCAGACAGCAAAGTTGGTAGAGAAAGAGCAGTGATTGCTGGGGATACACTGATTTTTAATGCTGGGCTGAGTCTGGTTTCTATTTGTGTCTCATCCATCTGCCCATACGCCCTCTATATTGGTGAGATCTAGTCATTCCAATTTCATTAATATCTAAGGCAATGTTATCGGAAGAACTTTTTCCTAAAATTTTACAGCCACTGTGTTTTTAGGGGGAAATGCCTGGGGCCACTTCTCGTAAAACTGAAAACCTCCCCCACAGACTATCAGCAAAATACACAGAACAATTATGGGCAGCAGCTATGGGCCAAACGAATGGACCAGAAATGGTCAAGTGAAAGAAACTGGCCCTTGTTTTAATCCGTCCTCTTTGAACTTGAGCCTGTTGTCTTTAACTTAGAATAACACGGGTAACATGAAGAAACTGCTGCCACTGGGAAGAGGTGCTCCCAGTCTAAGATGTTAAGAGGCATTCTATATGTGGACAGAACCATTATCACTGTACCCAGCTCACAGTCCTTAGAACATAGCTGGGAATGCCTTAATTCCATTCATTAATACCCAGTATACCAAATCTCTGCTCTACCAAACAATGATCAGGTATTTTCATTTTCCCTGTCCCCAACTCTATGCCAGCTCTTATGGAAAATCCAAAGGAGATTGACTTCAAGCTTCTTTCTTCCATGAATGACCGGCTAAAGGGCCAATCAGTTTCAAAAGGCAAGACAGTGTATACTTAGGCATTAAATTGATGGTTGAGCCTACAAAAGTCAGAGTTAGGGCAATAGAGTCTAATGTGGGCTCTCATGATCAGGGAAGGGGTGCTGTGTCATGAAAGATGCTGAGTTGGCTTGGGGAAAGCAAACGACTGAGGAAAGGCATGACGGCATGAAAATAGGTACTGTGAACAAGAGGGAGACATTCATCCAGAAACTGCTGGAAGGAGGCAGCAGTTGGTATTGGTAGGAATTCAGAGACGAAGTTAGAAAGGTGAGATTGGGCCAAATTAGTGGAGGCTGAAAGTCTGGGAAAGAGTCCAAGGCAGAGGCTATAGCATTAGGCTGCCTTTGCATGGTAGGCAGGGGTTGAGGTCTTGAGCAAGAGGGTGATGTGTTGGAAGCAATCCTCTACCAGACAGCAGAAATTTCTTAACAAGATTTTAAGTATGGTAATCCCTACAAAACCAGCAAACATATGAGCGTATGTTCTCTCTCTTTTGGATAAGCCTACATTCCTTGTTTTTGCAAACCTATTGTAAGTTTAAATCATCTAAAACAAAGACTCTTTCTTACCCCAATCATTAACCAAGTTTCCTTCTTGTTCTTTTTTTTTTTTTTTTTAAGATTTTATTTTTAAGTAATCTCTATACCCAACACGGAGCTTGAACCCACAACCCTGACATCAAGAGCCGCACGCTCCACTGACTGAACCAGCCAGGAGCCCTTTGTTTTTTATTTTATTTTTATTTTTTTAATGTTTATATATTTATTTATTTTTGAGAGAGAGACAGAGAGAGTGAGGGGGGAGGGGCAGAGAGAGAGTAGAGAGAATCCCAAGCTCTGCAACGTCAGCAGGGAGCCCAATGTGAGGCTCGAACTCATAAACTGTGAGATCAGGACCTGAACCAAAACCAAGTCAGATGCTTAACCGACTGAGCCACCCAGGCACCCCAATGCTTATTTATTTTTGAGAGAGTGAGCGAGCACTCGAGTGAGCGGGGGAGGGACAGAGAGAGGGAGGCAGAGGATCTGAAGCGGACTCTGCACTGAGAGTAGTGAGCCCGATGCGGGGCTTGAACTCACGAACTGTGAGATCATGACCTGAGCCGAAGTCCAGACACTTAATTGCCTGTGCCACCCAGGCACCCCTCTTTGTTCTCTTTTTTTAATCCACTTACATAGTTGCAGTTTTTCCACAGAAGTTGGCTCCCTTATCCCTCCAGCTAGAGAAATCCCTCCATCTTTCCCTGTTTGGAAACAAAACCAGAGGCTCTGGTGTGTTCCCAGGATAACACGTGCTGTGTGCTCGCCAGGTCAGCCAACTCTCCACCCTGCTCCTAGGACTACTAACCTGGACCCACCTGAAGGCTGGGTGACCGTGTCTGAGCCACCAAAGGAGCCAAGGCAGTGGGCCCCCTGAGAGGCTAAGGGACAGCCCAAGATCCCCCACAAGAAAAAGCAACACCACACCTCCGTCTACACGAGAATCAGAGTGGTTGCAGGGCCGGCTCTCTCAGATGCTTCTGACCTCAGAAGACCAAAGAAGCTGGTTTGCAGTGAAACAACCTGGAGAAAATCCTACCCTGGCTCCTAGGTGACCTGGTTTCTGCCTCAATCGTCGACTTCTCAAAACAGCCTAAATATCATCCAAAGAAATGCCACCCATTCTTTTGAGTGATCACTTTCCAAAGGCCAAAACAGCCTGTGGTTTCTATTTTAAAGAGTAAAAGTGAAAAGAAATCTATGTGATTTACTGTTGTATCCACCCCTCTCCCCCACCCCAAGACCCTCTTCCAGATTCCGGCTCTGTTTTGCCATAGTCCCCAGTACCAATGGTTCTCAACCTTGAGTGTGCACTCTAAGTCACCTGGACCTGGAGAGCGTGTTAAACACCCAGTGCTGGGCCCACCCCCAGAGCTTCTGATTCAGTATATTCAGGCTGGAGCCACACTTGGCATTGGTGATGAATTTCTAGTGACAACAAATTTCTCTGTTGCATGATGCCCTCCATCCATACTTATCCACACAGATGCTCCTTCCAGTTCAAAGGTAGCTTTCTTGTGAAGAGAGATGTGGGGGGAAAAGGGACATCGACAATGACGACCTTGTGGGTGGGGTAGTTGCAGTTGGGTGGCTGTATTAGCAAAGGAAATCACCCAGGCAGAACTGCTCAGAGGTAAAGGGGGTATTCAATCAGCAGAACCTTCTGAGGTGAATGAGTTAAAAATTTGGTCCCCACACTTATGCTTGAGTCGGAGCACCCACTATAAAATCGCAGAATCTTAGAGCTAGGTGACATCTCTTCTAATTTTCTCATTTTATTGTTTACATTTTTTTTAAGTTTATTTATCTTTATTTTGAGAGAGACAGAGAAAGTGTGAACAGGGGAGGGGCAGAGAGAGAGAGAGAGACGATCCCAAGCAGACTCTGAGCTGTCAGTGCAGAGCCTGACGCAGGGCTCGAAGTCATGAAACTGTGAGATCATGACCTGAACCAAAACCAAGAGTCGGATGCTCACCCGGGTGCTTCATCCCTCATTTTAAATATGAGGAAATTTGATGTTCAGAAAAATTAGGTAACTTGCCCAAGATCTGAGAGATAACAAGTAGCAGGAATGGGGTTAGAACCTAAGTTTTATAACTTTTGAAAATCATTTTGACTTAATATAAAAACGAAAGGAAAGGAAGAGTTCTGCTACCAGTAACTTACTGTTAATTAACCTTTGTGCCAATAACAATTAGAAACTCAGAAAAGTTGGGGCACCTGGGTGGCTCAGTCAGTTGAGCATCTGACTTCAGCTCAGGTCATGATCTCGAAGTTCGTGAGTTCCAGCCCCACATCGGGCTCTCTGCTGACAGCTCAGAGCCTGGAGCCTGCTTCGGATTCTGTGTCTCCCTCTCTCTCTGCCCCTAACCCACTTGCACTCTGTGTCTTTCTCTCTAAAAAAATAAACATTAAAAAAAAAAAAAAAGAAAAGAAAAGAAACTTAGAAAAGTTGCCAGACAGGAAACAATGCAGGGAAAAAGTATACCCAAAGGCAAAAGGATGAAAAACAGCTAAAAAAAAGCAGACTCAGAGGTGATCTGTTTGTTGTTGCAAGCAAATATGGTAAAATTGTGAAGGAAAAGATAGATAAAAGGGGGAAATAAATGATGAATTTAAAAGCAATAAACTAAAAAAAAAAAAAAAAAGAGCTAAATGGAAATCCCAGAAAAGAAAAAATATCTGAAATAAAATTCAACACATGGGATTAATAGGAGATTGTTCACTGCAGAAGAAAGAATCAGTGAACCCAGACAGATGAACAGAAATATTCTAAACTAAACAATAAAGAAAGAGGAGACTGGGAGCAGGGGAGCCAAGACTCATTGAGCTGTAGACTGCAACAAATAGTCCAAAGCAAATCTCCTTAAGTAGCCTGACAAGCATTACAAAGTAAAAGAAAAACACAGACCAATGTCCCTCAGGAACAAGATGCAAATATTGACAAGATACTAGCAAAGCAAGCAATATATGCAATAATATATCATAGCCTAGCGGAGTTTATTACAAGAATGCAAAGTTGGTTTACCACTTGAAAATCAATGAATATATTTCACCACATTAGCAGAATAAATAAGAAAACTCACGGCTATCTCTGGGGATGCAGAAAAAGCATTTGACAGATTTCATCACCCATTCATGATAAAAAACATCCATACTTAAAGTTGAAATATTGAATGTATTTTAAGGTTGAGAATGAGGCAAGGATGTCTGCTTTTACTATTTCAACACTGTCTGTGCCATAAGGCAAAAATTAATTCATCAATCAGTTAATTAGTGGTATAGAGAATGAAAACGGAGAGGTAAAACTGTCATTATTTGCTGATGGCATTACTGTCAAAATAGAAAAGCCAAGGAATCTGGAAAAACAAACTGCAACAAAAACCACTAAAAGAACTAATAAATGAGTTTAGTAAGATTACAGAATTTAAGGTAAATAAACAGAAGTCAATTATATTTCTATATATTAGCAATAAATAAAATTTAAATCACTATATTGTATACCTGAAACTAATATAACCTTATATGTTAACTACACTGGAATTAAAATAAGTCAATAAATAAATAAAATGTTAAAATTATACTATTATAATAGCATCAAATTATAACATACTTAGGAATACATAACATATGTGTAAGAGCTCTACATTAAAAAGTGCAAAGAGGTATTGAGAAGAACTTTTTAAATGCCTAAACAAACAGAGAGATATGTCATATTCATGTCATATTCATGTCATATTCAACTCATTCATGAGTTGAAAGACTTAATTTGTTAAGATGTTAGTTCTCTTCAAAGTGATCTATAGATTCAACAAGATCCCAATCAAAATCCCAACAGATATTTTGTAGAAATTTTCAGAGTGATTCTAAGATATAGATACTTAGAATAAACAAATTAATCTTGGAAAAAAGGAGTACCAGATTGGAAGATGTACACTACCTGATTTTAACACTTAATATAAAACTACAAAATGGTTTGATATTGGGGCAAAGACAGATAAAAAGGTCAATGGAATAGAATAGGGAGCCCAGAAAGTGTGTGTGTATGAGTGTGTGTAAAATGTGATCAATTGATTTTCAACAGAGATACACAGGTGATTTAGAGGGGATATTCATTTCAACAAATCACACTGGAACTATTGAATATCCATATTGAAATAACAATGTACTTTGACCCCTGCCTCACACCACACACAAAAATTTATTTAAGCTCGATCTTGGACTTAAAAGTAAAAGCTAAAACTATAAGGCTCCTCCAAGAAAACACAGGGGAATATTTTCATGACCTTGGGATAGGCAACAATTTCTTAGAACACAAAAAGTATTAACCATAAAATAAAAGATTGATAAACTGGAAATAATCAAATTTAAAACAATTCTGTTCAAAGAACACCATTAAGAAAATTGAAAAGGCAAGTCCCAAGCTGAGAGAAATATGCCATACATATATAGATACAGATATAAACATAGACATAGATATAGATATCTAGATATATATACATATATGACAGAGGTCTTACACCTAGAATATGTAAATGATTTCTACTAGTCAAAAATAAAAAGACAAACCCAACTTTCAAATGGACAAACGACTTCAAAAGACACTTCACAAAAGACGATACACAAATCACCAGTGAGCTCAAAATTGTTAGTCGTTATGAAAAGGCAAATTACAGAGAGACAGGCCACTTTACACCCATTATCAGCTAAAATTTAAAAGACTGACAATGTTAAGTGCTGCCAAGGAGACGAAGCATCTGGAATTTTCTTACAGTGTTAGTAGGACTTTAAAATAGTACAACCACTAGGGTGCCTGGGTGGCTTAGTTGGTTGAGCACCTGACTCCTGATTTCGGCTCAGGTCTCGATCTCACCGTTTGTCGGTTTGAGCCCTGCATGCGGCTCTGCACCAACATTGCAGAGCCTGCTTGGGATTCCCACTCTCTCTCTCTTTGCTCCTCCCCCATTTGTATGTGCGCTCTCTCCTCTCTCTCTCAAATAAGTAAACATTAAAAAAAAATTTTTTTAGGGGCGCCTGGGTGGCTCAGTCGGTTAAGCGTCCGACTTCAGCTCAGGTCACGATCTCGCAGTCCGTGAGTTCGAGCCCCGCATCGGGCTCTGGGCTGATGGCTCAGAGCCTGGAGCCTGCTTCCGATTCTGTGTCTCCCTCTCTCTCTGTCCCTCCCCCGTTCATGCTCTGTCTCTCTCTGTCTCAAAAATAAAAAAAAAAAAAACGTTAAAAATTTTTTTGTAATAAAAATAAAATGGCACAACTATTTTGGATAAGAGCTTAGCAGTTTTTTTAACCAGGTTGTACATATAACTACCATAGGATCTGCCAGCTCAGTTCCTAGCAATTGGCCCAACAGAAATGAAAGCATAGGTCAACTGGTGAGCTGGGTGAGAGGAGAGAGATGCTGTTGGTGTGATTGAGATGGAATCCAAACCGGAGTGGGTGGAGGTGTAAGTGGGAGGGGAGGAAGTGAGGAAAGAATGGTAGCTGGGCAGGGACCTGGGTGCGTGCAGGTTGGGGTTAAGGATTTTTTTGTTTGTTGTGAAACAGCCTTGAACTGTCATATCCATCACACCAAAAGTCAATATAAATTCCAAATAGTCTTGCTTAACCAAATAGACTATAGGAAAATAAGATCTTTTTGAAATATTTGGAGAAGTTGGAGGAGATAATTTTGTCTAGAAGCAGTAAATTAAACAAAAGTTTAAAATGGCTGTATCTGACTACATGAACTTTTGAAAATGTGTCAAAATGAGAAAAACAACTGAAATGCAAACAGACCAGGAGAGATATTTGCACCAACTCTAACAAAGTGTTAATAATGTCATTACTAAGAGAAAGTCCTTACAATTGACTTTTTAAAATGTCTCCAATGGATGGGGGCCTGGGTGGCTCAGTGGGTTAAGCGGTTAAGTGTCTGACTTTGGCTCAGGTCATGACCTCACGATTCGTGAGTTTGAGCCCCGTGTCGGGCTCGAAGCCTGGAGCCTGCTTCGGATTCTGTGTCTCCCTCTCTCTCTGTTCCTCCCCTGTTCACACTCTGCCTCTTGCTCTCTCTCTCTCAAAAATAAATAAAGATTAAAAAAAAATTTTTTTTAATAAGTAAAATGTCTCCAATGGATAGATGGGAAAAGGACATAAAGCTACAATCCAAAGAACTATAGCCAGTGGACAAATATAGGAAATAATATTTAACTGCTCTAATTACAAATATTAAAATACTACATTTTCATTTTGCTACTAAATTAGCAAAACAAAATTTTAAACTAGCATAACTAATGCTGGCAGGATGTAATTCATGATAGATGTACAAAGAAGGTGATATTTATTTAGATACCATTTATATATCATAAATGGACATAATTTTCAAAGTCATTTTGGCACAATGCATCAACTGTCATTAAATTTTTCACACTCTGACTCTGTTATTTAGAGAAACAGCGTTACATTGCAGATGGCCTATGGATAAAGATGTTCCTTTTAGGGTTCATTGCAATAACAAAAGAAAGAAAGGAAGTAATTTAAATGTCCAAATAGAAAGGAAATGATCAGCACCCTGGTTAAAAACTCAGGGCCTGGAATCAGACCTGGGCAGACCCAGTCCTGCCACTCCTTGGCTGTGTTATCAGTCCTTCATCTGAAAAAAAAAAAAAAAAAAAAAAAAAGCTGCTATCCTAAAGCTGCGAGAAGTAAATGAGATAAACATGGAAAGCTGACTATAATAAACATTGTGCACGTTAGATATTCTTATTGTTTCTGCTTGACAAAATACCACTTAGCCATAAGAAGCTAAACATGTAAAACAAAAGTTGAAAGTATTTAGCAAATGCATATATTAGGTAGAGAAAAAATTGGAAAATGTTCCAATTATAAACATTATATTGGCATTATATTTGTAATAACTCATCTATGTGTAATAAACTATATATGGCCGCAGGGAGCGTGGAATGGATTTTTGCATCTTCCTATATGCTTGTAATATTATTTTCATACATAAAAATAAATTCAAAAAGCAGGAAACGCCCTCTCTCAGACCACGAGTTCTGATTTTTGATTCAGAAATGAAGCGAGGTGAGAGCAGTCTGTCCGGGCCACCAGTTTCTGTCCTCGCTTGTTTCCTGTCAGCCGGGCCATAAGGGCATAGACGCTTCTCCGTGTTGACTTCGTTGTACTCCTTTTGGGTGGCTTCTCTGGATCCTAGCTGAAAGGCTCCATCTTTTCAAGCTTTCTAACTGAATGAACGGACAACATCAACTGTGTCTCTGTTGTCCCCACCCTTATAGATTCTGTCCCTAATCACACTGCACAAGTAGGAACCGCAGGAGACAGGCCATGCTCTGGAATGCCTTCTTCAACCCTCACAGACAAGCAAAGCTGTATTTTCCAGGTCCGGTGTTGCCTGGAAGCTTCTTTCCTATTATTCAAAAGCTCTTCAGTCTGTGCCTAATCCACATGATTAAGTAGGGCTTTGCTGTTTAACTCTTCATGCCCTGTATGTCTGGGTTCTGTCCATTCAACACCACGTTGTGGGTAGTACAGGTCCCCAGATCAAACTTAGCTACTGTTTATGGAAGAGACTACTCTATTAACTTTTCAATATAAGTAGCTGATGGTAGTTGCAACTAAAACCTGCTTAGTATAAACTTGAATTATAGCAAGTGAAAACAGTGATGCCATTCAACTCAGCAGCTGCATGGTAAACGAGTCCACAAACATTTTATTTAGCATATATGGCGCACCTACTGTGCGCTGGGTGCCACACTATGTACTGCAAACATAAGTTCTTGTGGTTGAAAAAGAACTTAAAGATCACATCTTCCAACCATCCAATAAGTTCTTGGATCTGATTTACAATATCTCCACCAAGACTCACTCTTATCATGAGGAACTCAAAGATTCCCAAGGCAGTCCATCCCACTTTGGGCCAGCTCTGAGATTTAGCAAGTTCTCCCTTGGATTAATTCATAATTCATAATAACCAGTTATGCTAGAGACTATAACCAGTTGTCACCTCTTGCTAAAAACATTAATTACTCCTGTCCCTTGCACTGGCATCCAAGTGTCCTAGCTATCTCTCACCCTGTGACTCAGCAAAAGTTGCAGATGTTTTTAGAGCAGGAAGTTGACAATTACCAAACAGGTGTTCTGTAGTCTGGCACCCACTCAGAAATAGATAGTTCCCAGGTTAGTTAAAAATTAGGCATCTCGCTGGCGTTCAGCCCAAAGCAATTAGGAGCCCAACAACAGCAAATTAATCTTTCAGCCTCTTGAATGATGAGTCGCAAATTCCATAAAAGGTCCAACTTTCAGCCCCTAGCACTGAAGATTAATGACTTTTCACCCTGAGTATAAGTGCTTAATCCTCTTGCGGCAGATGCATTCTCAGAAGGAGTTCTGACCAAAAGTTATTACCCCACCCTGGTTATGAGGAAATGCTTTGCCCAAGAAGCAGAAGTTAATAGGGGCAGAGAGGCTTGATGGCTGACAGAAAGGGCCTGAAAGAAAGCTCTCATTTAAATTTTTAAAACTTAATTCTTCTAGTAGACAATGAAGCAATGTGTTCAAATTTTTTATGGGAAATGACTTTGAATTTAGAGTTCTCTGTCCACTCAAATTATCAATCAGATTTGAAGGAAACAAAAAACATTGTAGAATGTGCATGCAAGAACTCAGAAGTTTAACTGCCCATGTACCCACCATGAAAAGGTTACTTGAGAGACTATTTGGAAAAATAAAGGAGGAATTCAGGGAAGGGAAAGAAATGGGGTACAAGAAAGGATCACTAAATATGACCTGGAATACGTGCCCAGAGGCTGGACAATTCGAAGAGCCTTCTATCAGCAGTGAAATTCTAGAGCCAGGAGACTGGATTGCTGTTTCTATAGGTCCGTTCACACTTCAAGAGGGCCATTCTTGAATAACTCAAAACTCTCTTTAAATATTTCTCTCCATTAAGCTGGTCCTTAATTTGTCTCATCTCCTTTCACAGTGACCAATTTATTTCAGCATCAATAATAGCATTCCATAAAAGACAAGGATGTCCACTTTCACCACTTTTATTCAACACGGTACTGGAAGTCCTAGCCACAGCAATCGGACAAGAAAAAGAAATAAGATGCATCCATATTGGTAAAGAAGTTAAACTGTCACTATTTGTAGATGACATGATACTATACATACAAAATCCTAAAGATTCCACCAAAAAACTACTTGAAGTAATAAATTAGTTCAGTAAAGCTGAAGGATACAAAAGTAATACTCATAAACTGGTAGCATTTTTATATACTAATAATGAAATAGTAGAAAGAGAATTTAAGAAAACAGCACCATTTACAGTTGCACCAAATAGAATAAAATACTTAAGAATAAACTTGACCCAAGAGGTGAAAGACCTGTACTCTGAAAACTATAAAACACTGATGAAAGAAATTAAGGATTCCACAAATGAATGGATATTCCATGCTCATGAATTAGAAGAATATTATTAAAATGCCCATAGTACCCAAAGCAATCTACAGATTCAATGCAATCCTTATCAAAATACCACCAGCATTTCCCACAAAGCTAGAACAAATGATATGAAAATTTGTATGGAACCACAAAAGACCCCAATTAGCCAAAGCAATCTTGAGAAAGAAAAACAGAGTTGAAGACGCATAATGCCAGATTTCAAGATACACTGCAAAGATGTAGTAACCAAAACAGTATGGTATGGGAACAAAAACAGACAGACATGTAGATCAATAGAACAGAAGAGAGAGCCCAGAAACAAAGCCACGATCATATGGTCAATCTATGACAAAGAAGGCAAGAATACATAATGGGAAAAAGACAGTCTCTCCCACAAATGGTGCTGGGAAAACTGGAGAGCTACTTGCAAAAGAATGAACCTGGACCACTTTCTTACACCATACACAAACATAAACTCAAAATGGATTAAAGACCTAAATGTGAGACCTGAAACCATCAAATTCCTAGAAGAGAACACAAGCAGTAATTTCTCTGACATCCACCATAGCAACATTTTTCTCTATATGTCTTCTGAGGCAAGGGAAATAAAGGAAAATAAACAATTGGGACTACATCAAAATAAAAAGCTTTTGGACAGCAAAGGAAGCCATCAACAAAACAAAAAGGCAACCAAGTGAATGGGAAAAGATATTTATTTGCAAATGATATATCTGATAAGGGGCTAATATCTAAAATATATAAAGAATTTATACAACTCAATACCAAAAACACAAACGATCCAATTAAAAAAATGGGCAGAATAGACATTTTTCCAAAGAATATATCCAGTAGCCAACAGACACATGAAAAGATGCTCAATATCACTTATCATCAGGGAAATTTAAATCAAAACCACAATGAGATATAACCCCATACTTGTCAGAATGGCTAAAATCAAAAACACAAGAAATAGGAAATGTTGGTGAGGATGTGGACAAAAAAGAACCCTCATACACTGTGGGACTATAAATTGGTACAGCCACTGTGGAAAACAGTATGGACACTCATCAAAAAGTTAAAAATAGAACTAGCATATGATCCAATAATTCCACTATTTGGTATTTACCCAAAGAAAATGAAAACACGTAAGTATGCCTATGTTTATTGCAGCATTATTTACAATAGCCAAGATACAGAAACAATCTACCCTTTGATAGACAAATGGATAAGGAAGATGTGGTGTGGATGGACACACACACACACACACACACACACACACACTGAAATATTACTTGCCCATAAAAAAGATGATTTATTGTGCCATTTGAGACAACATAGATAGACCTAGAGGGTATTATGCTGAAAAAAAAAATCAGACTGTGAAAGAGAAATACCATATGATTTCACTCATGTAGAATCTAAAAAAAGCAGAAGAAAGAAACAACCACAACAAGTGAAAAACAAACAAAAAGCAAAACCAGACTCATTAAATGCAAGAACAAACTGATGACTTCCCAGAAGGAAAGGGGGAGGGAGGCTGGGAGAGATAGGCTTCCAGGGATAGAATGGATAGGTCACAGGAATAAAAGGCATAGCATGAGGAATACAATCAATGACATTGTAACAGCACTGTATGGTGACAGGTGGCAGACACATTTGTGGTGAGCATAGTGCGTAAACCTGTTGAACCACTATGTTGTACACCTGAAACGAATGTAACATTGTGTGTCAACTATACACAAATTTGAAAAGTTAAAAAAAAAAAAGCGGACACCTGGGTGGCTCAGGCAGTTGAGCCTCCAACTTCGGCTCAGGTCATGATCTCACAGTTGGCAAGTTCAAGCCCCACACCGGGCTCTCTGCTGTCAGCAAAGAACCCACTTCAGATCGTCTGTCTCCTTTCTCTTTCCCTCCCCCACTCACTCGCTCTCTCTCAAAATAAATAAACTTAAAAGCATTAAGCCCCAATATTGCCCACAGGGACTGACACAAGCAATGCCCAGGCAGTTTCCCAAGTGGTCCATCTCTGATTGTCTGGTAGGGGGCTTTCTAGTGCAAGAAAGAACTTTTGAATGCAAAGTTCTTGAGTGTGTGGTGACTAATTTTCTGAGCCAAAAGTCAGGATGTGAGACCTTACCATCAAGTTAAAATACACTTGGCTGAACAAATTGGACAGAATATTTCAAGCCAGACTGTTCTTGAAAATTCAGTCTCTGTGGCTATCATTGCCCCGAGAAGCCTGGGCCAGAGGGACAACAAAGAAGGTGTGAAAAGCAGAGGCCCTTGCCCAGTGAGCATTCAGATAATAACCGTTTCACATGAAGCTCTTCTTACACTTCTCTGTGAGGAGTCCTCCCAGGCACTGGGCAGGGTAAAGACAGGCTTATAACTGGGCACTCCTTTAAATCTGTAGTCTTAATGGAAAAACATTCCGTGCTCATGGATTGGAAGAATAAATATTGTTAAAATGTCAATACTACGCAAAGCTATCTACACATTCAATGCAACCCCAATCAAAATTGAACCAGCATTCTTCTCGAAGCTAGAATATGCAATCCTAAAATTTGTATGGAACAACAAAAGGCCCCAAGTAGCCAAAGTAATTTTGAAGAAGAAGACCAAAGCGGGAGGCATCACAATCCCAGACTTTTAGCCTCTACTACAAAGCTGTAATCATCAAGACAGCATGGTATTGGCACAAAAACAGACACATAGACCAATGGAATAGAATAGAGACTCCAGAAGTGGACCCACAAATGTATGGCCAACTAATCTTAGATCAGCGTACTCTTAATTCCCTTCACCTACTTCACGCATCCCCCACTGGTAAAACCATGCCCCACTGGTAAAACCAGTTTTTACAAATGGTAAAAACTGGTTACCACTAGTTTCTTCTTTAATAGTCTTGTTTTTTTGTGTGTCTTTTTCTTTTGTTTCTATTTGGGGTTTCTATAGAAACCCCAGAATTAGACCCACACAAGTATGGCCAACTAATCTTTGACAAAGCAGGAAAGAATATCCAATGGAAAAAAGACAGTCTCTTTAACAAATGGTGCTGGGAGAACTGGACAGCAACATGCAGAAGATTGAAACTAGACCACTTTCTTACACCATTCACTAAAATAAACTCAAAATGGATAAAGGACCTGAATGTGAGACAGGAAACCATCAAAACCCTAGAGGAGAAAGCAGGGAAAAACCTCTCTGACCTCAGCTGCAGCAATTTCTTACTTGACACATCCCCAAAGGCAAGGGAATTAAAAGCAAAAATGAACTATTGGGACCTCATCAAGATAAAAAGCTTCTGCACAGCAAAGGAAACAATCAACAAAACTAAAAGGCAACCAAGGGAATGGGAAAAGATACTTGCAAATGACATATCGGACAAAGGGCTACTATCCAAAATCTATAAAGAGCTCACCAAACTCCACACCCGAAAAACAAATAATCCAGTGAAGAAATGGGCAGAAAACATGAATAGACACTACTCTAAATAAGACATCCGGATGGCCAACAGGCACATGAAAAGATGCTCAACGTCACTCCTCATCAGGGAAATACAAATCAAAACCACACTCAGATATCACCTCACGTCAGTCAGAGTGGCCAAAATGAACAAATCAGGAGACTATAGATGCTGGAGAGGATGTGGAGAAACGGGAACCCTCTTGCACTGTTGGTGGGAATGCAAACTGGTGCAGCCACTCTGGAAAACAGTGTGGAGGTTCCTCAAAAAATTAAAAATAGACCTACCCTATGACCCAGCAGGGGGATGAGCACTGGGTGTTGTATGGAAACCAATTTGACAATAAATTTCACATTAAAAAAAAACAACTATAGTCTTTGGGGATGTTTTTTTTTTTTAATTTTTTTTTTCAACGTTTATTTATTTTTGGGACAGAGAGAGACAGAGCATGAACAGGGGAGGGGCAGAGAGAGAGGGAGACACAGAACCGGAAACAGGCTCCAGGCTCTGAGCCATCAGCCCAGAGCCCGACTCGGGGCTCGAACTCACGGACCGCGAGATCATGACCTGGCTGAAGTCGGACGCTTAACCGACTGCGCCACCCAGGCGCCCCTAGGGGATGTTTTTTAATGATTATGAGAGTTTGTTTGGAGTTAAGGGATGGGGAGACAGAGAAAAAGAAAGTGTCAGACAACTCAGCCTCTTCTCTTTGTCCCTACAAACGTAGCTCAGGCTGTATCCCAGAAGGCTGCTGCACAGCTTGTCGTGACTCCTGAGCAAGCCCTCAGAAGTATGGCAGAGTGGGGGTGCGATCTTACCCTGGCCTTAAGCCACTCATCAAAGTACTTCTTCCTACCCCTTAAAATATTCTACCTCAGAAGAATTCTGGAAGATACGATTTTCCATCTCATTACATCTCCACAGTATTTTAGTGTTTCTTACAGATCAATGCTCCTAGCACCCATAGGGCTAAGTGGTCTCCTCAAAGGCCCTGGGAAATACTACCGCTTCAGGAACGTATATTCAGAAGGTGAACATCTGGGCCTACGCTTCTCTCCAAGGCTCCTGCAGATGACCCGTTGGCCTTGACCACCAGAACTCCCCTGTGCTGGCTGAAAGGGAAAGATAAGACGGCAGGCATCCCTTCTCTTTGGAGTGTGTGTCATTCGGTGAACTCTGCCACAAGAGAGAGATAAGGGCTGGGTAGGCTCACTTCCCACAGAGATTGTTTCATACCCAGTAGACACGTGCCTCAAAGCCAGAGAAGAAGTAGGAGTTTTGCAAATATTTACCTAGCTACTTGGCAACAGGGCAGTACCACTTAGAATACTATTTAACGTCAAGGACACACGCCCTGCACCCCATTCTCTCCACACACATAAAAAAGGAGGGGCGCCTGGGTGGCTTAGTTGCTTAAGAGGCCTTCTCTTGATTTTGGCTCTGGTCATGATCTCATAATTGGTGGCATTGAGCCCCATGGCAGGTTCTGCGCTGACAGCCTGGGGCCTGCTTGGGATTCTCTCCCTTTCTCTCTGCCCCTTCACCCCTCCCCCCGAAAAATAAATACATAAACATTTAAAAAAGAAAAGGCTACATCCTTTCCTCTGGGTATCTTTCTAAGTGCTAAAAGCCGTGTGAATGTCAGGCTCCTTTAATCCCCAAATCATCCAGTTATCCAGGATCTGAATATCCAATGGAGAAAATACCAGGTTTGCTTCCATGTGTGAAATGAATGGCTATCACTGAGCCTTGGAATTCAGACTCATCCTTACATTCTCAAAAATGAGAATCACAAGCACTTTGGACTTTTCTAGTTCTACTGCTGATCTTCCACAGATAAATTAAGGAAGCCAAGTGTTTGGTGCTTTGGCAAATCCACAACAAACACAATAGAGAGAGGACCCAGAACATGACCTTCCCATACTTTCCATCACTTGCTAAGGGAAAAACTTAACAAATGCCTTCAGAGACCAACCTAACTAAGCCACCTTCTCCTCAAAATATGTAAGTAACTGTTGACTCCATGCCGTCACGATAATAGCATGTTACCAGAAAGGCTTGGTTGAGGGTGGAGCACATATAAAGAACAAACACAAGAGGAAGACTTTAGTCACTAAAACCCACACAGCAAGACAGACATTTGTCTCTGTATGCATAGCATTATCAGATTACCATATGCCACTGCTCTTGAAGTACGAGGGCCTAAAGTAAGATAAACAACATGCACAGGGTACGCCTTTGTATTAACTACTACTTGCATGGTGCCATCTTGTGGTGAGTCCCTTTAGCAACTTGCAAGAAACAAGACCACTTTTACAGAATTATAAAATTTTGAAACTATATACAAAATTAAAGTGTACAAAATTATGAATTTTATGAAGTGCAGTATTTAGACTATTTTTGACCAGTTTAAGAACAGTTTGAGCTCCCACTTCCTAATTTTTTTTTAAAAAAGAGTCCTTGATATAATATCCATTGGGTCTAAAAATTAATGAGTACTGAGATTTCCCCACACCAGTATCAATAATCATAAAACTGAGGAAGGAATTTGACTGCTTCATAGAAAAAGATGTTTTTAATTACAATTACCTTTTCTTATTTGAGGGGAAAAAAGTTCAAGCTTTAGACTACGTTGTACTATCTCATGTCCGAATGGTTTAAAAGGTAAGGGAATTTTTCCAGATGGCCATTGATAGATTCATTTCAGACAACCTGAAAGGAACTTAAGATCTGGGCACATGGACTCTGGATTTTCCTATTTCTTTTTTTTTTTTTTTTTTTATCTCGAGAAAAGGTTAACCAATGGTGTCTCCCTGGAACTCACATGTCAAGGGTACAGGACAACCTGTACACTTATGAACACTTCACAGGACTGAATGTGCACCTGCAGAACCAGAACTGAACAAAGGTTTCCTCATTTCTAGTCTTTGCTATAAATCTGAGTTCTCAGTGTAGACAGTGAGCCCACACTGGCTAGGAGCGGTGTAAGGTTGTACATTTTGGGTGGTTATGAAATCAGAGTGGCAGACCTGTGTTTGGGTAGTCAAGGGAAGTCACCTGAGAAATATGCCCAGACCTGTCAAAATGGGGACTGGAGACGGCCCAGGCCACATTCAGGCCTCTTTATGTTGCCTAACTAGCCTTATAGCAAACAGACCCCCAAATTCACCAACCTGTCCAACACCCCAGCCCCCAAAACTTCCCAAGTCCTTCTCTTCATGGTGATACCACACCATGTGCCAAGTTCACAGGAAGTGCTCAGTGCATGCTCTTTCCTGGTTGACTGGGTGATATATCTCATTGCAGTGAACATCGTACAACCCAATGCCTGGAACATAATGGCCACTATACCTGTAATTTTTTTTTTTAATTGTAAAAACCTACCAATAAATACCTGGAATTTTTTTTTAAGTTTATTTTATGTAATTTTTTTTAAATGTAAATCAGAGTTCTCTCTTGCTCAAACTCTGATTTCTTTTGTTCAGATTAAGATAAACCAAACATTTGTTGAATGCCCACTGGTATGTTCCAGGCACAGTCACATATATCTTCACTTGTGGCTAAATGTATATACAGCCGGCCTGGCTGACTGAGACCATCCTTTGGTAAACATGTATCTTTGTGTTGGGAAGTCACTCCACCACAAGAAATAATCAGTGATGGACAAGATGTTTCACAATTGATTTTCAGGGAATAGAGTGAGAAGGGTGTGACTGAAAATGATTTTCCGGGTCAGGAGGGCATCTGAGTTCAGCTCTCAGAAAGCCAGGTGCAGGACATAGCTTAAGCGGGGGGACAGAGAAAGCCACAGATGATGCCATCAGTCAGAGAGAGAGCAGGATGTGACTGGAGAAAAAGGAAAAGATGAAAAGCGATGTGGTTGGAAGTTCGTCATCAGGTTCTGAGGAAAAGAGGATCACCAAAGGAGGCCCAATGGCAGAAATTATTTTGGGGACAATCTTCAGGTGGAACAAAGGCTCAAAGTGTGTTGACAGGAGATCAACTAGATGAATGAGTTTGAGAATTTTGTATCTCCCCAATTTCACTGCTCACTGTCATTTCATGGAAGGGAGAAATCAAGGGTCTAAAACGAGGAACAGTCATTTTTTTTGTTGGTCTTCACAGCCCACAGAAAATGTTAGAAAGGAAAGAAAATGAACACAAATGACTAAGAGTAGCGAGGGAATGGTGGCGACAAAGTGAGGATTTGGGGTGTCCATTTTCTCCTTGTTCCATTACTGGAATACTCCAGGGACATATGTGTGAGGCACCAACTTGGAAGGAAGGGTAGAGGCCCCAGAAGATAAGGTACAGATGGAAGGATTATGCCTAGGGCATAATTAGACAGTGGGAGGCAGGTTGGAGAAAACAGTCTTGGGAGAAGCAATGGAAATAGTTGCAAGGCCCCAGAGAGGAGCTGAAAGTAGCACTTAGGAAGTCATCCTGGGGGAGGCAGGGGACAGCCGTGCCCAGAACAGGCAAGTAGCGAAGAGGCGGGTGGAGGGAGGGCAGACAGGCACAGAGCTTATGGTGGGAGGGCATCATCACACCCTTGAGTGAATCCTGCTGCTCTGAGGAGACCCACTCCAGCTGCTCCCTGCCCCAAAGGCCGCTGCCCTTGCCCCCATCATCAGGCCAATGATTAAGTCACAAACTCAGCTTCAGGTGGGGGTAACTGCAGCTAAAACAATGATGCGCTATGAGGGGAGATGTAAAAGGACTCTATTCTCTTCTCTCCCATCTCTCCATCTCCCAAAGAGAATGTCCATTATCATGGGGCCATCTTGAATAACAAACTCCAAGGGAAAGGGGAAGAACAGAAGCAATGCAGAAGTTTTTCTAAGAGCAGAATTTTCTAAGAGACAGCAGCAGCTCCCTTCTCTGCTTTTCACGGCCCACTGTGCATAAAGCATTGCCTGATGGTCTGGTGGCAGGAAAGCCCCTGGGGGTGGAGGGTTGTTTCTCCCTGTCTGTTGAGGTCAAGGCCACTGGGTGTGAGCATCCTTTGGGAAGTTACCTCTCTGTGGGCTCCATGCTTCCTCCACCCAACCAAGCCAGTTACTTAGTCTCTTTGTGCGTCAGTGTTCTTAACCATAAAATGGGATAATAATGTATTTACTTTACATGTTACTATGAAGATTAAATTAATTGACAGAAAGTGTTTAGAACAAGGCTGGGCACACAGTAAGTATTATGTTTGTTAACCACTATTGTAAGTGCTCAAAAATTGCTAAATAGTTTTCCATAGCCTACCTGATATATCATCAGCCTTGGATTTCATACCTAACAATTATTCAAGGATTAAGCTAATCTCAAAATAAATCCTATTCAGCCTGTGTTCTTATAGAATCCTTATCAAAACATTTTAAAACTCAGAGTGATCAAGAGTGTTCTTCTGGAAAAAAAAAAAACAAATCTCAATTGTAAACCGTGTAAAACAGAACATAAATTGACATGTTTTTGCAAATTAGTATCAAGGTGCCACCTGTTAAATAAAGCTTAATCGTGTCCCTTCATTCAACTAAACAGAACATTTTTATCACAGATTCTCACTGGATACCTCAATTAGAACTTTTTGTTAACCAGTCCTTACCGTGAACTTTCTCAGGATGGTTATTTAAAATAGATTCACAAAGACAGAGGTGTCCATTCACATTTCCAGGAAATTTAAACTTGGATTCCTCTGTCAAGTTACATCATCAGAAACTTACTCATTTAAATCCCCCACAGAAATCCCTTCAAAAATTTTATTTTGATGATGTCTTTGGTGTTTAGTCAGAGGTTGATTTAAGAAATGGGCGTTGATTTCCAGCCTGGGCCCAGCAGAACGGCTCTCACACAGAAGGCTGGCAGGAGGAAGGAAGGGCCTTTCTGCCATCAGTGAGGTAGTGACCAGAGGGCATACCATGAGCCTTCACAAGCACATCCAGGGAGTGGGTTTCAAGAAGCATGTCCCCCCGGCACTCAGAGAGAGAGATCCAGAAATTTGCCATGAAGGAGACGTGAACTCCAGATGTTTACACTGACACCAGGCTCAACAAAAGTGGGCCAAAAGAATAAGGAATATTCCATACTGTATCTGTGTGCAGTTGTCCAGAAATGTAATGAAGATAAAGATTCACAAAACAAGTTCTATACGTTGGTTACCTATGTACCTGTCACCGCTTTCAAAAATCTACAGATAGTTCATGAATGAAAACTAACAGCTGACTGTCAAATAAAGGTATAAAATTGCAAAAGAGAAAGACAGAGAGAGAGAGGCATAGACAGAGGATGTGAATAGACATTTTTCCAAAGAAGACATACTGTTTATTGTAGCATTATTCACAATAGCCAAGATATAGAAGCAACCTAAGTGTTCATCAATAAATGAATGGATAAAGATGTGACATACATATCTTTTATTTCATTATATATACATAATGGAATATTACTCAGCCACAAAAAGGGATGAGATCCTGCCATCTGTGATATGGATGGACCTAGAGGGTATTATGCTAAGTGAAATAAGTCAGAAAAAGATAAGTACCGTATCATTTCCTCCTTTGTGGAATCTAAAAAACAAACGAATAAACAAACAAAAAGCAGAACCAGACTCATAAATACAGAGAACTGATGGTTGCCAGAGACAAGGGGGAAGTGGGGGATGGGTAAAATGGATGAAGGGGAGTGGGCGATACAGGCCTCCAGTGACCAGGATCAAAAGCACAGCTTAGAGAACATAGTGGTACCGTGTTAGCATTGTATGGTGATGGGGGAGGAGGGTAGCTACACTTGTGGTGAGCACAGCATCGTATATAGAGATGTTGAATCACCATTTTGTATACTTGAACTAATGTAACCTTGTCTATCAACTATACTCAAATAAAAACTTTTTAAAAGAAAGGACCATATAAATGTCTTTGCGTTTTCTGCAAAACTACTTAAGCATAAAGGTATAAAGACATTCTCCATTGGGGCGCCTGGGTGGCTCAGTCGGTTAAGCGGCCGACTTCGGCTCAGGTCATGATCTCAGTTTGGGCCCCACTTCGGGCTCCGTGCTGACAGCTCAGAGCCTGGAGCCTGTTTCGGATTCTGTGTCTCCCTCTCTCTCTGCCCCTCCCCCGTTCATGCTCTGTCTCTCTCTGTCTCAAAAATAAATAAATGTTAAAAAAAAAAAAAAGACATTCTCCATTATACAAGTTTCACAAAATAAAATCCCAAAAGATAATGTATCTCTCCTAACAAATCAGGATGTTTGATAATAAAAATAACATTTTGGTGGTTCATCACCAAAGCTGCATATTAGAATCACCTGGGGCAGCTCGAATGGCTCTTGGGACTCAGTCTTCATGCTGTACCAATTAAGTCAGAATCTTTGTGCACAGGACTCAGGCGTTGATGGTTTTTAAAAACTTCTCCAAGGGATTCCAATGTACACCTAGGTCTGAGAAACCCTGCTGTAGTTTATCATTTTACCTCTTTAAAAATATCTTGACTTCTTTTTTTTTAATTTTTTAATGTTTATATTTGAGAAAGAGAGCATGAATGGGGGAGGGGCAGAGAGAGAGCAAGAGAGAGACAGAATCTGAAGCAGGCTCCAGGCTTTCAGCACAGAGCCTGACATGGGGCTTGAACCCACTAACTGGTAGATCATGATCTGAGCCAAAGTCAGACACTTAACTGACTGAGCCACCCAGGTGCCTCCAAAAGTATCTTGACTTCTAAGAAGTTCAAAGCTAAAGTTCTTACAATACTTGGCCAAGATTTTTCGTGCTGTCCATTCCTCATCCTCCATGGTTTATTATTTTCTATTTGTCTCTTTAATTATCATTAAACAAGCCCTATAAAAATCACCTCAATCATTTTTGGAAGCAGGTAGAGAATAAGCTCTCATTTTTTAAAAAGGTCATCCATGATCTCCTGGAAATCCTTCTAAGACCTATTTGTTGTTTTGACTCCACGGGTTCTTTGGATAACTGGTTCCATAAATTTATTCTCTGGCATACAAAGCCATGTTAAATTTTAGTTGTTTAAAAACTAAACAACTTTGAGCTTTCAAACCTTCCAGGATTTAGTAAGTAAGTTCTGTATCAGCTTTCTTTTTTTTTTTTTTTCTTTTAATGTTTATTTATTTCTGAGAGACAGAGTGTGAGTGGGGAAGGGGCAGACAGAGAGGGAGGCACAGAATCCGAAGCAGGCTCCAGGCTCTGAGCTGTCAGCACAGAGCCCAACGCGGGCCTCCAACTCACGAACCGTGAGATCATGCTCTGAGCCAAAGTTGGACCCTTAACTGACTGAGCCACCCAGAAGCCCCGGTTTTCTATTGCTGTGTAAAAAATATCCACAAATTAATGGTTTAAAACAACACACAGTTATTTCATGTCACAGTTTCTGGAGGTCAGAAGCATGGACTTATCTGGCCTCTCTGCTCAAGGCTTCACGAAGCTGAAATCCAGGCAATGACTGAAGAAGGATTCGCTTCCAGGTGGCTGCATGGTGGCATGCCTCTTCAAAGCCAGCGACACAGATAAAACTCCTGCTGCTTTGAGTCTCTTACTTGAGGAAAGACCTCACCTGAACTGCACACACAGCCTCCCAGGTGCAGACATTTCTCTGCTGGGTGTGTTTCTAATACCCTTTTGTGAAGACGTTCCTACATTTTAGTGATGACTGCATTGGGCTGTGGCCTCGGAGGGCAGCCCACAGTGGTGTCTGATTCTGTTAATGGGTGGTGTCTGACAGCTCAGAGCTTATAAGTATAATTTAGAATATCTTCCCCAAACACATTATTTTAATTTCCCCGCCCCCTTATTTCATCCATGTGTCTTCTAGGGCTGCCGTAACAAAATACCACAGACTGGGGGGCTTACACACTAGAAAGTCATCTTCTTCCAGTTCTGAAGCTGGAAGTCCCAGATCAGAAGGTTTGGTTTCTTCTGAGGCCCCTCTGGTTTGTAGATTATCTTCTTCTCCCTGTGTCCTCAGTTGGTCCTTCCTGTGTGTGTGTGTGTGTGTGTGTGTCTATGTATGTCCACATTTCTTCTTCTTCTAAGAATGCCAGTTAGAGTACATCAGGGCCCACCCTAACCACCTCATTTTAACTTAATGACCTCTTTAAAAAGCCTGATCGCCAAACTCAATCCTATTCGGACATACCTGGGGTTAGGGAGTCAATATATGAATTTGGCTGGGACAGAATTCAGCCCATTACACTTCATTGCCCACTCACGGTCATCTGAAACATTCTTGGATTGACCTCCATCTATTTGATATTTCACTATCTGGAAGAGCTTACTAATTGCCTAAGCCTTTTATTCCTTCCCTCAAAGGGCTTATGATATAAACAAACACCAGAGACAACCAGGAAAAAAATATAATCAGTAAAGTAGGGATGTAGCTACTGCTTTGGACAAAGTGGACTGTAGTTTTCTAGAAGTTCAGAGAAAGACTGGGAACAAAGGCACAGTGGCTGCAGTGTTAGGAGGGCTTCAGGAGCAGGACTGGTTTGTGGACACTGGGCAGTGGGCCTGCATTTCAACTAGTCATTCTAAAGTCTAGCAGTACCTTAGAAGTATCTGGCCGATCTAGCTGCGTCCTATGCATTGGTATTAAAAAACAAAAACAAAAGGGTGCCTGGGTGGCTCAGTTGATTTAGCATCTGACTTCAGCTCAGGTCATGATTTTATGGTTTATGAGTTCGAGCCCTGCATCAGGCTCTGTGCTGACAGCTCAGAGCCTGGAGCCTGTTTTGGATTCTGTGTCTCCCTCTCTCTCTCTCTGCCCCTCCCCTGCTCATGTTCTGTCTCTCTCTCTCTCTCTCAAAAATAAACATTAAAATGAATTTTTAAAAATAAATAAAACAAAAAACAAAAACAAAGCAAAACAAGCAGAAACAACCCTCTCCGGGGGATTAGAATGCATGGCTGGGCTGTGAACTGATGATTTGAACAGGTGGATGAATAAAGGAGGGTGGTGCAGGTGAGGAGGAGGAGATGAGCAGGGGCAGGAAAGCAGTAACCTGGAATATCCAAAGGACAAGGAGAAGACCCACCTGCCTGGAAGGGTGTGAGTGTGCTGGGAATAGTGGAAAATACGTTTGCATGGATGGGTCAGAGAGAAGTTCCTGGAGGTAAGTGCTTACGGAACCTGTGTACAGACCAGAAAGGTGGGAGGAAGGCAGACACCAAGTTAGCCAACTCAGCCAGTTGGTTATTCCAGAAAAATGGGTGTAAGAGAAGGAGGGCTTTGCACGTGGTGGCACCAACCCAGAAACGCATACAGGGCTGTGAGGTCAGGAAGGACGCATTGGTAGGACTGGCTAAGTGGGTAAATTGATAAGTGATTATAAATACGAGAGATTAAGACAACGGTGGAGTTATAAATGTTCCCAAGGTTTCGAGGCTGATGTTCTGGGCATATGCTATTAACAAAAAAATAGATGCATAAAAGAAATTGTTGGTGTGGACTAATAAGCATAAATTTGGCTAAAATATATGCTTCCCTCTATGAGATTTTAAGTCAGGGGTCATGTCTTATTTATTCACGCTTAGCATGACGTCTCGTATGCAACAACTGCTCCACATGCTGTGGTAAAATCGGAACATGGAAGCAGACATCAGGTAAGAAACCACACACGACAGAGAAGAGAAATGAGCAGAGAATAGGGAAGAATAGAGGCTTTGATGCAGCCGAGGCCCCGGAGTGCTGCCCCCCCACCTCCAACAAGGACTGGTAAGAATCTCAAGAGATGTCTCCATGCAGCAGCGCCCTTTCTCTTCCCCATCGCCCGCACACGTGGAATGAGTGGGCCTCTGCTGTTTTGTCACCCTGCAACCCCGTCCCTTTGCCGGTTCCTATTTTGTCTTGAGGAACTTCCCTTCCCCCAGAGCATGCAGTCTTGCTGGGCCTATCAATCAAAGGGCTCTGTCCCACCCTGACTTGGGGTTCCAACCACTGCTTAAACGTTGGGCCTTGTGCCTTCTCTTCCCCGAGAGCTTCCCAAGACCGCAGTGCCTTCCATCTCCCTCGTCCTTTCAGTTTCTGGGGAGCTATTGTCCACACTGTTCCAATCAATAGCATTCATTTCCCCTTGACCTAATAAGCTTGGCCCGTCAGACTCTCTGTCCTGGGATTCTGGGTCTAGAGCAGACTAACAGCAGGACAGAAGCCACAATCTCTTTGGTGGCTGAGTCCTGGTGACACTCCCCACTAGATCTCTGAGACTGCTTGGGTCCCTGTTTATTCAGCTTTGCTGTGAAGTCTCTGAGGTACCTCAAATCCTTCCAGTACATCCTCCTTCCTATGGTTAATCAGTACTAGTTTCTGTCGCTTGCAACCGAAGCTTCTTTACTGATTGACCACATTTCTTCCCATTATTCAAATTGTGCCACCACAGCTTTATTTTGCATTCAAAATCCTGGGATCTTTATCTCTCTCTTTTTTTTTTTTTTTTAAAGAAAGTTCTAATGTGAGGCTTGAACTCATAACCCTGAGGTCGAGAGTCAAATGCTCTACCAACTGAGCCAGCCAGGTACCCCTATCTCTTGTTTTCTAAAGGTGCTCACCCCAGGAACTCTCATTTCCATTTCAAACAACAGATGGTGATGGTGACAGCCTTGCACCCTTTCATTTCTCATACCTACTAACTTATTGGAAGAGGTCCTCATGATCCTTTTGCTCTGGACTGGATTTTAAGTCATCTGTTTAAAAATGTCGTGTCTCTTCCCACTCCATTTATTTCTCCAACCCTAAATCCCCTGGCAGTTCATACGCCACTGAAGAGTATTTGAGAATATGCCTTTCCATCCCTTCTTTCCCATGTCCCTACCTAATGTCCTCTTTTTTGGGGTGACTTTATTTTAAAAACTAAGAGCAACGATGCTCTCAGCGTCTCCAATGCATGTGCTCTGCGTCTCTTGTACGTGACAGAAACAGATATGAATTCTGGCTGGGGAAGTGTGGGCTTCCAGTGGGCCTAGAGATAAATGCCCTTGGCCACCCTGACAACAAACACCCCTAAAAGCAATAATGTTACTTGGCATCGATGCAACAACACTTTTCATCTAACAAAGCAATCTGTAGCCATTAAAGAGGAAGCTGTCAGTTCCTTCCTCAAGAATCAATGTATAATGCTGGGTATAGTCTTGTCCAGTTCCTCAGACTCCAACAATGGGCCATGCTTGTAAACTGTGGCTGTACAAGATGACTTCTTGGGAGGAAAAAAGGGGAACAAATGTGGGGGAACAGAAAGAGGAAGAAAGAAGAAAAAGACCTATAATTTATTGAGTGAATGTTGTGAGTCTGGCATGATGGTTTGGAGAAAAACCCTCCAGTGTTCTGCCCTGGCTCCACTGCTGTTTATTCTACTTTGCGACCCACTGAAAAGTTTCCACAGAGATTAGGTTGTTCCCAGTCATCTGTCAAGCTGTAGTATCCTATCTTTTGATGATTCTTCCTTCATGTTCCCAGCGCATGTCCTTATTCCCAACTCACGACCTACCTAGCACACCGAAGCAAATCAACTTTAACAGTTGTGAGTTCATGTGTCCATAGACATGTACATATACAACCTCTGTGCTCTTTCTTGCCCCACTGCTCCCTTCCCCCTCCCTTCTCATTTGGGGCTGGGAGCTGGGGAGGAAGGTAAATAACGAACCATGTCTGTTAGCCTAATGTTTTGCAATGATGTGACTGGAAAGAACTCAATGAGATTAAGGATGGGCTTACTTCTTAAGAAATCTATCCCATCAAAAGAAAGACGAGCCTCTACCTGCTCAGAGAAATGGTTGGCTGAACTTCTTAGCAGTCAGACACCCTGTGAACTGCAAATAAATGCAGGCAGGAAGGTAGTGTGCCAAAGCCTTTCAATGCTTTGCACACAAATCTTCCATGAAGACCACTGTATATCAGAGTTTAGGCACCCACACAGTATCCTCTTGTGCCCTGATTCTCCAATCACAACCAATAATCATTTATATCCTAGTCAGGGAAGTCTGACACAGAAAGTACAATTCCTTCAACAAGCCCTATCTCCCTTCTCAAATGCCATCATAGTATGCATACGGAGATGTGTGGCATTAAAGAAAACAGATATGCAACAAACCACATTTAGGACTGATCATTTGATGAATAGGTATCTGCATAATGAGACATATTGGGAGGACTTTTTAAAAAATTTTTTTTTTATGTTTATTTATTTTTGAGGCAATGCGAGACAGAGTGCAAGCAGCGGAGGAGCAGATGCAGGGAGACACAAAATCTGAAGCGGGCTCCAGGCTCTGAGCTGTCAGCCCAGAGCCCGACGTGGGGCTCAAACTCACCAACTGTGAGATCATGACCTGAGCCAAAGCCGGACACTTAACTGACTGAGCCACTCAGGTGCCCCAGGAGGACTTATTTTTTTAACTACAGAGTCCTGTTCTCATAAACTCAATAAATTATATTAAACCAACCTTTAATTTATAAAACTTCACTTTCCACACCTTATAAAACCAACTATAAATCAAAGCACATCTTCAATTACTGCTCTTTGGCTGTTAACACATATGTGTATCTACCTATCTTTTCTTGGACATTCTGTGTGTGTGTCCCTATTTCACCACTGGACTGTAAACCTCCTCGAGGTCAGGGACCTTCACCTCCTACCAGTCCAGGGGAATCAGAATAAAAGGGAAATCAGCAGGGAAAAAATATATAGTAACCTAAGACCTAGAAACAAGTGAAATTCTAAAATATTGCACCGGCCCTGATGCTTATTCCCAGCAGCCACACAGATGCATCATGCTTACACTCTAAAGTGCTGAAGAGCAAGAAGAAAGTGCCCAGTATCAACACATAAGCTTTCAGATTTGTAGGTGTGCCACTGTTTTCTTCCAAATGTAATGAAAGGTGAACTATGTATTCAATCACAATTTATTTAGAACAAGAACACACGGGTACAACACCCAGTCGTGTAATGTGTAGCTTTACTACTGTTTTAGGAGAAGGGATGGCATTAAGCCAAAAGCTTAACTGAGAGCACACAATAAAAATATACAAATGGAGCCATGAGTACTGACACTGAATTACAGAACCAAGACAAAGCTGAGGGAGCTCGTCAGGTCCAGAGGACAGAGCACATGCTCTCCGGAAGGGCTGTCGCCCCAGCCTCCGGGAGGAACGGTGGGCCTCTTGGAATTTCACTGTGGAAGTACAGTGAACCAACCTGATTTAAGTGGGCAGTGATTGGTATGCTGAGACAATCATTAACTCTTGAAACAGAACAATGAAAGCAGTCTGTCCCAGAAGTACAGAGGAGATTCAAGTTTCTTTCTGTATGCTTCCAAATTTGTTCTGTACTTGGTGTCTAGCTCGTGAGAGTAGGAGACATTTCTATCAATGGCCTCCGTCAGGATTTTCTAAGAACGCTCTATATACTCTACTTGTAGAGGAAAATTAAAAGGGCCACAGATTAAAGACAGTCTGGATAAACCCGCACAGACTCCAGGTTATTCTTCTGTGAGTTTTGAAGTAGTAGAACATAGAGTGAATCACGGAGGCTTTAGTCTAAAGCATATGTGGGTTTGAATCGTATGTCTAACATACTGCTTGTTATCTAGACCAAAACCTACAGATTCATCTTCTGTAAAATGGGAGAAATTATTGCTTAATTCATATAGCTATAGACTTAAAAATTAGGTAATGTCCACAAAGCACTTGGCATTCCTTTATCCTAGAATTTTTTATTTCCAGGTTGGTCATTTCTTGTGTCTCCTGAATGGGTGTATTTGTTTCAGTCACTACTCTGTTGCATTAATATAATTATATCTGAAGCATTTCTGATATATCTGTTCTATTCTCAACTAAACGTTTACCCCGCATGCTGCTTCTTCCTTGTCCAAGGCCAAGTGGAGTGGCTCCAGAAATGCACACATTGACACTCAGGAAACCAGAGTCTTGGGAAGCTGTGTGAATGTTGGTTCCACTGAAGGCAATGCTGTGGAAGGGCAAAGGCTGGGTATGCAGGTAGGATGGAGAAAATAAACACAGTGGGATCTCTCATTAGAACCCTTCCCACAAACAAAGAAAGGCAGAAAGCAGAAAATATTATTGGATTATTATAATATAGAAGTTAACAGCTCACTGAAATCACACGACAGTGATGTAATATAGCAAGTAAGAGCTTGTGTATACTGAACATGGGCTACGATGCCAAGAACTGTCCTACAATGACGTCTAGAAACAACCCTGAGAGGTAGGTGCTATTGCCATCTCTGTTTTGCAGACTGGGAACCAGAGGGCCAGAGAGATTCAGTACTTTGCCCTGGACCGCGCTGTCAGCAGGTAACAAAGCCAATTCTAAACCAGGCAGTCTGGTTCCTAGGGCTGTGGTGACATTCAACAACCCACAATCATGATTTTTCACTTCAATGTAAAACAAACAAAACAAAAACAGAACTACCTTCTAAGAGGTTATCGTTCTGAATGACTTTTAAACATATGGAAGGTATAGCCCCCCAGACAGTGGCTACAGTTCTGTCTGTGCCTGCCTCATACTGAGACAGTGCTTGTTAGTGCTGGGGATGGGGACTAGAAAGGGGTACAAATGTCTGAAAGATGAAGAGCAAGCAAGCATAGAATATACTAAAATTCTACAGAATTTTTTTTAGAATAGGCAGAAATACTCAGAGTTTATTCACAGTTTAAGGGCCAGCACATGCTCTATCATGAATACTATGGCTTGAGATATCAGCAATAGGTTTTGATGATCTGGTTCAGTTGAGGGAAGACAAGAACTCTAGTAACTTTTTGGAGCAGTGATTCTATAAGATGAATAAAAAAGATGAACATACATAATTGAGTGTTGCATTATTCCAACTGTTGACCTTGAGAGTGATGCATTAGCTTGGGTGATGCTCTTGTTGTGGAAAGTGTTTAGGAAACTCATTTTGAATTGCATCTAAGTCAGATCACCTTCAATGATGTTGTCACATTCCATTTGGCCAAGACAGAGTACCAGACCACTGGGAGACAACAAAGCAAGGATTCCATTCTTGCCCTAAGTTTATAATAAGTGGAAAGATCATGATAGCTACATCCTACAAATACTGCATCAGGTTCTAAATGTAAGAGGAACAGTAATATCAGAGTGCCTCGAAAATTTCAGCACAGAAGAAACTCTCTGGATAATTTCATGAGGAACATGCCACTTGAGCCAGTCTGTGAAGGCTGGCTTTTAATAACCAGAAGACTGGGCAGGAGGTGAGTGGGGGTAAGGGGGGGGAGGCACAGCAGAGGGAGCAGATGAGAAAGATAAGGACATCCTCAGCTATATCAAGTAATCTAGGTTGGCTGGAGAACAGTATGTGCTGGTGAGGATGAAATTAGCCCATAAAGACAGATTGAGGCAACACTGCACAGGGCTTTGGATGCCCACCGAAGCCTGTACTTTAACTTGCAAGCAATGGGAAGCCGAGAGGCTGTAAGTGTTAGAATGACTGGAATTGTGTTTCAGGAAGGTTAATGTCCTAGTGGTGCATAAAATGGATTAAGGCTTCTTGAGGATGACATGTGAATTTTGGAAAAATTCTGAACCATTTCTGATGAATAAGAAAGAAAAGTGATATGGAACTGTGTAACATTTTTGGTCAAAAAAACAAGGTATTGAACGAAACCGTAAGGTAGATTTTCTTCTGTGGCTTATAAATGGATCTGATGGAACTTCCCCAAAAAATTTAAGGAAAGGCTTCTGGAGTGGTGGTGGCATCACAAAATAAGTATATAGTCTTCTCTAAACCACCTGCTTCCAAGGATAACACCTATCCCAGTGAATAATCAGTTGCTCCTTTATTTATATACTTATTTATTTAATGTTTATTTTTGAGAGAGAGAGACAGAGTGTGGGTGGGGGAGAGGCAGAGGGAGAGGGAGAGACAGAATCCAAAGGGAGGCTCCAGGCTTTGAGCTGTCAGCACAGAGCCCAATGTGGGGCTCAAACCCACAGACCATGAGATCATGACCTGAGCCAAAGTCGGACATTTAACTGACTGAGCCACCCAGGTGCCCCAGTCATTCTTTTAAACACAATCAGAATTATTACTTAAGTCACACAGTATACTCTTGAAATACATCTATTATAAGCCATCACCAGAATTAGCTTCTAAAGTACAATGCAACCTTCTTATCCAGTCTGCGATGACTCTCCAGCATTACTCAAACATTAACCTAGGTTCTGCTGTGAAGCGATTTTTGCAGAACTAACTAAAATCCCTATCTGTTAATTTTAAATAAGGAAGAATATCATGGTGGGCCTGACTTAACCAGTTGGAGGGTGTTAAAAGCAGGGCTGAGGCTTTCCTGAGAGGAGGAAATGAAAATCTACCTGTGGACAAGAGCTTCCACTCATGCTCACAGAGTTCCAGCCTGGCCTACAGATTTCAGACCTGCATGGCCAGCACACCTCAACTGCATAAATCAATCCCTTGTAATAAAATATTTTATTGTATTTACACACACACATATGCATATATTTATATATGTGTGTATATAATGTGTGTACATATAAACACACATGCAGTAAGGAGATTTTACATATGCATATGAATGCATGTACATATGGATTTCATACTGGTTCTTTTTCACTGGTTGAATTTTTTTTTTAATTTTTTTAATGTTTATTTTTGAGAGACAGAGAGACAGAGCATGAGCAGGGGAGGAGCAGAGAGAGAGGGAGACACAGAATCTGAAGCAGGCTCCAGGTTCCGAGCCATCAGCATAGAGCCCGACGTGGGGCTCAAACCCACGAACTGTGAGATCATGACCTGAGCCGAAGTTGGACGCTCAACCGACTGAGCCACCCAGGGGCCATTCTCTGATTGAATTCTAACACACAGTTTACTTTATGAGAACTGACAATCTGAAGGGGATGCACTATAAATGAATTAATTACGTAAACACCATTGTTAGAAACTAGTAAAGTTAGAAACTCTTAAGTTAAAAGTGCAGGTACACTACACATTATGAAATGGTCCCATTCTTACAACTACAGAAGCCTTGGCTTCCAGTCTGATCCTATGTGGCTTCAAACCAGGGATTCTTAATCTGGGGTCTAAGACCACCTCAGGCAAGCCCATAGCTTCCACCAGATTCTCAGAGAAATCCATTTCTCCTCAAATTATTAAGCATCGCGGTAGCTCATTTAGAAGGTTGTAAGGTTATTTACACTCAATTTCCCAATGATTGCTTGTATATACAACTATGAATGGGTAGTTGACTCCTCAGCTGCTTGCCTGGTTCCAAAGTCAGTGCTGACATTTTATAGACGTTTTTTCAAGAATCGAGGGCAGGCCACTTGTAATTCGCAGGAGAAATCCATTTAAGTCTTTACTTGACTAAAAGTCCATGAATAATACATGGGGAGATAATCCACCTAAGAACTCGACATATTAAACACGAGTCTCAAAGAGTCAAGAAAATCAGTGATGCATGGGAATGCAAGCTGGTACAGCCACTGTGGAAAACAGTAAGGAGTTTCTTCAAAAAATTAAAAATAGAACTACCCTATGACCCAGCAATCACACTACTATTTATCCAAGGGATACGGGTGTGCTGTTTTGAAGGGGTACATGCACCCCCATGTTTATAGCAGCACTATCAACAATAGCCAGAGTAAGGAAAGGGCCCAAATGTCCATCGATGGATGAATGGATAAAGAAGATGTGGTATATACATACAATGGAGTATTACTCGGCAATCAAAAAGAATGAAATCTTGCCATGTGCAACTACGTGGGTGGAACTGGAGGATATTATGCTAAGTGAAAGTAGAGAAATACAAGTATCATATGACTTCACTCATATGAGGACTTTAAGAGACAAAACAGATGAACATAAGGGAAGGGAAACAAAAATAATATAAAAAACAGGGAGGGGCGGGGCCCCTGGGTGGCGCAGTCGGTTAAGCGGCCGACTTCAGCCAGGTCACGATCTCGCGGTCCGGGAGTTCGAGCCCCGCGTCAGGCTCTGGGCTGATGGCTCGGAGCCTGGAGCCTGTTTCCGATTCTGTGTCTCCCTCTCTCTCTGCCCCTCCCCCGTTCATGCTCTGTCTCTCTCTGTCCCAAAAATAAATAAACGTTGAAAAAAAAATTAAAAAAAATTAAAAATAAAAAATAAAAACAGGGAGGGGGACAAAACAGAAGAGACTCATAAACATGGAGAACAAACTGAGGGTTACTGGAGGGGTTGTGGGAGGGGGGAAGGGCTAAATGGGTAAGGAGCACTAAGGAATCTACTCCTGAAATCATTGTTGCACTATATGGTAATTTGGATATAAATTTTAAAAAACAAAATTTAAAAAAAAAGGAAAGGAAAAAATAAAGTAGGGGGAAAAGTTTTATAAAAAAAAAAAAAGAAGAAAGAAAACCAGTGATGCGGCAAATACAATGTAAGTCATATGTGGTTCCCACTGAGGCTTTCATAAAATTAATAATGCTCAGAGAATCTCAACATAATTATACTGCCATATATTATCAACTTTATTGTGTGAAGAGAGAGAGTTGTACTTGACACGTCAAAGTCAGTAAGAGTAACCATTGTATATTCACACTGCCCACAGTAAGTCTTATTACTACTCCTAATACATAAGCACAACTGTTCTGGTATATTCAACCCGCTAGCCGTGTCCCACCCAGCTGAACACAGAGCCATCGCTGGACCGCCGTCGCGGGCGCCCTGCGTGCCTTCCCGACCCCCCACGGCTCCTTGCACACAAGCTCCAACGGTGGAATCCGCTGTGTCTCCACATCCTTGTGTGGGTCAGTCACTGGAATCTCGAGTTCGTGTCCAAGACCAGCATTTCGATTTCCCTCGTCTTTTCGTCTTTCCCGTTAGACAAACCACATTACGTCGCGCCTGACGGCTCAAACCCAGAACCTGGGTTCCTCCCGCCCTTCCCGCCCCCTCCCTGCCGCCCAGGCTCCCCCTCGGCCGTGCAACCACTGGCCCTTTGGGTTCCCCTCGAGGCCGCCCCCATTTCCCGATTCCCACCCTTCCTGCCCCCCCTGCCGCCCACACCCCCCCTCGGCCACGCCCCCATCGGCCCGTCGACGGAGCCACATTATCACCATGAGGCACCCTTCTCCCGACTGATCCGCTTTCCACACAGAAACCAGAAAAGCACTTCAAACACCTAAACTAGACCATCTCTCTTCCTCGCTTAAAACCCCGCCCCGGCTTCCCACCCCGCGGGGGCCGTGAGCGTGAAATCCTCACACCTCAGACGCTGGGCAGGTCCCTCCACCCCCGCGGCCTCTCCCGTCTCGGCGGGCGCGTGCGCGTGGTCCCCCCCCCCCCTGCCTGCGGCGTCCCTGCCCTGCCCCCACCCCACTCCCACCTCAAGACTGGGCTGGGCTCTCCTCAGCCCCAGGTCGCCCTTACTTAGCGCCACCCCGGGGCTTCCTTCTCACCAGAGCGGACGTCTCTGTCCACAGCCCTTTACTCGCCACACACAGTGCCCGCCTCCGCGGCTGCTGGGCCACCTGGCGGGGTCCGTGAGGCAGGACGGCCCAGACGCCCACACGGCACCTGACACGGTCCTGCCCGGGGAGGGTCGGCCCGAGGGACGAGGGACGAGTCGCTGCGGCAGCACTCTTACCTGACGGGCTTATCACGCAGCCTGTGTGCACTTGCGAGGGTGGCTGTGGTTTGGTTTCCCTTGACCGAAAAGAGCCGCGTGTGCCTGCGTGCTCTCGAGGTCATGCGTGCCAGACCCGCGGGCTGCCCGCCGCCTCTGTGCGGCCGCGTGTCCTTCGCATGCCTCTCCGCGCGTTCGCAGGACCCCCGCGCTGCGTGTGCGCGGCCAGCCCGCCGTCACTTCCCGGCGTCCCTTACTTCCCGGCGTCCCTTACCGACGCTGGGTTCTAGGAGCCAGCGCCACGTGGGAACCAAGGAACAATCACAGAGAAATTCTGTCTTTAAAATGTCTAAAAGTCACTGTCACCTCTCAAGATCAGCCTGGTTAATATAAACATGAAACTGAATTCATCTTTTAAAGACGCTGATTTCATTTAATTTCCGCACTCTTTTCATCAAATTCTTCCACACAAATGTGAGGTGAATTTGTACTTAACTTTTATTGGGAAAAAAAAAAAATCCCGGCTACATACACTTGTGGTAAACACAACATCATGTATAAATCTGTGGAATCACTATGTTGTGCACCTGAAACTAATGTAACCTTGTGTCTAAGTGTACTCAAAAATTTTTTTGAAAATTCCATTATTAAAATAATAATTTGTTCTGGATGAAACTTATCTATAGAAAATATTAGGCTAAAAACCCTTAGAGAACAGCATTAGAAAAGTTCTTTCATGGCCCCGATTCTGCTACAATTTTGGACAAGCCCTAACTTCTCTGGGCAGCAGTTTTCTGCTGTGTTAAAAAATGAAGAAAGGGGGGGAAAAGGGCAGGGAGGAGGGAAGGAGGGTAAAAGGAAAAGAAACTGGGCTGAACAATCTCTAAAGTCCTCTACCACTCAAAATTTTCTTGATTCTATTAAAAAACCACCTGCCTCGGGTGGCCTGGGTGGCTCCAACGCTTGGGCGCCAATTCTTAATTTAGGCTCCGGTCATGATCTCACAGTTGCCAGATGGATCCCCGCAGCTGGCTCTGCGCTGATGGTGCTGAGCCTGCTTTGGGATTCTCGCTCTCCCTCTCCCACAGGCACACACGCATGTGCTGTCTCTCAAAGAAAAAACCCACCAAAAAAAAAAAAAAAAAAAGAACGAACGAACGAACTTGCCTTTAGCGTACTAGGTCTGCAAAGCATAATAATAATGACGGCTACCATGTGTTGGGGGGCTTAGTAAGTACAACACACTATATGAAAAGTGTTGCATGGGCTCTCATTTCACAAATGCATGAACTTACGGTTATTATTCACCGAACTTATAGGTAAGAAAGCAAGCCAAAAAACCCAATCATGTAACATTTCTGTTTGTTTTTTTGACACAGTCCTCAATTATCAGAAAGAGAAATGACTGAGTAGATGGGAAAACTTTATGAGAACTCAGAAAATGCACATCAACGCGAGACTTAAAAACAGAACTTTTGGGGCGCCTGGGTGGCGCAGTCGGTTAAGCGTCCGACTTCAGCCAGGTCACGATCTCGCGGTCCGTGAGTTCGAGCCCCGCGTCAGGCTCTGGGCTGTTGGCTCAGAGCCTGGAGCCTGTTTCCGATTCTGTGTCTCCCTCTCTCTCTGCCCCTCCCCTGTTCATGCTCTGTCTCTCTCTGTCCCAAAAATAAATAAAAACGTTGAAAAAAAAAAATTTTAAAAACAGAACTTTTGAGGGTGCCTGGGTGGCTCAGCGCCAGACTCTTGATTTTTGCTCAAGTCATGATCTCATGGTTTGTGAGCATCGAGCTCTGCGCCGACATCAATGAGTCTGCTTCCAATTCTCTCCCTCTCTCTCTGTCCCTCCCCTGCTTATACTCCCTCTTCCTCTCTCAAAATAGAGAAACATTTAAAAAGAAACGGAAAAAACCACAACTTTTTGGCAACATGCGCTATACTGGAGGCCCATCCTACATGCTACCGTTCTGTAGCACAAAGTAAACATGTTTGTCCCAATCTGACTAAACAGATGCAAAGTCTTCTCTTCAGAAGGTAGGATTTCAGAACCGAGCTAATGAATTCACTTCCTAAATTCAAGCACAAACCTGAGGTACCTCAAAAAAAGGACAGATAATGTCAATAAAATAAAAAGATACTCAAAACTAATCTTTAGGAGGCAAAAATGATATTTCAACCGAGGAGAATATTTCCTGCATATTATCCTGTATTTACTATTCACATCAGGATAATCAGCCAAAATTAAATACACTATGGGGACAATGTAGAAAAGTCACATTTTTAAAAGTGAAGTGAGAGTTGAACTCAATAATGCCTCAGGAAAATTAATGCAAAAATTTAGTGAGTTTTGCACCAAGAATTGTGCTTTTTATAAAAGATTTGCCAAATTTTGCTTCAGTCTTTTTATTACTTATAGTCCAATTTTTTCAATTGATATTAAAATATATCAACTATTTTTTTTTCTTTTGGGCTGGTGAAGTACCACCTTGACAAAGCCCGCTTCCAGAGCTAAGTTTAAATCAACTCATGATTATAAATCCCTCCATTATGAGTTAACAGTTAAGTCCCTCATGAGCAGTTTATTTAAAAACCAAAAATATTTTAAAGCACCTCAATTCCAGACAACTGGCCTCAGAAATGGCATATGATATACTGAGTACAAAGATCACAAGTTGATATTTGTATTTTGTATTTAAAATACTAATATCCAAGTGATTGCAACTGAGAAACCACACAAAAAGCTACAATTTGAGATAACCAAAAAAGAAATACCTTTCTTCATTATGTATAATCTGCCTTAACCAAACGGAAAGGGGAAACTCTGCTCCATTTCCCTACCTTCCTATGGGAACATTCATATGTGCTCTCCTAAGTTGAAAAACATACCTCCAACTAGTAAAATATTCCTTCATACACACTACATAGATACCCTAGGAATGATTTCCTTCAAACTGTTCCACAATGTAAAACAATACACAAAGATCACATGGCAGAGTGTCTCAGTATATAGTAAATACTAAGTAAATTAGTATTGATGATATCCTCATCATCAGTTAGGGCACTGAAGAATAATTACTAAAATGGTGGCCTAAGTGAACTTACCTCCCCAAAATTCCGGTATTTTTTAAAAAGGCCAAATTCTAACTCTGTGATCATTTTACTAATACATATTAGACTAGTTGTAATATACTGACATTTTCAAGGTTATGTGATAGCTTGAGAAGTAAGTCTGTATTATTTTACCGACACACAAACCAAAGATAAACCAGTAGAAAACTTATATGAAAATTCTCTCAAAGTAGGAAAAATATTTTCTACAGTAATAGAAGGTTCAACTTTTTTCTGTGAAAAAGTAATGATTAAACAAGAACCCATTTCTGTATAACAAATATAAATTCGCCCATCTACCCAATAGGTATAAAAACAGCACAAGAAACATCGGTAAATCTAAACAGACTGAGCCAAAAGAGTGAGGTATTTCACAGAAGGTATTTTATCATCAGAACAGTATGCTTTCCTATGTTTAAGATCTATTTATTATTTATTTTTACAGGTAGCAAAGTCCCTCCATTTTCTTCCAGCTTAATATACATGGATATAAAAAGCTATTGATTTCACACTGTCTCCCACCCTGACCCAAGAGGGGGAACAGAAGTTGCGAGCTCAGAGCAGCCTTTTGACACCAAGGTGGTCTCCTCTTTACCTCGGACTTAACTCTGGCACTCTAATCAGTCATCCTCTTGCTGATTTCTTTTCTGTCAAGGGAAACCAAGATACATTAAAACAGCACATTCTACTGGGGATATATGTTCAGCCAAGATCACTTTTTCTGTCAGCAAATATAATTTTCTAGAGGCCCTGGTCAAAGATATGATTGAAAATCATGACGGAAAAATATGCCTTAACTAATTCACCGGACTAGTTTATCACTTTGGCTCCTGGGCACATTACCCTCAGCTATTTGAATACTTGACTTTCTTCCACATGCGCAAACATTCCCACACAGAAACACACAAGTACAAATACACATATTCCCCCCCCCCCCCTCCCCTGCCAAATAACCACAGCAGAGAGCTGGATCTTCTCTTAGCCCAATAACAGTATACAGACTTCCTTCCAAATCAGAAGTATTATGGGGCGCCTGGGTGGCTCAGTCAGTTAAACATGAGACTTTGGCTCAGGTCATGATCTCATGGTTCGTTGAGTTCAAGCTCTGCATTGGGCTCTGTGCTGATAGCTCAGAGCCCTGAGCCTGCTTTGGATTTTGTTTCCCTCTCTCTCTGCCCCTCCTTGCTTGTGTTCTACCTCTCTTTCAAAATAAATAAACACTAAAAAAATTTTAAAAAAGAAGTCAGAAGTACTGTGAAAATTATTCAAAAAGCATAAACATAAAACACATTTCCTATCATTCTAAGCGAATTAATTCTTTCAGCTTACTTCATATATTTCTTTATAAGATGACCTCAGTAATTCTGCCCAATTAATTCATAATCACCAAATAAAACCTAGGTACTATATATAACTAAAATGAAATATTACAAAGTCAATTTGAAAATTTGAAAACAAAGGTGTACACGTATGTGTACTAAGTATATATATACTTTACCAGTTTAAGAAAATCTATGAGTTTGTGAGCATCCTCCCCAGTAGACAGGTCTACAAAGTCCTTGGGAAGTCGGTAACTCAGATAGGGACTTGGTTGAACTGTCACTTCACTGTTTGTGCAACGGAAAGCTGGAGAATCCTGTACAAAGAAAAAAAGGGGAAAGTCTGTGAAAAATTATCTTTTTAAGTCTATTCGTCAAAGTGACAAAGATCCTAGTATAACAATTTCATGTTCCCTTCTGTATGAGGTAAGGAAGAAAATAAAACTTTTTTTGAGTGTGACCGTGTATGTACACATGTGCGAACAAGCAGAGAGGGGGCAGAGGAAGAGAGAGAGAGAATCTTAAGCAGACTCCACTCCCAGCAAGGAGCCTGACTTGGGGTTCCTTCTCACAACTGTGACCTGAGCCAAAATCAAGAGTCAGACACTTAACCGACTGAGCCACCCACGTACCCCAGAAAATAAGATTCTGAAGTGAAAGAAACACCAAGATTTTAAGAAAACTTCCACATGGGGGTGCCTGGGTGGCTCAGTCAGTTAAGTATCCGACTCTTGGTTTTGGCTCAGGTCATGATCTCACAGTCTGTGAGATCGAGCCCTATGCTGGGCTCTGCACTGACAGCACGGAGCCTGCTTGGGATTCTTGTTCTCTGTCCTCTCCCTCCACTCATGCGCACACTCTCTCTCAAAATAAACAGGAAAAAAAAAAAAAAGAGAATACTTCCACATGTTCACTGGAAAATAAACACATAGTATCTGAAAACAGTGTCCTCATGGAGAGCTATGGTCAAGCCCTAGATGCTACCAGCCACTGTGTCCTGCATATGGGTTATGGGTTCCTTAGCCCCAGAATGGGCCCGAGGCCTATGGCTAGTTCTCTCTGGCCTTGAGCAATCTCACGCAGGCTGGAGTGCTTTCTCAGTATTATCATTTTGTACAGGTGCACAGTTGAGAAGTACTGCCCTGGACCCTACACTTTTGTGCTTCTCTTAGTCATTTAACTTACTTATTTATCTCTCTCAGCACCTATGGAAAACTGCAAATTTGAGTTTCACATTTAACAAGTCTTCACATTCTTCAACGTACTTGCTTAGAGTCTTGCATTTAATATTTACACGTTGCCTTGTGCCAAAAAAGGATTTCAGAGACAGAAGGCCTCGGGTTTGGACTTCCTGGGTGGCAAATATCTAGGTGAGGGATGAATGGGGTCCAGCAGATGGAGACAGGCCACGAACTGGAGTAGAACAGGACCGCAGAGCCCTAGAAAGCAGGCCGTATCTTATGACAGACAGACCAATCATCTGACAAATACTTAGGAAACATCCACGTGGTGCTCACCTTGTCCTAGGTATAGAAGATCAACTGGTAAACCAGACTGGCAGCCAGCCAATAAACAAGCAAATAACTACAACAGCAAGGTCATTTCAGATAGTAAGAGGTGTTAGAAAAACACAACATCCGGGTGCCATAATATGAGGAGAACACAGGCTACTTCACCAGGATGGTAAGACCTTGCTGAGGAGGGGCCACGGGGACTGAAGAGCAGGACGAAAGCAGCCTCGTGAGGTCTGGGGACTCGGACAGGGACTGAGCATGGCCTGAAAGGCAGTGGGCACAGCCAGGGGGGACTGCGAGGCCCAGAAGGAAAGCCGGTTCTCTAGCGGTGGGGAGTAAGGATGGGGAGACAGCAGGACATGACACCGGGGAAAAAGCAGGAGCCAGTTCTTGTTCCCTGTCCTCCCCCGACCTCCAATATAATGTTGTTTAAATTAAAAAGAAAGAAAAGATTTGGATCATAGAGTGAATTTTGTACAAACTGTTTCTATCCACTGACTGTGTCCCTCATCTTTAAAAATAACCCTGTGCTGAATAATTTACATTCTCTTTCCTTGACGCTCAGATTGAATGGCCCCCAAATCTAAGATGCCAGCACAAAGAAAATTCCTGCACTCGTTAATTCCACAAAAATCCGCTGTGCCAGAATTGTGCCAAGCTGCACAGATCTGCGGAGAACACGAGAGATACTACCCCTGTGCTCAGAAACTTACAATCTGAGGCTGGACACAGGGAAGTACGACACAGCAGGGCAAGAGCCATGACAGGGAAAATAACCATCTGAGCCACATCCAGAAGAACAGGGCCCCAGAGGGCCCAGGACAGAGAAAGGATGAAAAGAAGCCTTTCAGACGGAGACAAGAGATAAGATGCGCACAATGAAGGCGAGGCGGCCGCCAGAAAAGCAGAAAAGAAGGCCGGGAGGAGAGCTTGTGTCACGGAAACCGAGGGAAGAGTGTGGTGAAAACCCAGAGGGGTAACACTTGCCGAGAGGTTAAGTGAGAAAAGGGCGGTGCATCGTCCACTGGCATCGACAACGGGTCAGTGGAGCCCCTGCTGGGTGCGGTTTCCGTGGAGCGGCAGGGACGGGGGCACCCTGGCAGTGGGTGGAGGGCGCACAGGTGGGAAGCAGCAGGCAGAGGTGGCCAGGGAAGGAAGCCGGCCGCCAGATGCACAACTACTGAGCAGCTACAAAAAGCAGGTCACACGCTAGCATGAGTGAGGCTGCTACAGTCCCACTAGTGGGAAATGTGAGTGTAGGTGCCTACAGAAACATGCCCGCACTGATGTTAACGGAAGTGGTAAGGATGGCAATCTAATTCTGTCCTTGAAAATGAACAGGTAGAAACACGACTTTGTAAAAACGATATAAAAAATATACATAAGGTAACAGGGAGGTAGTAATGTTCTCATTTAAAAAGTTTGTATATATATTTACAGATATGTTATACATACCAAATATGATATACAAAAATATAAACCATGGTTCTCAAGGTGGTAGGATTACGGGCAATTTCAGAATTCTCTTTAAAAATGGGCATGGGCTGTGGCGCCTGGGTGGCCCAGTTAAATATCCGACTTGGGCTCAGGTCACAATCTCATGGGTTTTTTGTTTTGTTTTGTTTTTGTTTTTTAATGTTTATTCATTTTTGAGAGAGAGACAGACAGAATGCAAGCCGAGGAGGGGCAGAGAGAGGGAGACCCAGAATCCGAAGCAGGCTCCAGGCTCTGAGCTGTCAGCACAGAGCCCGGATGCGGGGCTTGAACCCACGAACTGGGAGATCATGACCTGAGCCGAAGCTGGACGCTCAACCGACTGAGCCACACCCAGGCACCCCACGATCTCATGGTTTTTGAGTTTGAGCCCCACATCGGGCTCTGAGCTGACAGCGCAGAGCCTGCTTCGGATCCTCTATCTCCCTTTCTCTGCCCCTTCCTGGCTTGTACTCATTCTCTCTCTCAAAAATAAACATTAAAAAAAGGGGCATGTATTAATTTTCTAAGTAGAAAAAAGCCACACAAAGGTGTTGTTCAAAGAAAGTCTGGCTGTGAAGATGAGACAGAAGGGCTGGCTGAAGACATGGTGTTAAAAGGCGTTTGTCTATTAGGACAGAAGATGTGCGAACACAGATGGAGGGCGGGTACAGAAGAGAACAGGGACAGGAAGGAGTGAACGGCAGCATGGGTATCAGAAGAGGCAGGAAGGAGCGGCATGCTGTTAGACTCAGGAGGAGGGACGCAGGGATGCTTGTTGGTTCGAGGACAATTACATGGAGTCAATTCACACCAGATTTTCTTCCTGTGAGGGACGTGGAATCATCTGCTGAGGAGGAAAGGGATGATGCGCAAGGAGGTGTGAGGGGTGTGCAGAGGTGCGGCATGGCCACCGTGGGTGGAAGAGGAAGCTGGTGAGGCAAACACCACAGGAGGGCCCCCTCGATGGGGCAAAGACGGTGCAGAGCACCTGCAGTTTCGCTCTCTCAGGGGTCAGCAGGTGGGGTTAGGATCAGCGTCAACATATAAAGTGACCCAGGGTCAAGATTCTTCCATGTGGGCAGGACCGAAGGAGCCAAGAGAAAGAAAAACAACTAGGGAAATATATAAAAGGTGATCATTATTTGTTTTTATAATGTTAAACAAATGAATCACAACGCACACGCTTTTTTGGTCACCTCCACAGGCAAGTATCTATTGGCAAATCTGTGTTCGTGCCTAAAGAACAAGCAAGCCATTATTCAGTAGATTATAAGGTTTCCTGGTATCCTTTTTATCCCCTTACCTGCTCCAGGCCTTCTCCTTCACTAAAATCACCTTTTAAGTTTCTTCCAGATATCAGTTCTTCCCAAGTAAACAGCAGTGAATCAGTTACTTCACCAAATGGATTAAAGTCAATCAGCCACACCTTCCCCTGGAGTGAAGAGAGAAAACTTAGTAAGCAGGGAAAAAAAACAAACACTTCCAATATGTCATCTGTCTTATCTGGAAGATCTTCACATTATTTTACCCGAAAGGTAATCTTAAAAGTCTTTTAACTCATTTCAAAAGACAGTTCCTCCAGGTCCCAGCTGAGAAAGGGTCACCTGTCTAAAGAAAGCAGCGCCAGGCCCAGAGAGAAGGCTGCCGCTGAATGCAGAGAAGGGGCCTGGGACAGCAAAGGCCCGACGAAGGCAGACACGTCAACTTCCTGCCTGGAATCACTCGGAAATTATAAGTCAAAAAACCCAAGCAGGAGAAAGGACAATCTCACAAAATGGTTCCACCAAAACAGCATGACTGGAACGCTTTCAAGGCTGTCTGTACACTTCTCTGACAAGAGGAAGCCACGCGGAGGCAGGGAAGAGCCGGCAGATCTGAGAGCACCCTCCTTACCCTCAAGGGCCTGCTACAAAGCGGGGAGGAGGTTTAAAAAAACATATGAAAGACGTCGGAAAATGCTCAGTGCTCTCTAACCTTGATGCCTTAATGTAGTATTTGTTTTGTCTGCATGATAGAGCTTGCGGCTCATGAAGATGAAAACAAAACAAAACAAAACAAAACAGATCAATCTTTAAAAGAAACTTCTGTCTTCTGTTCTGAGTAGTGGTGGGCAATCGGATAGGTTCTAGCCTCGAGGAAGGAATACTTCTGACCTGATCATGAGTTAGGTTAGGGAGGTGCATCTTAGTATATAAAGCAGCAGAGTAACTGACGAAACACACCTGGGAAATCTGGAAAATCCTGCCAAGAGATTAAAGCCACCAGATCCATGTGACATTTAGTAGATTGTTTCCTTGAAACCTTTATCATTGTTCCTCTTGATTGTTCTCACGGAAACATTTATAAAACTGAACCAGGGGCGCCTGGGTGGCTCAGTCGGTTGAGCGTCCAACTTCGGCTCGGGTCATGATCTCACGGTCCGTGAGTTCGAGCCCCGTGTCAGGCTCTGTGCTGACAGCTAAGAGCCTGGAGCCTGTTTCGGATTCTGTGTCTCCCTCTCTCTCTCTCTGGCCCTCCCCCATTCATGCTCTGTCTCTCTCTGTCTCAAAAATAAATAAACGTTAAAAAAAAAAATTAAAAAAAAAAACTGAACCATTTTATTGTTGGCAATTAATTTTTTCTGTAAATATGTAATCACGTCTTGATCGGATGTGCGTGTACAAAATTACATACACCTCAGGAACTGGACTGTCGAGCCGGCATTATTAATATCTAGCACTGTTTCTCATCCGGGTTACAGGACAATTTTAAGAAAGATGAAACACCTTATTAGGACTAGTTTCAAACATCAGAAACATGTAGTAAGTAGCCAAGAACCATTACAAGAAGTTTGGACCACACACCTTTTGGTAAGTTTCCTACTATATACAAACCCCAGGAGAAAGCCCGTAAGTCTTGCCACTTGAGTTGTTTCCTCACAGAGATTCTACAACCACTTGTATGTTGTTTGACTATGTGCAATGTCAGCCTTTCACCATCTTCTTCTGTGATGTTAGCTTTACTTTGGGGTGATTACTAAGATGTCTTTAACATACTGGATTTATTTTAACAAAATAGGTATTTTCTAACCTCCAAACTCTTTCTACTTGAGTTTTTACAACCAGTAAAACTACCCCATTATTAAAAAGGGGGGGGGGAACCCTACCGTACTTGTTAGTATAGGAATGTTAAGCTCCGTAAACTAAAAATATGCCATCCTATAAAAAACAAGCAAAACAAATAAAAAACAAAGTAGACCACCACTGTTAGGACTGACAGCTGGCAGTGTGTGTTCTGTAGCTCAGAAGGCAGCCTCCACTTTAAAGGAAAATGAAACCAGCTGTAATAAGGTATGAAACAAACCATCAGAATGAGGATTTTATAGCTGTAACATGTTTTTTATGTGATATCTCAGGCACAAGACATCCTGAGAAATTCTGTTTTTAGGCAATCCATCAGATAAGAGTGGTCACGCTGACTTATCCACCAACTAACCACCCCCTCACCCGCCCAAATAAATCTCTATGCACCAAACACTGCTAGGCACTGAACATAAAGATCAATAACACAGAATCTATTCATTCAAAGAGTTCAGGCCGGGACACACACACACACACACACACACACACACACACACAGGATTGTTCACAGGAGTTTGTAAAACACTAGAAATAAGCTATGTATTAATTGACAGGAAAATAGCTAAACTATATAGTATATCCACAAAATTAAACACTACACCATTGGAAGAAACTGGAAAGCTCTAAAAAATACAATGTTTTAAACAAATGTGTATATAAAGCAAGGTGCAGTGTGTATATCATATGCTAACTCTTCTGTAAGAAAGATGAAAAAAATAAGTACACTGCTTGTTTTTGCATCAAGAAATACTGGAAAGTGGGGCGCCTGGGTGGCGCAGTCGGTTGGACGTCCGACTTCAGCCAGGTCACGATCTCGCGGTCCGTGAGTTCGAGCCCCGCGTCAGGCTCTGGGCTGATGGCTCAGAGCCTGGAGCCTGTTTCCGATTCTGTGTCTCCCTCTCTCTCTGCCCCTCCCCCGTTCATGTTCTGTCTCTCTCTGTCCCAAAAATAAATAAACGTTGAAAAAAAAAAATTAAAAAAAAAAAAAAAGAAATACTGGAAAGATATATAAGAAACTGATAAATGTAAACCTGTAGGAATACAGAGGAAGAGGTTAAGACTTTCTACATATATTTTCACATTGATTTAACTTTTGAGCAACACAAATGTTTTATCAACTAAAAAGTTTAAAACTCAGAAGGTTTTACAGAGCAGTGTTTGCCAGGGGGTAGGGTATAGGGAGGGTCATGAGGAAATTTGGGGGAGTGATGGAGTTCTACATGTTCACTGTAGCAGTGATTATACAACTGGATATACTTGTCAAAACTATCAGAACTATACCCTAAAAAGGATGAATTTTACTCTATGTAAATTATTTCTCAAAAACTCTGATCAAAAAATGCAGTAGTTTTAAAAGACTGAAAATATAAAAGAAATCAAAACCCAAAGATGCAAGATACTATGAAAAAAAACATACACAGAACTGAAGTTACCAAATGGAACCTACAGAAATGACAAAATGTAGCTAATACAATTCAAACTTAGTGGAAGGTTAAAACGTATCCAGTTGGACACAGCTAAAAGATGTAAACCAGATGTATCTGAGAAAATTACACAACACAGTACAGGAAAGAAAAGAGGTAGAGGGGCGCCTGGGTGGCGCAGTCGGTTAAGCGTCCGACTTCAGCCAGGTCATGATCTCGCGGTCCGTGAGTTCAAGCCCCGCGTCGGGCTCTGGGCTGATGGCTCAGAGCCTGGAGCCTGTTTCAGATTCTGTGTCTCCCTCTCTCTCTGCCCCTCCCGCGTTCATGCTCTGTCTCTCTCTGTCCCCAAAATAAATAAAACGTTGAAAAAAAAAATTAAAAAAAAAAAAAAAAAAAAAAAAAAGAAAAGAGGTAGAGAAAAAGTTGGCACACATGAGGATAAAATGAGATGCACTAACATTCCTCTAAACAGATTTCCAAAGGACAGAACCCAGAAAGAAAGAGATAACATATGAAATGATAGCTGAGGGGCACCTAGGTGGCTCAGTTGGTTTAGCGTCCAACTCTTGATTTTGGCTTAGGTCATGATCTCATGGTCTGTGAGTTTAAGCCCCATGTGGGGCTCTGTGCTAACAGAGCCTGCTTGGGATTCTCCGTCTCCTCTCTCTGCCCTTCCCCTCCCCTGCTCTCTCCCTCCAAAATAAATAAATAAACTTAAAAAAAAAGATAGCTGAGAATTTCTCACAAGTGACAAAGGAAATGAATTCTTGGACTTAGGAAGTATTCAAAAAAGACAAAAGAAAAGGAAAAAAAGATGCCAACGACAACGGAGCAATGTCTTCAACATGCTGAGGCAACAGAACTTGTCAACCAAAAATTCTATACCCAGCTAAGCTTGCCATTCATGCTTGAAAGCTAAAAACTCTTCCAGCCAGTGGCTGAGGGAATTTCTACTAAAGAATATACTACTAAAGAGAAAATGGATCCAAAGACGAGTGGTAAGAGGCACTAGTAAGCAAAGAAAGTGAATAGCAACAGTCACGACTAATTTAGGGCTATTAAATGCCAAGTGGAACTCAAAATCAGAAATCATACGTAAAATGTAAGCAGGTACTGGGAATTAGTGTTCCAAGGTCTTTGTATCATGAGGGCAACAGGAAGTGAGATTAACTTTTGAGCTTAATAAATATCCTTATTAAGATTTAACAGTAACTACCAAAATAAATAAAACTCAAAACTTCAAAATTTAGGGGGAAAGGGTAGGGTGGAAAGAATAAACAAAAGCCAGTAATATAAATGAAAGAGAACAAAAACACAGAAAAGCAAATTGAAAACTCAAGATGGTATAAAACATTCAGATAGCAAATATAATATATGCAAACTACACTCACCTGTTAAAGCCAGAAATTGTTGGTGATTAAAAAAACAAAACCCAACAATGTGCCACTTATAAGATATGTGCACACACTTAAAACCTAAAGGCTAAAACTAATAGGAATGAAAAAAGGTAAATTCTAAGACCAAAAGAAAATTATACTAACACTATTAATACCAGACAAAACATACTTTAATGTGAAAACCACAAAAGCATTCTTAGGGATAGAGAAGGTCACCACCTAATGAGAATTCACTGGGTAAACAAGACCATTATAAACTAGCATTTGTCTAAGAACATACCCTCAAAATATGTTATCACAAAAACTGACAGAATTAGAAAGCTGGAGATTTTAACATACCTTGTTCAGTAACTGATAAATTAAGTAGACCAAAAATTAGGGAAGATACAGATATTTTTTCATGGTTTTTAAAGTTAAAAAAATTTTTATATGAAAAAGTTTAAATACATACAAAGTAGACAAAATAGTATAAAGAACCCCAAAAAGCTACCACTCGGTTTCAACAATTATCCTGGGGAACATCACGGCCAGTCTTGTTACATCTATATCCCATCCATTTCCCCCAAATCTCTATCATCTTGAAGGTCTCCTCAGACATCATTTTGTCCATAAGACATAGATTTTCACATTATCACCAAGCTTAATGTAACAAACATCTACAGAATACTTCAGACGTCAGTTGTAATTTTTCAGTCACACATAGAACAGTCACAAAAGAAGTGATCAAGTTACAAAACCAATCACAACAATATCAAAGACTCAAGATCAGACAAAGTCCACAAAGCAATGAAATTAATAACAAAACAACAGCCATCACTAAAGGAATACATAAGGAGACTGAAATAATTTTTCAAGTCTCTGAAGAAGTTATTCTAAATTCTAGTTACGCGTTATCATCACTCAAGGAGCTTCTTAAAATACATATTCCGAAGCCTCATCCGGGACCTACTGAGTGTATGGGCCACCTCTGACATACATGATGGTTAGAATCTATCAACACTGAGTCACCTTGCCCAGCTGCAGTAAGAAAGTAGACACATCCAAGTACTGCCAGGCTCAAACACACTTCAATTCTACTGCACAGAAGAGACCACCATAGAGTTAGTTTTCTACAACTGTCATTAAATCGTCTATGCAACAAAGTTCCTAACAGTGATACATGTGCCACTGAGTAAATGCAAATGGGTTTTACATCATGGTTTAAATCTCTTCTCAGAAACTGTCAGGATGTTTATACTAGCATGCTTCTCACATGAAAAACACACAACTACTTTCAGTTCTGTTAGATCACAGCAGTAATTACTTCTGTGTACGTGTCCAACTTCAGCTAAGACGTTTATATAACTCTTTCACCAAATTACACATCTGCAACCTTCTACCGCTATTGAATCAAAGCAGATCTTGACACCTGCCAGGGAAATATGGAGACCGTGGCAAATTCTAAATTTTTAAATGCCATTAAATATAACTGCATCAAAATATAATTGCTTCAGTTTTAATATGTGTAAAATGAGAACAAGCGATACATACCTCATAGGGTATATATGGATAACCTAAATTAAATACAAAGTTCTCAGCTGCTCATCAGGGTAACAGGCTAGGTTTACTCACTAATTGATTTGATCCTGCCTGCTACCTGGCCAATTCCCTGGAATGTTTAAGCCTTGAAGATAAGCTGCTTGTAGGTCAGGGGATCACCTTGTTGGAAGCTTCTCGTTAGAAACATGGCATCAGACAGTCCTGGCTCTCTATAAATGTTGGCTACGTGAGTGATTATGTGGCCAGTGTGTATCTATCCGTTAGAAGCAGAGGGAGGACCAGAGCCTGGGCCCCTATCAGCTCCAATTTCTATCCATTCCATCACACCAGCCTCCTGCCCTTTCTCTAAGGTTTCTTTCCACTAAATAGAAAGTGTGAGTAACATCCCTCTTCCTTACCAAGTCTCAGTTGATAATTCCTCTTTCTTTTTCTTAATTTTTTTTATGTTTATTTATTTTTGACAGAGAGAGAGAGAGAGAGAGAGAGACAGAGCATGAGCAGGGGGAGGGGCAGAGAGAGAGGGAGACACAGAATCCGAAGCAGGCTCCAGGCTCTGAGCTGTCAGCACAGAGCCTGACGCTGGGGCTCAAACTCACAGACCGCAAGATCATGACTTGAGCCGAAATTGGATGCTCAACCGACTGAGCCACCCAGGCGCCCTGATAATTTCTCCTTCTAACTCTTTTTTTTTTTTTTAATTTTTTTTTTCAACGTTTATTTATTTTTGGGACAGAGAGAGACAGAGCATGAACGGGGGAGGGGCAGAGAGAGAGGGAGACACAGAATCAGAAACAGGCTCCAGGCTCTGAGCCATCAGCTCAGAGCCCGACGCGGGGCTCGAACTCACGGACCGCGAGATCGTGACCTGGCTGAAGTCGGACGCTTAACCGACTGCGCCACCCAGGCGCCCCTCTCCTTCTAACTCTTAATAGATGTTATCACCCTTGAAGACAGGTGAAAACAGAGGAAATGATGTCTTTTGGCTAAACAGAGGCAAGTCAACATTTAATAGTTATTTTGAGACACGACCATATGGGCCATTTCCTTGTGTCCAACAAATGATTCAAAGGTTATCGCAAGCATCACGACAGTGAAGCTGATACGAGCTTGGAGAGGGAGTGAGAAATAGGCGGGTAACATTTGGAAAACATATGGTCACATATTCGGAAAACACACCTGCTGTCTTCTCAACAGCTTAGTAAATAAGCACTAATCGCAGGATGTTTAGTGACCCAAATTTCTTTGAAAAGATGGCATGTCTTGATAAGGAAATCTCTGCTGTAAAATGTATGAAGTCAGGTTTTTGTTTTCTTTTTCATTACACAAGTTTCCATCACTTGAAAGATTTAAAGAATACACTAATCCTCATCTTCACTCTAAAGATATAAGCGATTCCAATCATGCTAAGTGTCTTTCAGTTGACTAAAAATAATTATCTAAGTATCAAAGGAAAACTTCCTGGCCACATTTAAGGGCACAAACTGAACTTTTTAAGCAGGCCTGGACCACTGACAAAAGGGGAAAGCGGGATATAAGGCAGCCATTTAGCCATCTCCGAAATTAATAATCCCTAAACTTGTGACACAAAATTACTGAAGACACTATGTCTCCCAACGTTAAGTATGTGTTCAAGGAGATTCTTGAGCACTGTGAATTTCCAACACCTTAGCTGGTTTGAGAAAATATTTTTTGAGCAGTGGGCCCTCTACATGCATAACGGCTATGTACTCTGTACTCTGACTTTAAAGCATGTCAGAGAGCTGCTACTTACCCTACTGTCTCTATATACATCGAACACAACTGTAAAAGAGAAAAAATTCAAGGTTAACAATGAACCACTATTTTCATGATCTGAGTCTCCTTTTGAAAATTAAAATGCATATTTTAATTACTCAAATAGCAGAATTAAAGTGCATTGGGAACTTCATGCTTCTTAGTATCAAAACTTTCAAACATGATAAAGTAGCCTACAATGTTTTATTTGTATCATTTTGTTTTCCTTTTGTCTACCCTCAGCCATAATCTTTTCATACAGTTGATCATTAAATAATGTGGAGGCTAGGGGTGCTGACTTCCCCAAAACTTAACTATTAACAGCCTACTGGTGACCCAAATCCTTAACAGTAACATAAATAGTCGATTAACATGTATTTCGTGTATATATACATTATATATATATATATATAAAATACTGCGTTATATATATAATAAATAAATAAATATAAATATAAATATATATATATAAAATACTGCATTCTTACAATAAAGAGAAAAAAATGCTAGTAAAATCATAAGAAAAATATATTCAGAGCCCTATATTGTACGTATCAGGAAAAAATCTGCATCAAGTGGGCTCATGTAGTTCAAACCTGTGTTATTTAAAGGTCAATTATAGTTAAAATTCAAACACATCATCTCAACAAATTCACCATCATAAACAACTTACATGTACTAGTGAAAAAAACATCACTCACTTAACTCATCTGATGAGGAATGATATCAATATAACGTGTAGTAGAAAAGCATAAAACCAAGCTGTGGTTATGGCATGATGAATCTTTTTTAAAATCACATCTGCCATAGAACACAGACTTGGCAAGTGAAAAAATATAAATCAGAGCAGATGCAATTTTAAGATCCATGAAAACTCTCATACACGATGCGCTTTCTTAAAAAACAAGTCACAAATGTTTACTTTGTAACTGGTGCTGATAATTCAAATAAAAAAATCCAGAAAGGTAGATGAGTCAACTAATTCAGTCTGAATAACAGAAGCATTTTGCTCTCTGTAGACAGCCCTTTAAAATGAATAATAAGGGGCGCCTGGGTGGCGCAGTCGGTTAAGCGTCCGACTTCAGCCAGGTCACGATCTCGCGGTCTGTGGGTTCGAGCCCCGCGTCAGGCTCTGGGATGATGGCTCGGAGCCTGGAGCCTGTTTCCGATTCTGTGTCTCCCTCTCTCTCTGCCCCTCCCCCGTTCATGCTCTGTCTCTCTCTGTCCCAAAAATAAAAAAAATAAAAACGTTGAAAAAAATAAAAAATGAAAAAAAAAATGAATAATAAAACATGTACAGAGAGAGAACTACCTCCATATTAAAAAGTGACTCTGATTAAATCAGGTAAAATCAACACGCAAACTATCAGTAATACTGAAGAGCCATAAAGCAAAATGCTGAAAATACAGTGTTTTGAATCCAGTTTTAAAATATGAGCCACCATGAGGGGCGCCTGGGTGGCTCAGTCGGTTGGGAGTCCGACTTCGGCTCAGGTCATGATTTCACACTCTGTGAGTTCAAGCCCCACATCGGGCTCTGTGCTGACAGCTCAGAGCCTGGAGCCTGCTTTGGATTCTGTGTCTCCCTCTCTCTCTGCCCCTCCCCCGCTCACGCTCTATCAAAAAATGAATAAACGTTGAAAAAAATTTTTTTTTAAAATATGAGCCACCATGAAATAAGGTTCAATAACATCATGCACTTCATTTCACTGGGTCAATAAAAATACTCACAGTCTTCATCTAAGAATTTGTACTGTATGTGTTTCTTGAAAAAGTCTTGTATGCATCTGCAAATCTCTTCCTTTTGTTTAGAAATATGATCATAGTACTGTGTATAGTCCCTTTGAGAAATACCTGACAAGAAAAATATTTTATATCCATTATCATATAACATTCTTTTCAAAAACACCAAAATGTGATTTAAACCTCTTTTTGAGAGAAGCATTAAAGTAGACCAGGTAAATAATGCATTATACATGATTCAGCATTTTGTATCAATATAAAACTTATCAGTTGTAAAAACTTACCCATTCAAGGAGTTGTATCTAAGCTGCATATCATGCATTCTTACTTTAGAAATAGTATTTTTATTTAGCACAATGGAAAGAACTCAGTCATAAATACGTTCATAATGTAAAAAATGAAAGAGGCGGTTTTAAGCCTCTGCTTCTTTGATTTTTTCTATCAAACTCTCTACAAATTAGTATTCTTTCCCACTTTTCTTTGGGACACTTAAAATATTCCATAGGTCTTCCGTGTTCATATTGTATTTCACAGAAACTGGCCATTTTTCCTGCTCATACATGCTACCCTGCCTTCACAAGCCTGAGGTTTCAAGCCATGGAAAAGTAAACATTCCTTTCTTCAGAGTTACTTGCTGATTTTATTCCAAATACGCTAAAGGGATTATTGTAAAAACTCTCTCAGTTTGCTCTAGGCCTAGGAAAAAGTTTTCTGCTCTGAAAGAAGGGTTTCCACCCAATTTCTTAATCACATGCCAGTATGACTGCCTTCTTTAGCTGGATTTGTACTGCAGTTTTTCCAGGACTATCTAACAATATGATAAATTCAGACACCCCAAGTTACTTTTAGGTAAATTAACAGATGTCAACATCACATTCACTACATAAGAGTGCTGATTCGACTCTAAATCACACATTTCTTGGCTGAAGGCAAGTTTCACTTCATGGAAAACATGCAAAGACAAAAAAAAAAAAAAGAAATTATCTTCAATACTTAACTTGAATACATCACAGCAAACAAAATAATAATCTGACAGGAAGAAAACGGGTGGTTTTTAGAGTAATGCACTTACTTATCCACATATTTCCTCTGGTTAGAATAATAAACACTGCTCCAATAATAGAAATAAAGATCCCAAAACTTGGCTTTTTATGATGCTTAAAATAAGCAGTGTGTTGCTAGTAATACTTAGGAAAGTCCCAAGGAGAAAGCAGGTAATACGGTACATATCCTAAACTGGGGATGGTCAAGACCATCACTTTCATCTCCAGAATCCAGACAAACATAATTAATGGACAAGATTCTTTTTGTGGAAACTGAATATGGCCTCAGGGTCATTATCAATATAGCATTCCAGTGAGATAGTACCAATTGATTAGAGGTAGCATCGGAAATATACACTGATTTATTACCCTGTCCTAATTACTAGAAATTCACTTTCATCAAAGCTTGTCTTCTTGGGGTGCCTGACTGGCTCAGTCCGAGAGGCGTGTGACTCTGGATCTTGGGGTCGTACGTTCAAGCCCCACGTTGGGTGGAGAGATTACTAAAAATAAATAAACTTTAGGGACGCCTGACTGGCTCAGTTGGTAGAACATGCAACTCTTGATCTCGGGGGTCATGAGTTCAAGCCCCATGTGTAGTGGAGTTTACTTAACACACCATTTTTTTAAAAATTAAAATAAATAAATAAGCTTAAAAAAAAAAAAAAGGCTTGTCTTCTTTCAATGGGTAAAAAAAACTCACCAATAAGCTTGTTTTCCTTTACAAAACATCTGAACTCAGCCCCCGGAATTAATTCACACCATTTTCGAAGAACAAGCTGTAGACAAAGGAAAAACGTAACAAAACTATGAAACAAGGGAATGTTTACTGGTCTAACAGACAATTTTATGTCAAAAGTATATCTTAACAATTGCCATTATCAAATAGTTTGGGGAAAAGAAGGCATAATTTCACTCATATGTGGATTTTAAGAAACAACACAGATGAACACAGGGAGGGGGGCGGGGAAGAGAGAGGGGAAGGCAAACCATACCAGACTCTTAACAACAGAGAACAAACTGAGGGTTGCTGGAGGGGAGGTGTGTGTGTCGGGGAGGGGGGGTGGGGAGGGGATGGGCTAAATGGGACATGGGCATTAAGGAGGGCACTAGGGATGAGCACTGGGTGTTGTATGTAGTAAGTGATGAATCACTGAATTCTACTCCTGAAACCAGTATCACACTATATGTTAACTAACTAGAGCTTAAATAAAAATTTAAAAAATAATAAAGTAATTACAAGACTTGCATTTTGAAGACAGACCCCCAAATATCATGTGACAACACTTTTCCCTGTGTATCTTTTCATTTATCATAAAATTGTAACATTTACTTAATAAATATGCTGCTCAAATTTTTAAAAATGGCATCATAAACCATTCTCATCACGAGACGTAGGGGACAGATCTATTAATTCAGTAAGCGGGGGAAGCACTATTGAAACTGTTTATGACAAAACGCATCTCTGTCACTTACTCATCACTCTGAGAGCTCTGACATGATATACATATCCAAGGATGAAGTCGAACCCTACCATCATTGTGTACAGCTGCCCTGTAATTCGTATGTTCTTCACCCCTTTAAGTACATCAAAAAAATAAAACGATTTCCGAGTTATCTACCTTAGCAACATTGTGTACGATGCTGATAAATTATTATGATTTATCACTAAAACTCCCTATAACCCTCCCATGATTTTCCCACTACTTTAAAGTAAAACAATTCTACCAATGGCCCAAGTCATAAATGGGTTCTACTACCATAATTATTTAACATGTATAAATTCTCATATGCTATTGAATTGCTACAATTTTATAAATAGGATAGTTGACAAATGCATGCTTCTGAGCCTTTCTTTGGAAAAGACTAGCCCTGTTTCTGTGAAGTATTAATTCTAACAAGTGGCCAGTGCCTCCAGGCTCCCTTTTCTTGGCACACACTTCGCATACACGTCTTTGCCCTTTAGGACCTAAGAGATGGAACCTGAATTCTTCTAAGCCTCATTCCTGGAATTCCCTCCAGTGGGCCCAGTATTCCCCCTTCCCATATCCTGTGCTCCCAGTTTCTTGTACCTAACATTCTAGAGTAAGCCCATGCATACCAAGCTGTACTGTGATAATCTGATACAGGTCTCTTTTCCTTCCTAACTAGCAACCTCCCTAAGGGCCAGGAACTGGGTCTTACTCATCTTACGTCCCCAGCACAAGTATGTAATAACTAACAGGTGCTTAAGGAATGTTATAAAGTAAAACAGCAAATATATAGGATAAACAGCCACTAAAAATCCTGATATAAAAAAACAGCTACTGAACTGGAAAAATGTTCACACTAAGTGAAAAAAAAATGATATGCAAAGTAATGAAGAGAGTGTATATATATACAGATATACACATCTCAAGAAAGGGAAGTTAAATGCCAAAATGCTAATACTGAGGATATGTTCAGGTGGTAAATTCTGCATAATTTCTTATACTTTTAAATTTTTGATAGTAAATTTCTTAAAAAAAAATCTACATTGTTAAAATATGTCTAAGATTTTAAAATGCACTGATTTCAATTTTCATTATTGTGAGCTCTTGGTCAAGCTTTTTACGTGCCGTATGTTTAAAATAGAAATGAATTGGGGCGCCTGGGTGGCTCAGTCGGTTAAGCGTCCGACTTGGGCTCAGGTCACGATCTTGCGGCCTGTGAGTTCGAGCCCCGCGTCGGGCTCTGTGCTGGTGGCTCAGAGCCTGGAGCCTGCTTCTGATTCTATGTCTCCCTCTCTCTCTGCCCCTCCCCCATTCATGCTCTGTCTCTCTCTGTCTCAAAAATAAATAAAGGTTAAAAAAATTAAAAAAAAAAAATAGAAATGAATTATTAAATGAAGAACCCCAAACTAAAAAATTACACTGCTCTCATCTATTAAAAGCTGATACTGGGGCAACGGAGTGACTCAGTCAGTTAAGCACCAGATTTCAGCTCAGGTCATGATCTCACAGTCTGCGAGTTCCAGCCCCACGTGGGGCTCTGCGCTGTCAGCACAGAGCCTGCTTGGGATTCTCTCTTCTCCCCACCTACTCTCTCTCAAAATACCGAAAAAAAAAAAAAAAAAGCAAAAACTGATACTGCCAAATATAGTTTTTTAGAGCTATAGTAATATTTACTTAAGCAACAAAGAAATAAGCAATTGCTATAAACATTAATTTTGGGAAGAATTTGCATAATGTTTACTAAAATGTTTTGGACAGGTAGCACATATACTATAGTCAGTTAAAAAATTACATGGCGGGGGCGCCTGGGTGGCTCAGACCGTTGAGCATCCGACTTCGGCTCAGGTCATAATCTCGCAGTTCGTGGGTTCGAGCCCTGCGTCAGACTCTGTGCTGACTGCTCAGAGCCTGGAGCCTGCTTCAGATTCTGTGTCTGCCTCTCTCTGTCCCTCCCCTGCTCATGCTCTGTCTGTCTCTGTCTCTCAACAATAAATAAATGTTAAAAAAAAACACAAAAAACCATGAGGGTAAAAGAATTCTCCTCCCACCTCCCACCACCGTGCAAGACCATACAGTCCCTCTGTCTTCCTCCTCAGAGGTAATCAGTGCTGTCAATTTCTCACATATCTTTACAGAAGTAATCTATGAATACAGGAGCATGGAGTACACATACGTATCTTTTTAAATATACATAAAAGGAATACACGACTATCCAGGATTCTGCTTACAACTTTTTTCATTTTAATTATTCTAGTATTACTTTCCTGAGCTTTTAAAACTGACTTTTAAATGCTGTGCCTTAACATGATGATAGGATATTCCCAAAAAAACCAATAAAACCACAAATAGCTGGGGAAATGAATCTTGGGGACAGAAGATGACATCTCAACAAAGATCATGCCTCAGGGCAGACTAGAGAAACGATCTTTGTCACTGTGTTTTCAAGCACCAAGTAATAAGATACAGCAGGTGTTTAATAGATGTTTGTTCAATGAAACAAGAGACAAGAATATAATATGTGCACAGAAATAATGTTATAAAAATGTTTAATGATTTGGGAAAATGCTCATACTGTGCTATTAAGCCAAAAAAACCCTCACTAACGGTACATAAAAAGCTCCATTACAAGTACTAAGAGATCCAGTTCAGTGGCCTAGGTAAATAGTAAATTATTCCACACCATGGCATGATCACAGAAGATACATCAATATATGCTTTAACTGTATCAAGTGATACAGTGAGTCAATGGACAAGTTTTGAAAGCACATGTGTACAAAAGTGAGCGGAAGCAAACAGACAAGGAAGAATTTTTTTAAAAGACCAGTGAACTGATTCTAATTGGTGTCATAAATCCCAAAATGCAAATGGTTTGCAATTATGGAGCAGGCTGGCTACTCTCTTCAACAAATTACAAGCTATCAAAGTTTTCAAAAGTATTACATTTTGACAAGCCAAGTGCAGGAAGAACCAGGAGTGATGATAATAAGCAAGAGCCTATCAGGCATGTAGCTGAAACCTGGAGTCAGGATTTCAAAGAAAAGTATGTTCCAGATTCACTAGTGACAGCTGATGTTGGGATGGGCATGGGTGGGGGGTGTAAAATACCCTCAAACTAGGAAAATACAGAATATAAATTTGGTTTTGCTATGTCTGAATTCTCACTGCTACTTCTAATAACATTTTCACTATCCTTTCATTCTTACTTCTGCATGTAATTTGCAAAATGAATCAACAACACAAAAATAAAAAGGGCCACTGGGCCTAAACAGTAAAATGATGATCACTATTTTTCTTCATATACCAGGTTAAAAAGCTTACCCAGGTGAAGCTACATGGTGGGTACAAAGCTATCTGTGTTGTTACAAAATATGTACATTCTATAGTATATATATATATATGTATATATATATATATATATACACTTTGTATGCATGTGTGTATATATTTGTATGTATTTTTCATAAATTTAAAAATTCAGTGCTTCTAGATTGCCAGAGAGATTGATCCAAAAAAATTTATTCATTCTGCTTAAGAATAAATAGCAATTTTCAAAACATCTTCATCTAGGATTATCAATTTCATCAAAATTAAAAAAATAAATCCTTACCTCATATTCTATACAAGGATCTGGAGAATCATCAGTACAATGAATAAATCTTTAAGAGAAAAAAAAGGCAATTGAATCTTTTTTATGGTGCCAGTTTATGTACACACATTACTTACATTCAATGTGAGAGTAGGTTTTACTAGAAGCATCCAGAAACAGGAGGCTAATTCAAATCCAATAAACCTTTATTAAGCACTATCGAACATCAGACGTTAGCCGAGGCACTCTGAGATGTTATTTCACTAGTCCTCAAAACAACCGTATAAGCGTTACTTCCATTTTTTGGTCAAAACAAACAAAGAAACTTAGACCCAGGAAAGACCAAATTTAGTGACCAAGCCAGGACTACAACTCAGATTATCTGAAGATAGATTCCAAATGAAGGCAGGACAGCGCTGAGGTTTTACAATACTCATTGCCTTCTTTTTTATGGCTAAACCAGAAGTCTACTTCTCTGTTGACATCAACTCTACCATCTAAAGCCACACAAAGTTATAATCTAACCCTTCCACTACATGCCATTTAAAAAAATATTTCATAGAACTACTCATTCCTTAAGTAAACTGCTTTCCACTCTAAAAATCCTCCATTTCATGAACAATTTTTCAGGTATTAAATGCCTTTATTAAATAACTCCCTATGCCAAGGACCGGCCAGACACCAGGAATGCTAAAATCACTTAAGTCCCCTGTTCTTTAGGAGGTTAGTCTAATGGGGAACGCCTAACAAGTAGACAAGGAACTTAAAACACTGGAAGTAAGAATAAAAATACTCTGGCAGCATAAAGGAAAAATGGATTAGCTCTCCATTGTATAGGGAGGAGGGAGGTCAGGAAAGCTTCAGTCAGCAGGAAGGCAAGGTCCACATTTAGGGCAGAGGCAAGCATGTGCTAAAGCAGGACGAGAAATGAGAACGGCCATGCAGAAGGTGGAGAACTACTGCAGATGGGCCCTGATGGGAGTGCAGAATGCAAGGGGAGCACTGCCAAAAATGGGCTTAGACCTCGCGCACCGCTGGTGGCCATGCAAGCTGGCACAGCCACTATGGAAAACCGTATGGAAGGTATTCACAAAATTAAAAGTAGAACTACCGTATGATCTAGTAATCCCACTACTGGGTATTTACTCAAAGAAAAACACAACACTAATTCAAAAAGAGATTCACGCACCCCTATGTTTATTGCAGCATTACTTACAACAGCCAAGATAAGGAAGCAGCCTAAGTGTTCACAGATAGATGAATGGATAAAGCAGATACGAGGCTTGAGTTAAACAAACAAAAAGCAAAAACAGACTCATATAAGAAACAGACTCATAAATACAGAGAACAAGCTGATGGTTGCCAGAGGGGAGGGCAGTAGGGGGGCGGGCAAAAAGTGAAGAGGACTGGGAGATCCAGGTTTCCAGTTAGAGAGTAAGTCCCAGGGATAAAAGGCACAACAAAGGGAATCTAGTCAGTGGGACTGTAACAGCGCTGTATGGGGACAGATGGTAGCTACACGTATGGTCAGCAAACCATAAAACACACACTTGGTAAATCACTGGTTCACACCCGAAACTAATGTAACGTTGTGTCAACTATACTTCAATTAAAAAAAAAAAAAAATGAGGCTGGAGAGAAATTTGGGATAGGGAGGAGCATTCAGATTGTGAAGGCTCTTGTCTCCCTAGGGAGGCTGTGCTTCATTACACAGACAACGGGGCGCTCCAAGTTTCTAAACGCAGGAGGGCTTTCACTGTGGCAGCGGTACTGGATAGCCTGTGGGGGGGAGTGGCAAGTAGGGAGGCAGAGAACCAGTTAGAAGGCTCCGTCCGATAGCCCTGGGGAGCGATGAGGGTCTAGCAGGGAAGGAGGAAAGCACGATGTAAAGATATTCAGGAGGCAAAGCCAACATGGCCTGGTGCCCTGGTGGAAGTGAGGGGTGAGGGAGAAAGAGGTCGGGATGACTGAGGTCATCAACGACTGGCTGGCAGGTGATGGGAATGCCATTCACTGAGACCGGAAGGAAAGCAGCTGACGGGTGAGAGAACGATGGAAGGGAACTATGTTTGCATGTGGAGAGCTGGAGACATCCGGGAGAAAGAACCGCACAGAGACGTCTAGGAAGCAACTGGAAATTAAGAAACTCAAAGAGAAGGAGGAATTGGAGACAATTATCTGGAGGTGATCCCACGGGTGTAAGAGATAAAGCTGAGAAGTAAATGGAAGGGATCACCTCAGGCACATGACAGAACCTTGGAGAATACTGACAAAGAGTGAGCAAAACTTGTGGTGGAGAGACACTGTTATTAAAAAAACAACAACAAACACAAAACAAAACACCACGCAAACAAAACAAAAAATACTTTTAAAGATCTCTTTAAAAGAAAAAAAAAATCTCTTTTAAGCAATTTAAAGTAAAATTGAGTTTCCAAAGATTTTAGGGGGCACCTGGGCGGCTCAGTAGGTTAAGTGACCGACTTCAGCTCAGGTCATGATCTCGCAGTTCGTGAGTTCGAGCCCCGCATTGGGCTCTGTGCCGACAGCTTGGAGCCTGGAGCCTGCTTGGGATTCTGTGTCTGCCTCACTCTCTCTCTCTCTCTCTCTCTCTCTCTGCCCCTCCCCCACTCACACTCAAGCGCACGCGCGTGCTCTCTCTCTCTCAAAAATGAACATTAAAAAAAAATTTTTTTTTTAATTTTTTTTTCAACGTTTATTTATTTTTGGGACAGAGAGAGACAGAGCATGAACGGGGGAGGGGCAGAGAGAGAGGGAGACACAGAATCAGAAACAGGCTCCAGGCTCTGAGCCATTAGCCCAGAGCCTGACGCGGGGCTCGAACTCACGGACCGCGAGATCGTGACCTGGCTGAAGTCGGACGCTTAACCGACTGCGCCACCCAGGCGCCCCAAAAAAAAATTTTTTTTAAACAAAAGCTTTTAAATTTCCCTGAACATTTGATTAGGTTGGAATTCTCTGTAATCATTTGTGACCTATATTCCAAACAGAAACAATTCTAATTTATTTGGCTGGCTGAGGTCCTCAGAAAAAAACTTTTATCCCCACTAACAACTGGGCATCGGTTGATAAAATCTGAATTACAAAGAGAAGTACACTCAATGTGCTTTGTTAAAAAGCAGTGGGTTTTCCCTGTATTCTTGAATGGGCACCAAAGGAAGGATTTTACATTTGCTATCTCATTTAATCCTTTCAAAAGTTCTGTGAGAAAGTGCTATTAATATCCACATTTATCACATGAGGACACCAAGACTCTGAAAGGTGAGAGATCAAGCTCGTGGTAGGGAGGGTATGAAACCCTCGTCCAGCTGCTGCTGAAGCTCACAGATTTCAGCAAAAAGAAACAAACAAACAAACAAAACCACAACAAAATACCACAAATACCAGATGCATCTAAATAAAAGTCTTTGACCAATCTTTTTCAATAGTCCACAATAGTCCATAATAAACTTTTCTTCATTTCAAAAGATCCCTCACTTTTTCTTCCTAGTTTAACAGTCTAAACATTTTAATTAGTAAAAAATTGCTAATTATTTTATGAATTCTATCATAAAAATTCCTTTTATCCTTAAAACATTTTCCATTTATCCTTAAAACTTTAATTTTACCTTCTAATTTTAAGAATTAAAACATACATAAAAGTACAAAGTATACATGTATTGCTTTTATAAGAAACCAATTCAAGTTTACAAGTTAATAATTTACATTTTGGAACATATACAAATATGGAATCGTCATGTGGTACACCTGAAATATAACATTATGTCCATTCTATTTCAATAGAAAAAAAGTTAATATTTTGGCTTCCAACTAACCAATAGTTCATTATCATGTTAAAATTGAACTGACTGCCTGTCTTTTCTTAATGTAAATGTATCTACAACATACAGGGAGATGAAAGGAGAGAGATGACAAAGGACAAAATAACAGGGTATTATCTTAATGGTTAGTGTAGTCACAGAACTAGGACCATCTGTATTTTTGAAATGTGACTTTAATCGTGTGGGTGGCATACTTTTTATATGTCTGGTAACAGAGGATAGTTCTTATTAATATTCTATAAAGAACAAGGGAGATTAAGGTTCTATATCTACCTATTTTTAAAACACTACAGGAAACCCAAAAGGCACAATTCCAAAATCCATATACTCATTGTTGAATATTTTTAATGCTTCAATATTCCTACAAATACTGATTTCACTTGGTTAATCCTCATATTGCTACTTCAAAACAGATACACATTTTATTTTTTTAATTTTTATTTTAGAGAGAGAATGAGTGAGCGGGAGAATGGTAGAGGGAGGGGGAAGGAGGGAGAGAGCAAGAGAGAGAGAGAGAGAGAGCGAGAGCGAGAGCGAGAGCGAGAGCGAGAGCGAGAGCGAGAGAGAGAGAGAGAGAGAGAGAGAAAGAGAATCTCAACCAAGTTCCAATCTCAGTGCAGAGCATGACCCGGAGCTAGATCCCATGACCCTGGAATCATGACCCGAGCCCAAATCAAGAGTCAGACACTCAACCCACTGAGCCATCCAGAGGTCCCAAAACAGGTATACATTTTAAAACATATTTGCATTCTCCCATCTTGTAACATTATTTAAGTGTTGGTTGGTTTAGCATTTAATGTTATTTTAAAAACCTGACTAGTTTCAAAAGGTAGAAATGAGAACGTCTGTGGTATGTGGGATTACTGTAGAAGGCTTTTTCATATTAAGATGATTAACCAAATGGTCGGGTACAGACCCTACAAGAGCAGAGAGCAGAGCCAGTCAATAATAACATTTACAGGAGCTCAGCTGAAATACTGCAAAGAACGCTGTGTGTGAATATTTAGATTCCATTTACATTCTGGAGAAGGCAGGTTTAAAAGAGTAAAATGAGTAAGATAATTACAGTACTAACAACACTGGAATTTTTACAATCCTTCTATGTAAATTAACAAACCTAAAACTTGTTCTACGAGTATCGATTCTTTTTATGAGTGTAAGTAATTAAAACACGTCATTTACATTATCTTTGAGACTTCTGCTTTTAAATTCATACAGCTCTACTCCCTCTTGCCTGTCTTGCCTTGTCTAGTTTGGGGGCCTGGTGTGCTGTTTCCTCAAGTATTTCCGTATTTTTGCCGAAAGCACCCATCTGGTGCAGCTCTTTTCTCTGAGGGTCCCCCTGAGGCCTGGGTTGCTGAAGTCTTTCCAGAGCACTTTGTGTTTGCATCTTCTAAGTGCCTCAAGGGTAAAATGATTCAGGGACTGACTTTTACCTTAATCTCTTAGTTTGGGAGAGCTCCAACCAGACAGGTGGTTTAAATTTGTACTCCAAGTTCGTTGTGAGGTAGAGGCCTGAGGTCTCAACACTTTAAAATGCAAAACCCAAAGAGCAAGGAGTTTCAGTTCTGCCTCCTGGTCTCTGTGCCAGTGGATGAATTGTTTTCTAGTTCATCCTTTATTGGAGGTGCAATAGGGTCTCTTTTCCAGAACTTTACTTCATTTTGGCTTAATGCTCAGCCTCCAGTCCCAGTAAGGGATTAAAAGTTATGTCCCTTATCAGTTCTGGTAACCGTCCCTAAAAGGCTTATCTACCTAAGCGTCTGATTTTCCATCCTCTTTCTATTTCTTGCATCTGGGATTGCCGTTTGTTTCTTGTGAATTCAGCTGTGCCTTACATTTTTGTGTCGTAGCTCATCTTATCTAGCATTTTTAGATACTTGTAACAAAACATTTTTCAAGTCATCTTAGCCTGTTACTTAGGCAGAACCAGAAATTAATGATCAGTTTCTTAAAGTTCTTTTATAACTACAAATAAGAACATTTGAATCGCATTTGAAGATCTGCCAATCTGACCAGCCTAGCTATATTAGATTAGCACTTAATAGCCATTTTCATATACACTTATGATCATGTTGGTTTTTAAAAATTTTTTTCCTGGGTGTGGGGAATAAGCTTAAGAATTCCCTGAGCCTGCAGTGATGGGTTAACAAGGCATAAAGAATTAGAAAGCCATAGGGTGTACATACCCAAATTTGGGTAAACTAGATTAGGTAAAAGCAAAGGCCCCCAGTACAGGTAAAGCGGGACAAAGGCCCCCAGTATAGGACAAAAGTATAGGAATAGGAAATCTCAGGATGAAGACATCCATGATGAGGTAAACAAGATTAGGTATTCAGGGTGGTAACACCCCCCCCCCAATTTAGTACAATAGCAGAAAGCTGCTTTCACAGGAAGGAAGGACCAAATTAGGTAAACAGGTAAATAGGGCTATGGACCCCTGCGGGGCGAAGTTTCCCAGGGTGGAGCTAGTTAGCAAAAGAAAGGTGCCTTGCTGACCCTGAGGTAGCAATCTCTGTCTTTCTGGTCCCCTAGGCCAGTTTAAGTAAACAGAGGTGGGGCCTCAAGTCCGCTGTAAACAACCTTCTGCCCAGCGCCAGGATTTTGTTTTGTATTGACCCAAACCCCCTTTCCCTCAGGCCCAGCCAGGAGTTGAAGTTCAGGATTTCCTTGTCTTTGTGCACATCCATCACTATGTTTGTAAGCCTTCTGATCCTAATAAAAATGGAGCAAGGACCCTTACTCGGGGCTCTTGTCTACTCTGGGACATTAGCCTCTCTCACATTTTTTTTTTTTTCCTCTCACATTTTTAATCCTGCCCCCGCTTTCTTGCTGGATCAGAGAGAACTCTAGACCCAGAGTCCACGACACCTGGGTTAGTATTTTATTTTACCTTGGATAATTTCTTTGATTGAAATTTTCAACAAGGTAACAAGAGAAAGTAGTACTGAACTCCCTGCTTTACAGTCTGGATAGAAAGGAGGCCCCTGTACTGAATTACAATTACAGTTCCTCTAGCTCGCCATTAAAACTCTGAAATAAACACAAATGTTATTAAGGATGAACATCGCATTACCTACAATGGGAATTACAAAATAAAAAGAATTCTCAATATACAAAAATAAAGATTTTACTTTGGGAAAAAGCAACAAAACATAAAGGCCTATTCTGATGAAAGCTACTATGAAATTATGCCAGTGTATTTTTAATATATTTTGAAATTAGTTAACAAGAAGTTTTCAAAGAAATGTTCTAGAACCGAATTTGTAAAAAAGAAAGAAGGGGCGCCTGGGTGGCTCAGTCAGTTAAGTGTCCAGCGTCCGACTTCAGCTCGGGTCATGATCTCACAGTCCATGAGTTCCAGCCCCGAGACAGGCTCTGCGCTGACAGCTCAGAGCCTGGAGCCTGCTTCGGATTCTGTGTCTCCCTCTCTCTCTGCCCCTCCCCTGCTCATGCTCGGTCTCTGTCTCAAAAATAAATAAAAACATTAAAAAAATTTTTTTAAAAAGAAAGGAAATAAAAGGTAGGTCCTAGCCCCAAACTGCAGGGACTGTGCTTGGCCAGCACTGGTGAGTGGCAGGCAGAGGGCCATCTTTTTTGTCTTTCACTTCTACTCAAGCTACTGCCCACATCATTCCCTCGACTTAAACAAGGTCGCATTTTCTATCCGCCAAGAGGTCTTAGTGTAACAGGCCTATTCATCATGCCCTAAACATCATGCCCTAAACATGTCTCAAGATTGACATACTTTTTTTCTGTTAACTTCCTAACTGTGCTCAGCAGGTTTTTATTATGCTATTCCAAATATTTCACACATCAAAAGAGAATATGATACGTTTAATGATAAGGATGCAGGTAAGTGGAAGAGCGGGAGCAAAATCAGGAAAATATGGATGTATTCTATCTAGTTTACAGAAGATGATGCAGAATGTGTCCCACGCCTCATTACAAGGAAAGGAGAGAGGAAGAGAAAAGCTACAATGTACCTGCACTCTGTTGAGCTGTGCTACGATTAAGAAATACACTGTACAAGAAAGAGCTAAAGGGAGATGAAAACAGAATACACCAGTGGAAAACATTTAAGTTGAAGATGAATCCTATTTGCTGGGGGTAAGGGGTGAGACTCTGGCATCGGAGGTACAGATTTACAAGATCACCTACTCACATGGGATGGTCTCTAATTTGTGCCCATCACATGGCAGGTGGGGGGGAAGGAGAATCATGGTGTTGGTAAACTTTGAGAGTATCAACTGTATGAATTTACCATGGGTAACTTAGTATAGCCTAAGTCCACTGACTGAGATCGCAATTTCAGCATTTTTATTAAGTAATGAGAAAACATCATCACTAAAGTTTTCTCAAGTGGCAGTAACCACAATCATTACTGCTTTAAAGTGGCATGCCATCCTAGATGTTTTACTAGGGCACAATTCTCGTTGGTAAGCGTTTTAAAAAACTTGAAAGCTGACATTATACCTCAGAGGAAACAATTATTAAGTATAAGAAAAAGTATAAATCATGGGCAGAAAAAAAAAAAAGAGAAAAGAAAACTGTAAAGCCAGGGGACATGCAGTATCAAAGTTGTGGTGTTGTAGACTTTACTGCTTGTGAGGAACCAAGTTAGGAGCACTGGGGCACAGACTCCATTTCAGATTTCACCCGTGGTAGAAAAGGAATGATAAAAATAAAACGATACTGAACAAAGGATCATTGGGTGTGTTCATTCAAATTTTCATAGAGGGGTGCCTGGGTGGTTCAGTCGGTTAAGCGGCCGACTTCGGCTCAGGTCATGATCTCGTGGTCCGTGAGTTCGAGCCCCACGTCGGGCTCTGTGCTGACAGCTCAGAGCCTGGAGCCTGTTTCAGATTCTGTGTCTCCCTCTCTCTGACCCTCCCCCGTTCATGCTCTGTCTCTCTCTGTCTCAAGAATAACTAAACGTAAAAAAAAAAAAAAATTAAAAAAAATTTTTTTCATAGAATTTTTCTTCAAAAAGATAAAATATGCTATCTAAAATTAATATAATCTATAGCAGAAAAGTGTCAACTAATTAAATGGGTCTTAAAAGTCACAAGGCACAGGGGCGCCTGTGTGGCTTAGTCGGCTGAGCGTCCGACTTCGGCTCAGGTCACGACTTCACAGCTTGTTGAGTTCGAGCCCAGCATCGGGCTCTGTGCTGACAGCTTAGAGCGTGGAGCCTGCTTCGGATTCTGTGTCTCCCTCTCTCTCTCTGCCCCTTCCCTGCTCAAGCTCTGTGTCTCTCTCCTTCAAAACATAAACATTAAAAAAAAAAAATTTTTTTTTAATCATAAAGGTCTAACACACACAAAATTTTACTCCTGAGACTATTTGCTGAATTTTATGTTTAATAACCAGTTTTGTAATAATCTTAAGAATGCATACAAACTGGGGAGCCTGGGTGGCCCAGTTGGCTGAGCGTCCGACTTCGACTCAGGTCATGATCTCACAGTTCGTGGGTTCGAGCCCCGCGTCAGGCTCTGTGCTGACAGCTCAGAGCCTGGAGCCTGCTTCGGACTCTGTCTCCCTCTCTCTCTGTCCCTCCCCTACTTGTGCTCTCTCTCTCTCTCAAAAATAAACATTAAAAAAAATGCATGCAAATTATGTCGAGCATAGCAGTTAAATTACTAAGCCAAGTGAAATTTCCTGACCTCTAGTCAAACCTATCTCATAAGTGACAAGTCCCTCAGAGAAACACTTAATGGATTAATTTTTTTATTTGCTCAGCCCTTTCTTCTAAATGCCAATTGAATAGCGAATATTATTTTCTTGCCTTGGCCTACTGAAGTGCCACTTAATCAAGAAAATAATTACTGAAAGCAGCCATGATATTCGACAAGTCTAACCACATAAAATGTTTACGTCTGGGCCAATAACTTGCTCAGTGAGTACAGTGCAGACACACTGCGTTCAACGTGTCATACTTCAACTTCCACTTTTTAAAGCTTCCTGTGTACCATAACCAGTTGAGGAACGGGAAAAAGAGGAGTATTTAATATTCTGTCTTGGATTACAGCTGTGGCCGACAGTACTGGTCTCCTGCTAGCTCTTTCCAACCTCCATCCTTGCTAACACATCAGGAAGCACTCACGTTCTCGTTACCCTCCCGAATGCCAGGGATGCACGTGCCGGTTAATCTCAGCGGTCCTCAAGGTGTGGACCTGCCCAAGCATCATCAGGATAACCTGGGAATATTTTAGAAATTGTATTATTCTTGCACCCGGCTCCCAGCCTACTGAACCGAAACTCGGGGAGGGGACCAGCAACCCAATCTCTGTTTCACCGAACCCATCAGGTGATTCTGATGCGTGCTCACGTGTGACAGCCCCGGTCCAAACCAGTCACGGCATTTCTGTTCCCTGACCATCGCTGGATTAGGCTGGTCACACTGTGCGACCAATGAGTCTGACAGGAAGTCTCCTGGAGAGCTTCCAGAATGCTCTACTTGCTCACACACGGAGAAGAGTGAGAGGAAACACACCACCCCTTCTATTTCTGGTGCAAATACTGCCAGGTCTTCATGTGATGTTCAGAACCGCGGCAGCAATCACGTAACCATCGGGTGATGATCCCAGATACCAAGTCAGCGAGCCAAGGATGAGAGTGCGTAAACACTGAAAGAGCCGGGGTCCCTGGAGACCTCGAGGACCTGCTCAACCAACCCCAGAAACACCCAAGCTCCAGAGTCCTTGTTAAATAATATGTTTTTTAAAACTCTGCATGTGTCAAGTGCTTTGAGTTGGCCCTCTGTTAACTGTAATGTCTTTGTTTCTTTTTTTGAGGCAAGCCCCAAAATAGTATAAACAACATAATGTCACTTTCATAATATTATATAATCTTATACATATCACAGATTATATAATACCCCATAATGCCTTATTATGGTCTATGCTTATATTATTACTTATAATATTCCTTATTATTTAGTAATTAAATTCTTCTAAAATTAAGTTCTTTACAATATTTTACTACATTTTAATTTGAAGCATTGCTAGGGGGAGGCATTTATAACCTTACTATAACCTAACCTTACTATAAAATACTGTAAACATTTAGCATGACGTTGACTGAGATCATATTCTGGTTTGGGCTCTAGTAACTAACTTGTGCAAACAAATTACTAAACAGATTTAGGCCAATTTTCTAGCCAACAGAAGGAAAGAGATTAAACCATTAATACAATCCTGTCTACTTTAAAAAATTAGACTCCTAATTTAATCTTTAAGGGGTCCTGAAAGGTCTAATATGACACAAGCTCATTTTTCGGTGGAGATCCTGTCAATAAAGATTTCTGCGCAGTGACAAGACTTACTGGCATGCAGCTTACTACCGACAAACGTTTCCAGAAATGGGTGATGACTCAGAGCCACCCAGATGAAAGGCTGCAAGCTCCGTGCTTGGGGTTTGCTCCTGCCGACTCTCAATTATTTAGACTAAGAGAAGGCTGGTATTCTTCGGGTAAACGCTCTTAATCCGGGGCCTCAAATTCACTTGCCGACTTTACTTCCCCCTCATGCAAAAACCAAGAGTACAGAATACAAAACAACTGACGGGTATTTCCATCTTCTACTGGAGTCCCGGTTACATTCATGCACAAGGAGAGAGAGAGGTGAGCTGGGAAGAAGCAGCAGTTCACCAAACTGCAAAGGTGATGTAAAACACCACTAGCCACAGAGAATTAAAAGTGACTTACAGCTATTTTTGGAAAGGAAAAGATGTCCTCATACTCTCAACGCAACTAGTATTAAAGGTACGTGAAAGCCTGTATCTGAAGAACTAACAGGTACAGAGCATTTTTTAATGTAATGTATTTTAAGGCCTCTTTACTTAAAGCATTAGATATCAAAAAGCTTTATAATGGGGGTGCCTGGGTGGCTCAGCTGGTTAAGCATCCAACTTAATTTTTTTTAAGTTTTTATTTTATGTTTTGAGAGACAGAGCACGAGCAGGGGAGGGGCAGACAGCAAGGAAGGGGTAGAGAGAGAGGGAGGGGCAGAAAGAGAGGGAGACCTAAAATCTTAAGCAGGCTGCAGGCTCTGAGCTGTCAGCACAGAGCCTGATGCGGGGATCGAACCCACAAACATGGGATCATGACCTGAGCCGAAGTCGGATGCTTAATGGACTGAGACACTCAGGTACCCCGCGTCTGACTCTTGATCTCAGCTCAGGTCTTGATCTCAGGGTCATGACCGCAAGCCCTGCGTTAGGCTCCACGCTGGGCATGAAACCTACTTAAAAAAAAAAAAAAAGAAAAAAAAAGGCTTTATAATGGACAAAGAAGATAGCCATCACTTCCTCTAACCAGAGGGTCTCTCCTGGAATGGAAATGCCACTGCATTATTACTAAAACAAGGGCCACCAAACACCTAGTAATATCTGTGCCAACATGATCATAAAAGGTGGACAATGAAATACCAAAACAATACGAAGCTTTCTTCTGTAGATGAACCAAAAATATCAATACAGGTAAAACCCCTTTGTAATAACATTACAACATAATCACACTCATTTATTATTACTGAATTTCATTTCTTTGATTACTGTAATACTAAAGTCAATGCCTGAGGTACTGAACTCAGACATAAAAGGGTAGATACACAACCGACATGCAGTGAATTTATTGTTTGGTGCCAGGCTCCTCAAAAAAAGATCTGAGGCTGAAATGGGGTGAATGGGCAGGGTGAACTACACGGACAGATGGGCAAGAAGTGGCAAGTGCACATTGTGTTTGCACCCCTGCTCACCTGCTTAGTTGCTGGATTTTGTGAGACACTTCACTTGCGAGGTCAGTTTAAGTATTAGTTTAAGTGAATTGACTGGTTTAAGATGGGAGGGATGGAAGGGGCGCCTGGGCGGCTCAGTCAGTGAAGCGACTGACTTTGGCTCAGGTCATGATCTCACAGCTCATGGGTTCGTGCCCCACATCAGGCTCTGTGCTGACAGCTCAGAGCCCGGAGCTTGCTTCAGACTCTGTCTCCTCTCTCTGCCGCTCCCCTGCTTGTGAGCAGTCTGTGTGTGTGTGTGTGTCTCTCTCTCTCTCTCTCTCTCTCTCCCCCCCCCACCTCAGTATAAATAAACATTAAAAAAAAAAAGAAAAAAGAAAAAAAAATGGGTAGGATGGGAAATCTAGAAGAATACCTGCTATTTGGTGACAGAACAAGAGTATAAAGAGCTCACCAACAGGTCAACAGTGCAGGTGCATTACCTGCCTATGATAAAGACAGCACAGGGTCAAGTTCTTTAGTTACAGAATTAACTGGCAAAGAAAGGAAAACAGCAATTCCACTTCCAGAAATTTATTCTAAAAAAAAAAAAATTAGGAACATGCACAAAAATTTAGCACAGGGATATTCATGGCAGGACTGTATAAAAATAGAGGGCTGATCAAACAAATTATGCCATAGCTATCCAGTGGAATACCATTAAGGTAATTTTAAACCATGATATACACAAGTATTTAATGACACATAAAGATGTTAATTATACACTGCAGTCTACTAAGCAGTGTGAACTACATGATCCCATTTCTGTCTTTAAAAAAAAAATCAGAATATGGTTAGGGACAGGCATATCTTTATTAGACGCATGCAAAGAAAGAATTCTGGAAGTATATAAAACCAACTGTGGTGAGATCATGGTGCTTACTTTCCTTTGTTTAGCTCGAATCCCTAATTTTGTTTTTCTATGATGAGCATATATTGGTTTTTCAATAAAAAAAAATTATCAAAATACTTAATAAGCAGATATAAAGAAAGCCCTTGATATTTAGGAATATTCATTGTGGAGCATTTATTATCAAAGGAAAAGGAAGGTTTGCTTTAATAGGTCTGTTCTATGGAACTGCTGTTTTTAACAGTACTAGAAGTAATGGCATTTCGCCTTCAGAAAACTTCTCACAAGTACTGAACCTACTGACATGGGAGATCAAGAGACATACTTACGGCTGAGTGAAGTCACGAGTGATGAAATCAGAGCTCTTGAACAACAGAAAGATGTCGCTGAGGGTTTTACATTTCAGAGAACTGTTCATTGCTATCCAGTACGCATCCTAAATGACAAAGCACATGCTACTTAGGGTACATTCCAAGTTAGTTGTTATGAATGAAGCTCAGGCCTATACACAGAATCAACAATGCACATTACATTTAAAGAAAAAGTTGAGGTAAGACATTTTAGCTGTACTGTCCAATTTCAAATTATACTTCTAAACAGTGAAGAGCGGGGCCACTGCATGGGGGACGCTGGGTTACAAACACACAGGTCCTCACCATCCCGCTCAGGTGCAAGCACTTCCCTGTGTTTTTCTCACCGATGATGAAAAGAGGGGTGAAGAAATATTAGAAATCTGACACTTCAGCTCAACGATCAAGGTGTAAAGAGTCTGACGAGCTACTCTCTAAGAAAAAGGAGATCCTTTCTCTCTTCCTGTTTCTGGGCAGTGACAGCTGGGACACCTGAACTGTGAGGACTGGAGTTTAGACCCATGTCTATCAATCTGCACCATCACAGCTTTACACGGTGAATGTCTCACACACATGAACCAAAAAAAGGTAACAAGAGCAGGCATGTGAGGCACAAAGCTTAGCAGAACATGCCTAAAAAGGACAGAATAATTAAGTCACTTACACAGCATACTTCTCCCATAGATCAGACATAGGACAGGAATGTGATTTTAAGAAAATTAATGTTTGCAAAAAACTATCCAAAAATTATCCACACTATGTGAAAGAAAGCAGTGGCACATGGTAGGCACAGAGAAAATAAAATATAAATGAACAAATGAATAACTCAAAACCAAAATAATATACCCATCTTAAGTGGAAAGCCTCAGCCCAGTTCAGCAGTAAGGAATGATTCAAATTACTGTTCATATACAAACTACAAATGAGTCTCAATGACTTCGTTATAATAGCTTCTTTATAATTTCCCCCAATGAAAAAGATGATGAGCTTCTAGTTGAAAATGGTACACTGACCATAGATTTCCCTCCACTGAAACAACGGTTTATGCGTAGAAAACCATGAACTCCAGGAAAAACAAAACGCTGAGTAAGAAAACTGCGTCATCCTGGGGTGTCTGGGTGGCTCAGTTGGGCTAAGCATCTGACTCTTGATTTCGGCTCAGGTCGTGATGTCCCAAGGTTTGTGAAATCGAGCCCCACATCAGGCTCTACGCTGACGCTGAAGAGCCTGCTTGGGATTCTCTCCCCCCTCTCTCTCTGCCCCTCCATGCATGCATACGCATGAGCTCTCTCTCAAAATAAATAATCGTTAAAAAAAAAACAGAAAACTACGTCATCTTGTGAAGCATGTATCAGATGTGCATACAGTGTCTGTGTTACCCTAACAGGAGAAACAGGGAGTCCTGACCTAATGAAAACATGCTATTACTCGAAGAAGGAGAATGGAATATAAAACAATGGGAAAGAGAGGAATGAGCATAATCTTCTCATTCCCAAATGGGAAGGAATAATGAGTATTGTAGCTGCAGCTAAAGAATAGAGGAAAATAACAAAAGAACGCACTGAAATATGTGAAAGCAGTTGCCTCTGAAGAGGAAGAAATGGTGAAGAAAAAGAAATGTTAGGATCTGCTTATTTGGGAAGCAAGCATATAGATCTTTTAAAAATTTAAATTGTATAAAAAATTTTAATTCTATACATGTGTAACTAATTTTAGTAAGTAAAAATACAGGCTAGATGAGGTAGAATTTATCTTTCACTTTAGAATAAGCAAAGATAGGCACATGGGATGATTTTTGAAAATGTAAATAAGTCTTTGATTCCTTAAAGGAGCTTTGCTGACATAGGTGTTTTCTATTGGATTAGAAAAAAGAACAAATTTTTCCACAAAACTTAATATAAAAAAAAATAATAAATCTTGTCAATGCACTATTATAATAAAACACAATTTAAGAAAACGTCTGTTGATTTCCCAAACGGCTCTATTTTTTAGGTGTTTTGACTTTTTAAATTTTTTTTTAATGTTTATTTTGAAGGAGAGAGAGACAAGGGGAGGGACAGAGAGAGAGGGAGACACAGAATCCCAAGCAGGCTCCAGGCTCTGAGCTGTCAGCACAGAGCCCAACATGGGGCTCAAACCCACGAACCGTGAGATCATGACCTGAGCCCAAGTCAGACGCTCAACCGACTTGAGTCACCCAGGAGCCCTGGTCTTGTGATGTTTTAATTTTCAGTACTTTTCAAAAGAGAAAATTTCCTGTTACACTGTGAACAGCTGAAGTTTTGAAAAGGGGCAGAGAATGGATTTCCTCAGATTTCTAGCATGATCAGCAACACGAGAGATTGCAACTGTCTTCTGGCAAAATATATAGTATTTTACAAACCCAGGGAAGTGCTAAATCAGGAAAATAGGAGGAGGAAAATAAAAATAAATTCCACAGTATTTTCCCTAAAATTAGGAATAAAATTTTATCTGTGGGGGATATAAAAAGAAAGAAATAGCAAAACAAAGAATATTTCAAACAGTGAGAGATTTACTGATGTGTTCCTACCCTTGGGGCACTCCAGTTAAGCTTAGGAAATACACTGCCCCCCAGGGAATTGATAGCTTCTTGGACCTTAGTGGTGAACTCGGGAAATTCTGGTGCCTATAGAGAAAGAAGAAAGCATTTGGGCATGTCAATAACGTCACAATAAATATAGAAAACAAGATCAAAATCTCAAACAATTAAGCGTGTTAAAAGTTGGAATACAAAGTACTATCAGAATTTCTGAACTGAGCCAAATAAAATCAATGATCAAATATTTACCAGAAAGGGGGGAAAAATAATAACAAGCGCCCAAATGGCACTTTCTAAAACCATCGAAGCCCACATAGCTAAAAAGACAGACATCATGAGGCATCTGGGGATGTGAGGAAGGACTGAATGGTTCTCTTCACATCTACAGAACCCACAGTTATGAAGTGAAAAGAGACAGATGAAATGTCACCTGTACACATATTCCAATATGTACACATATTCAGAAATTAACACCTCCCATTTAAAGGGCCAGAAGCCTTTCCATCTAGAGGAAAAGATTCTTGGACATATCCTCAAAAGGCTTCATAAGAATGAGAAATAAATGATGTGCTTAGCCATATTTAAACACCGCTATTTCCAGACAAGTTTTAATATAAACACACTCAAAAATAGGACCTTGGTTAAGTTAAAATGTTCTTTCCTTTTTGGCTGATTTTAAAATGTGTATTTTATATAAGCAAGTAATCAAAATGTCCAAAATGTGTGAAGGAATGCTCTGCCGTGAGCCTTATGTCACTAGCTAGGGAGTAGTTGGACACGAGTAGAGAAAAGGGGAGTAACAGATGTGGAAGTGGAACTGGCAGGGGACAGAATACGAAAATATGAACAGATTCGCTATGGGCACGTTATCCGTTTGTATTTGCCGCCCCCTACTGGGCAACTGCAAATTCTGAAAAAGTCCAGTAATGACCAGTTCTTCCAGAGGGGGGGAAAAGTTAGAATGGGTCTAGAATTAGCTCAACTGCACGCTGCAAAAAGAACCAAATGGCTTCTGTTGACCCCCATCATCTAATCCAGTTGCGACAGGGAGCAAACTGTGTCAAGAGTTTGGAAAACACACCCAAAAAATGTCATTTAAAAAAAATGGTGGCCTATTCCCCAAACTAGAAACCAGCGTTAAGCAACAGGCTAGTGAGTAAAGAAGGGAGAGCAGGCTGGACTCCCTTCCTTATGCTACAGAGGTCTGTGACTTCTAGACCGGCTGGCAGCATCTTTCGTATGTGCCACCGCATCCATTTTTTCGGACACCTTCAGTTTAGACACAGGAAATTAAACTGCAGCCATTCAGAGAGGCTTTCAAAATGAGTAACAGCCTTGAGTCCTTTATTTCCCATTGGCCTCTCCCCATTGAGAAGCAATCAGTATCTCTATTAAGCCAGTAATTTCCTTACGATCCCCTGAAGTTGCTAATATGACGCGCCAGGGTTCTATCCATAAAAACGCTTCTCAAAACTCTGCTGTAGCAATATTTTCGATGAATGGCAGTTATACAAATTTTACAACATGAAGGGATTCAATCTTCAAAGACAAGACAATTTAATTTTCCTAACCCGTAACAGTTCAGATTGCTTTATATTTATGTATTATATTTTAAGAGGTGACAGAGTTCCTCAAATCCTCAAATTATTCCACTTTAGGAAATCCTGCTATCAGGATCCAAAAACAAATTTAAATTATGAAAAGTTTCCATACTGTGGAGACAAATGCGTGCTTCGTGGAAGACCGTATTGTGCACCCACAGCGCACCCCCTGGATTATCTGACTGTAGCCAGGTCGACGAGTGGCTTTACGACTTGGTGAATTGCAGGTAAATGATGACAATGAAAAGTACTTCTTTTGGACACACAAATTCTATCCTGGCTGAGAGAAATCCAGCAGTCTTCCCTCCTACCCTTGAAGGAGGCAAAACCAATCATGCCTCATTTACATTTTCATTTCAGTATTTCTAATCTACAAAGGTGTCTCTTCTTTGGTTTCCCTTTGGAACCAGTTAAAATATCTGCCTAGCTCCCTCAAGAGTTAAATAAAACCTTCAACATATGTCAAAGAGTTTTATTTCAATATGGGAGCCATGACTCTACCTTTTTCTGAAAATTATCTTTCAACAGATCATTTTAAGCTCCTCGCTCAGTGAGTCGATTTTAAATATGCAAAACACCTCAGTTTTCTGGGTAAAGGTTCCTGTTGTGAGGTAAAATCTACTCTTTTTTATCTTATCTGTGGACTTTCTGTGATCCAAACTCTCCTGTCTTTCCAACTACACCTACCATACCCATTAAGAAAGGATATTTCTTCTTATATTTTTTTAAAATCATGAAATGTTTAAAATATACAAAAAAATACATATTCATGTTCCTGGACCCATATATTCAACAATTTGATATACTTAACCCAGACGATTAAATCTCTTAAGGGAACAAAGTGACAATACAAATGAAGTTCCTTACCTCCTCACTCTCTTCCCTATTCCTAACCCTTCCCTCTCCCCAAAGGCAACCAGCATTACAGACTCAGGCATATTCTTCCAGAGTCATGATTTTATAATTAATGATACATGTGACTGACCACGAATTATAGCATTTAAAAAATTTAACATAACTGCTGTCATTGATATGTATACCTTCAGCAAACAGCTCTCACTTTTGAGATTTACCCACCTGGACTGTGTTTTAATTTTTAGTTCCATGTCTTTGCATCTAGATTAATGGACCATTACCATTCGCCAATACCATGTATTACCTGCCCTTGGACCTTGGCTCACATTCCTCCACTAAGAGTGTGCTACTATGAATGCTCCCCTGCCCAACAACATCTAGTTCCAGCCAGTGAAACCCAATCACTTTAGTGACTTTTTATTTTGAAATAATTTCAGTCCTTCAGAAGGCTTAAAAGAAGAATAATCAGAATTTCCAGATACTCTTCACCCAAGCATTTACCACGTTTGTTTTATCCTTCCCTGCCCCAAATCTCTCTCTTATAGATCTATGCAGATATATGCATTTATTTATACATATGCACACATAAAACAAACTTTTTTTCTTACATTCTTAAAGTAAGTAGAAGTCCCAATGCCTTTTTACCCCTAAATACTTCAGATGGTTCCTAAAAAGCAGTAACATTCTTTTATATAACCTACAAAATTATCAAAACGAGGGAGCCAACAATGACAGAATACCATCATCTCATCTGCAGATCTTATTCACAATGTGCCCATTTCCCCCAATAATGTCGTTTATAGCAAAAGAAAAAATTTTTCTGACCGAGGATCAGGTTGCCATCGATTACATTTAGCTGTTTTATTTCTTCAATATCCTTTAATCCTTCTTCCTGT